>NC_133326.1:129902668-130275168 GCF_042186555.1 Aquarana catesbeiana
GGTTGGACATTGATCAGACATTCCGACAACAAAATCCTAGGATTTTTTCCGACGGATGTTGGCTCAAACTTGTCTTGCATACACACGGTCACACAAAGTTGTCGGAAAATCCGATCATTCTGAACACGGTGACGTAAAACACGTACGTCGGGACTATAAACGGGGCAGTAGCTAATAGCTTTCATCTCTTTATTTATTCTGAGCATGCGTGGAACTTTGTGCGTCTGATTTGTGTACACACGATCGGAAATTCCGACAACGGATTTTTTTGTCGGAAAATTTTATAGCCCGCTCTCAAACTTTGTGGGTCGGAAAATCCGATGGAAAAAGTCCGATGGAGCCCACACACGGTCGGAATTTCCGACAACACGCTCCGATCGCACATTTTCCGTCAGAAAATCCGACCGTGTGTACGGGGCATTAGTCCACCAGTCTCTGGGTTTAACAACATCCTCAAATAAAGTGCTCCACTTAAGTTTAGAAATTCACTTCAAACTCCACCTTATTTCAGTTGCTCCCTTTAGGTATCAGATGTACAGAAATTAAGGTGAGATCACATCTAATACCTAAAGAGCGCAACTGAAAAAAGGTGGAGTTTGAAGTGAATAATACCATTGCAGCTGGATGCACACGTTGGGGTTGACTTACTAAAGGCAAAAAGACTGTGCACTTTGCAGTTGCTCCAGAGCTTAGTAAATGAGCAGAAGCTCTGCTGACTTCCATCCTCCAATCATGTGCAAGCAAAAATGCCCTTTTTTTAATTTTCCTTGCATGTGATTGGATATTCTTTGCAAAGTGAAGCCTTACCTTATTTACTAAGCTCTGGAGCAACTGCACTTTGCAAAGTGCACAGTCTATATGCCATTAGTAAATGAACCCCATTGTGTCCAGCTGTGATCCTTTGCAGGTAATTGCTGGCTGTAGGAACAGCCATGAATAGCTTTGGCCACTGGCAGCCTGTCATTGCATTGTATGGGCTCGGTGGCTGCAGCTATCTGCTACCAGCTGTCAAATCCTGCAGAAGGAATCTATAGCTTTCTGCTACTAGGAATTGCAGCATGGCTAAACGCCAGTGTGAATGTACCTGTAGCTTCCATCAGCTTCCATCAGAAGCCTGTGTGAAAGGTGAATATGAAAACACAACAGCAGCATTGTGAGAGAGGAATAGGCTGTTTCCAGTGGCGGCTGGTGAAGTTTTAGTATGTGGGGGCGCCAGGCCCCTCCCTTCCTTTTTGACCCCTCCCACTTGGTGAAAATGAGCGTGGTTTCAGCAAAATAGTGGGCGTGGCTCTAAGGTGGTGTGGTTAGTGTCTGAGTTGAACGAGGGATGGAGGGAGAGGGAGATCGGGATGGAGGGACAGCTGGCCCAGATCCTACACAACAATAGAAATATGTGTATTCTAGAAAGTTTAACAATCAGCAGATAAAGATACTCCAAACACCTGGTGTTAGCACTTCAATCAACCCAGCACCATGGTTGTTATGGTGTCAGGATGATTGAAGCGCAATATTTCTATTATTACACTGTAATATAAAATGAAATCATTCAACTCACCATAATGCAGAATCAGTGGAAGCCCTGAGCGTGTCACTAGCCACATCGCCTGCCACCAGATGCCATCAGGTGTCCCCAGCGGAGTCCCTCCTTACATCAGGTGCCCCCAGCAGAGTCCCTCCTTATGCCGCGTACACACGGTCGGACTTTTCACCTGCAAAAGTCCGACGGACGCCGCCGGACCAAGTCCGGCGGACAATCCGACCGCGTGTGGTCTCCATCGGACTTCCGACGGACCGTTTCGGGCGGAAATCCGACGTACTTTAGATTTGAAGCCTGCTTCAAATCTTTACTTCGTACCTCCGCCGGACTCAGTTCCTGACGGAAAGCCCGTTCGTCTGTATGCTAGTCCGAAGGACCAGATACGACGGAGGAGCAGGTTACTGCATCTCGCGCTCGCTGCAATAGGAAAAACTAATTTTCCCATTGCGGCGAGCGCGGGGGGCATCCCAGGCCCTTAGGTATGGAACTTTAAGGAGAACCCCCTACGCCGAAAAACCGGCGTGGGGGTCCCCCCAAAATCCATACCAGACCCCGATCCGAGCACGCAGCCCGGCCGGTCAGGAAAGGGGGTGGGGACGAACGAGCGCCCCCCCCCCTCCTGAACCGTACCAGGCCGCATGCCCTCAACATGGGGGGGTGCTTTGGGGGAGGGGGCGCCTTGCGGTGCCCCCCCACCACAAAGCACCTTGTCCCCATGTTGATGAGGACAAGGGCCTCTTCCCGACAACCCTGGCCGTTGGTTGTCGGGGTCTGCGGGCGGGGGGCTTATCGGAATCCGGGAGCCCCCTATAATAAGAGGGCCCCCAGATCCCGGCCCCCCCACCCTATGTGAATGAGTATGGGGTACATGGTACCCCTACCCATTCACCTAGGTAAAAAGTGTCAATAATAAAACACAACACAGGTTTTTAAAATAATTTATTAAACAGCTCCGGGGGGGGTCTTCTTCCGTCTTCGGGGGTCCCTCTGGTTCATCTTCTCCCGGCGTCCGGTTGGTTCTTCTCCGCTCTCCGGCCTCTTCTCCCGGTGTCCCAGGTCTTCGGCCGGCCCCTCCGCTGTCTTCAGGTAGCTCTATTGCCAGCGGAGGTCCGGACTTCTGGGCTTCTTGGCTTCTTGGCTTCTTGTGTTCTCTTCTCTTCTCTTCCCCCAGATGTTGACACGACGCTCTCTCCGGCTGGACTGGTCTCTGAGGGCTGCGTTGTGACTTATATAGGCGGAGACCCCGCCCCCATATGATGTCACAGTCCCTGGGCATGCTGGGACTGTGACGTTTTAGGGGGCGTGGTCGACCACGTGTGGCCGTGTGTAGGCAAGTCCGGCCGTTCAGAAAGTCCGGCGGTAGTCCGCCGGAAGTTTGGCGGCAAGTACGTCGGACCTAGCTTTCTAGAAAGTCCGACCGTGTGTATGTGGCATTACATGCAGCCTGTGTCAAATAAAATGCAGCCTGTGTCACCACCAAATTGCAGCTGCATGTGTCACCACCAAATTGCAGCAGCATGTGTCACCACCAAATTGCAGCTGCCTGTGTCACCAAATTGCAGCAGCCTGTGTCACCACCAAATTGCAGCAGCATGTGTCACCACCAAATTGCAGCAGCACGTGTCACCACCAAATTGCAGCAGCATGTGTCATCAGATTGTAGCAGCATGTGTCACCAAATTGCAGCAGCATGTGTCACCAAATTGCAGCAGCTATGAGTAAGCATCTCTGTATGTGAAACGCGTTAGCTATCGCTATTCTCCTATCGTATCTGATGACTTTTGTTGGATTTTTGGAATAAAGATGACCGTTCTCAGAGTGCAGCAGTCCGGGATTTACTTGCTACCATAGACTTGTGCACAGCTTGCACCTGTTTTTCATTGAGGGTGGAGGTTTTCCTTTACGGTCCACTGAGTTTGGGGAGCGGCATCACCTTTCCTACCAAATTGCAGCAGTGTCACCAAATTGCAGCAGTATGTGTCCCCAAATTGCAGCAGTATGTGTCCCCAAATTGCAGCAGTGTCACCAAATTGCAGCAGTATGTGTCACCAAATTGCAGCAGTGTCACCAAATTGCAGCAGCATGTGTCACCAAATTGCAGCAGTGTCACCAAATTGCAGCAGCATGTGTCACCAAATTGCAGCAGTGTCAACAAATTGCAGCAGTATGTGTCCCCAAATTGCAGCAGTATGTGTCCCCAAATTGCAGCAGTGTCACCAAATTGCAGCAGTATGTGTCCCCTAATTGCAGCAGTGTCACCAAATTGCAGCAGTATGTGTCCCCAAATTGCAGCAGTGTCACCAAATTGCAGCAGTGTGTGTCCCCAAATCGCAGCAGTGTCACCAAATTGCAGCAGTATGTGTCCCCAAATTGCAGCAGTATGTGTCCCCAAATTGCAGCAGTGTCCCCAAATTGCAGCAGTATGTGTCCTCAAATTGCAGCAGTGTCCCCAAATTGCAGCAGTGTCACCATATTGCAGCAGTATGTGTCCCCAAATTGCAGCAGTGTCACCAAATTGCAGCAGTATGTGTCACCAAATTGCAGCAGTGTCCCCAAATTTCAGCAGTATGTGTCCCCAAATTGCAGCAGTGTCCCCAAATTGCAGCAGTATGTCTCCCCAAATTGCAGCAGTATGTGTCCCCAAATTGCAGCAGTATGTGTCCCCTAATTGCAGCAGTATCACCAAATTGCAACAGTATGTGTCCCCAAATTGCAGCAGTGTCACCAAATTGCAGCAGTATGTGTCCCCAAATCGCAGCAGTGTCCCCAAATTGCAGCAGTATGTGTCCCCAAATTGCAGCAGTATGTCTCCCCAAATTGCAGCAGTGTGTGTCACCACCAAACCCCCCTCCCCCTTTACTTACCTTGCTATGTGTTGTCCTCTCCAGCGGTGTCTCCTGTGGAGAGCTCCGTTCTTCTCCCCTAAAACCCTGCAACAGCGTTCTGCAAATGTGTGCGCTGCATTGTGTGGTATCAGCGAGTGTCTGATCATGGGTGTACTTGTTCAAGTATGGTCTTTTTTTTTCTGAACTGTCTGCTGTCTCCCTACAATTCTGAGATTCACAACCAGACATTGTAATGCCGCGTACAGACGATCGGAATTTCCGACAACCAATCCATGGATTTTTTCAGACGGATGTTGGCTCAAACTTATCTTGCATACACATGGTCACACAAATTTTGACGGAAATTCCGAACGTCAAGACCATGGTGGCATACAACACGTACGACGAGCCGAGAAAAATGAAGTTCAATAGCCAGTGCGGCTCTTCTGCTTGATTCCGAGCATTTCGTGGTCCGGAATTGTGTACACACGCTCGGAATTTCTGACAACAATTTGTTGTCAGAAAATTTGAGAACCTGCTCTCAAACAGTTGTTGTCGGGAATTCCAACAGCAAATGTCTGATGGGGCATACACACGGTCGGAATTTCCGACAACAAGGTCACATCGAACATTTGTTGTCGGAAATTCCGACCGTGTGTACAAGGCATTAGAGTTTCTGCAGTGAGAGCATTCCCGTTGCTTTTTGGTCATGCAGATGATCAAGGACCGGCTCACACCAGATGCAGTCCTGTGCTTTTTTATTCTGCATCAAAAAACGGATGGACACTATGTTACATGGATTCCAATGGTCCAAGTTCCCACTTGTGCAGTGCATTCCAGTGCAGCCAACAAAAGTAGAACATGCTGCATTTTTTCTGTATGGAACTACACTTGCATGTGGCAAAAAAACATCAAAAACACACTGGAGCACATTACAAAAAACAAAATGAAACAGAAACTTTGGCAAAAAAAGAAAAAAGCAAGAGGGAAAAAAACACACTGGAATGCATTGAAAAAGCATGTGCTTTCAGAAATGCATCTGGATCACAAAAAAGTGTGGTGTGAACCAGCCCTGAATCTATAACTCAAAACACATACAGTACCTGCAAAACTGTAAAATCTAACTAAGGGAACAGCTTTTAGTAAGCCTGCTTTGCAATGCATAATACCAAGTTTCTCCCCCTCTGAACTTGATTTAGAGGAAGTAATTCCCCCTGCTTTTCCCTGCAAAGTAAAAGCATAATGGGCTAGTATGCATTGCATACTAGCTCATTATGTGGCACTTACCTGCAATCAAAGCCCGCGATGTCCCTGCTCGTGGCCACATCCATCTTCGCCCCTCTTCCTTCCGGGGGCCACGGACTCCAGCTCTGTGACTGGCCAGAGTTGCATGACATCACTCCCGCGCATGCGCGCAGGAGCCATCAGTCACAGCACTTGCTAGTGAAGAAACGGCACGCCGATGACGTCAGCACAAGGGTATATGGTAAATATCTCCTAAACCGTGCGTGTTTAGGAGATATTTACAGTACCTACAGGTAAGCCTTATTATAGGCTTACTTGAAGGTACAAGTGGTGTAACTAGGTTTATAACCACTTTAACTCTGTGTGACCATTCAAAGCATGTAAAGTACTGTACATTGAAATGCATTGAGGTGTTGCACTGTTAAGAAATGTTCTGATTTTTTTTAGAATTTTCACCTTCATATACAGTTTCTGATCAGACTTCTGAAGCACAAAATAAAAAGAGGGGGAGGGAGAGTAAGTGAGGGTGAGAGATTTGGGAGACAGAAGGAAGGATGGAGGAGGGTGGGGGATCGGTCATTGTTTACTCACAGGCTTATCCCCGGAGGCTCAGGCAGAGTGTTCATGTAGAGAAGATAGCTACTATTGCCACCCACACATCCTCTTCACTTGCAATGCACAGCCACGGGAATTGGAGTGAGGGGGAGGGGCGGGAGCAGGAGTAGATCGAGGCTTTCTGATCTCCTGTTTGTGCGGAGGGGTTGGGGGGCGGGACTGCACTGGCTGGGCTCTGTTAGAATGTGACACCTGGTAAGAGACTCGGGGCTATAGCCCCAGTAGCCACCTCCTAGCGACGCCACTTGTTAGGGGTGTCTTTTTGTTCCTTTTTTACTTAAATGCCTAATGCTGTATCGGCAAGACTTTCTCCTTTTGTTCTTTTGAAAAATCATTAAAAAAACAATTGAAAAAAGTTTTTGGCGGATGAGGTGCACTCCTGTTTGAAGTTTGAGCAATCGTCACCTGTTGGACCTTCTCAACACTAAGAAATCGAATAGGTTCTTTCTGGTTCACCCTTTAATATAGGATGTGGTGCTTAAGAACTGGCCGATCACTAGACACTTTTATTAAGGAAGTTTCTCATGGGCAGAAAAAGCACTCTCATACCCAGTAAGAAGAAAGCTAAGGTGTCAGTGACAGAGTCTGCTGCTTCTGGGTTCCAGATGCCATATGTTCCTCCCAGATCTTCACTTCAAAAGGCCCATCCTCCACTCTGTTTTGTCACAACCCCTAGATGTCCAAGTCATCTGGTGCCAAGTCCTCTTCATGATGAAGAGGCACCCCCACTGTAATAAGTGGGGGAGGGGGGCATATTTTGGCTTTTAAGGCCACCTGGGCTCAGATCTATGGATCTGGACATGAGCTTGGAGGGCCAACACTTGCTTTTTGGGCAACCTGAACTTTCAGGTTGATGGGTCTGGGACATCGTGTTTGGGTTAAAGCTTATGTTACCCCTAAATTTATTATTCCATATATGTGTATGTGACTCTATGTAGGAGTGTTTTTCTTGTAGCCTCGTTTATTGCTAGTTCCTTAGCAATACCTCACGATCCTGCTAGTCACTTTTTCTTGCTGTTGCAAACTGACCATGCCAGGTACAGAAGCAGATCCACGCTAGCATGTTAGTCTCAGTGTAAGTCATTACCTCTTGAAGTTACAGGATGCTATGCTGTCTTATGGCTTGGCTGTAACTCTGTAGTTAGTTACATCCACGCCAACCGCCAAGCCCTGTTGTGTTCTGAATGAGTGTGCAGGACACTGCACTGAGTTCTATACACTCTGGTGTGTATGCCTCTCTGTCCACCTCTCAGCCCCGCCTCTTCCTGTCAAGATATGTCAATCATCCCTTCATCCCCAAAACACAGAGAGGGTGGAGACGCCTAGTGCATTATCTTTAGCACTTTATTAAATGGTATGCGAAGGAATAAATTATACTCACAAGCCAAGTGAGCTGATAACATGTACAATGCACAGGATAAAAACGTCCACTATCCAGCTCCAACTGATGAATAGATGACTCTGCCAGCTGACGCGTTTCCGGGAACTGGCCCCCTTCATCAGGGCTTTGACTTAGGCAATAGTCTCCATGGAGCTAAAGAGCTCCTGAGATGTGTTACGTTGGCGCATGACAGAGAGTGTTACTTTTTAGGATCTTGCCATAGCACCTAGAGCAGGGGAAGGAGAAAAAACACTGCAGTCACATGACTGCTGAAAAAATAAAGCAGAAAAGGTAGTTTAACATACTATTTAACATTTTTGCATAAACTGTATGCTTAACTAGTGGGTAAGCTTTGCCATGTTGTTTACATGATGTTTACATGTGTTACAAATACTTTAATTACCATGGCTATGTCGGCTTACAGAAGCCTCCTTTTGTGTTTATTTGAGATATTCTCTTGCCGTTACCTGTACGGTATTTTTTCTAATACCCATCTCTCTGACATGTGCCTATCATGTCAGCAAGATGGGTATCTGGACTGGCAGCCTTAGGCCCCATTTACACTTGTGAATAGGGTCACTACTGATTACGTGCGGGAGACCCAGCGGGAATTCCCAGTGATTAGCTGTAAGTGGCAGCCCCATTTAAAACAATGGGACGCTGACAGTTCCTGCAGATAATCGCAGCCGCTCACATGTAATCGCTCATGGAGTTTATCTTTCCCCTTCCATAGTGCATGGGGAGTGACATAATCTTCAGGCTGACAAGTTTCTGATGCTAGGGGAAAGTTAAGTATATTATCTTATTTTGTTTTCCTCCACTGGGCTTTACCCTAAAGTGTTACTAAACCCAGGACCCTGCATTCACTATATCTGGTCTCCCACAGTACACAGAACATGGACATGCAATTGTTTTAGTAAATAGAAACTGCTAAATACCTTTTCTCATCAGCAGCATACAGCAGTCTTGTGACTTTTATCAGTGTCTGGTTAAAGCTTGTAGGAGGAGTTTTCATTCTCCTCTGATTGTCCTATGAGGCTACAAGACCCCTGACCCTCTGTCTGGACAGTGCTGAATGGCACTGTGCTGTTCACATGCACTTTACCAAGAACAAAAAACTGTCTAGCAATACACAACAAATTGAGCATAAGCAGAGGGCCCCCAAGGCTCTGGTCTATCAGGAGAAGAATTGGGGACAGTGGAAGAAGGGGAGGATCAGAGAACACAGGATCAAACAGCCGTTTTACACAAAATAAGGATTAACCCCTTAGGTTCCACAGTGAGTATGACAAGCATGCTTTAATGCATATACAGACTGATTTTACTGTCATGTGTTTAGTAACACTTCAAATTCTATGCAGGGTTGTACCGATACTGTTTTTTACCAGCAAGTACTAGTACCCATACTTGTGCTCAAGTACTCACTGATACCAATTACCACTACCTTTGCAGTGTGATTTTAGCCCATACAAAATGAATGGAGTCAAATTGTACTGCAAAGAATTGCATGTGATTTGAACAGGAATGCAGTGTGATTCTTGTCCAAATCGCATGCGTTCCCCGCACTGCTCCTGTGTGAACCCAGGCTGAAGTTACTATGACAAGACTGGGTTCACACAGGAGCAGTGGGGGATTCGGACACAAATTGCACAGAATTCCTGTTCAAATCACATGCGATTCATTTTGTATGGGCTCAAATCGCACTGCAAAGGTATCGGTTTTAGGTATCGGAGCATTTGCACGAGTACTTGCAGATGTTTATCAACGGCACCAATAATGGCATCGGTATCGGTGCAACCCTAGCTTTATGTAGTGTTTTAGCAAGGGAGGGGGGTTGTCACATTTAAAGAGGAACTAAACTGTATCTGAACACCACAAACTGAAAACACTATATAATCCATTTTTATTATTCAAGGCAAACTCAAACATCCATCCAAGTCTCCATGCTTTATTTTATTGAAAAGTGAGGCCTCCGCACACCGGACGTTAAAATAACATTATGAAAACGGCAGTAGCTTTGCAGTGAGTTTTTCAATGTTTTTGCAATAGTGTTTTTAGCCTTCATTAGCGTTTTTACCGTTTTCCCGTGTTAGCGTTTTTAAGCAGTTTTTTTACATTTTTTTAAATACATATTTTTTTTTTTTTTCAGTGGATCGAAAACGTTAGCGTGTGCCGCGTTTTTCAGTGTTTATCTGCCTTTCTGGGCGTTTTTTGACGTTAGAGCGTTTTTACAGCTGAAAACAGCTGAAAAACTCCTCTCAGAACCCACTAGTTTTTTTTTTTTTTTCCAGAAATCCCCAGCCAAAAACAGTTAATAACAGCCTATGTGTGCATGGACACATAGGATAACATACTGGAGAGTTTATTGACTGTAGAAAAAAAACATCTGAAGCCAAAAAACAGCCGCTATAAAAACGTCCAAAAACGTCCAGTGTGCGTGAGGCCTGAAAAACAACCCCTTCTTTATTTTTTATCTGTGGCCATCTTGAGTAGGGGCAGATGATTCATGTAGCATTTACTTGGAATTCATCTGCCCTTCGCTCAGGCACGCAAGCAGGAGGAGAAGCTGCAAAAAAATAAAAAATTTTTTTGGATTTAATACCATTTTAAGACGTAGACTTCAGATTTTTTGGGATCTTCGATCACAGTGAAGCTAATGGAACACGGAACACACTTCTATGCAGCTCAATCATTGTTACAATACATTCACATTCTGCAGCTCGGCTCTTCAGTCTCAGGAGACACTCGAAATGTCTTCAGAAAATAATTTAAACTGCGTCGGCTCACCCAGACTTTTGACTGCGTTTAGGACTATTTCATCACACTGGCTGAATTGTTGCAGTTATTTCTAGGTATTGTATATACCTCTTTGTGAATAAAAGTGCTTTTAGTCCCATGGGAGGAAAGTGTTGGTATTGATATGTGTCATCTTTTAGAAGAAAGGTCTGGTGAGTAACAAGCTCGGATACTCAGTTCACTCTCCTAAGATTCAGGTGGATACACTGTGAGTAATCTGTTCCGCTCTTTGCATATCCCTGATCTGTATTTGTGGAGACACCCTGAAGCTGAACTGCTGAATGAACTGATGCAATTGTGCATGCTGCATTATAGCGTTTCTCACTTGCCACCTGTTGCAATGTGTTCCTGTTATATGAACTGTGATTTTTATACCACCTGCCCTGTGCAGAATACAAGACTGCACTGGGTGATATTGTGAACGCTCTGCTCATTCAGAACCCATCAACTGACACAAAATGTAATTACATGAGAGCTAATTTAGCTGTGTGGGATCTGTGCAAACAAATGTGAATATGGACTATAGGTGGGGAAAGTGCAGCTGCTGGATTGGGCTGTTTCTTCTCTATATGGGGGGACGTCTCTTTGCTGGATCGGGCTGTCTCTTTGCTATATGGGGATGTCTCTTTGCTATATGGGGATGTCTCTTTGCTGAATTGGGCTGTCTCTTTGCTATATGGGGATGTCTCTTTGCTGAATTGGGCTGTCTCTTTGCTATATGGGGATGTCTCTTTGCTGGATTGTGCTGTCTCTATGCTATATGGGGGATGTCTCTTTGCTGGATTGGGCTGTCTCTTTGCTGGTTGGAGATGTAGAAAGTAGGTAGAGGCCCTGATAACTCACCCTTTGCTATTTTCAGATGCATACCATCCTGACAAAAGTCATCACTTTACACTTTATACCAAGTGCTCCCATGAAAGAGGAAGTATTTTATATTTTTGGCGAAAATGTATTTTGAGCTATCTTCGTGGCATTTACCTTAAAGAGTTACCTCTGGGTGATCTATGTATAAGGATTTTAACAGACTTTGTTGCAGATTCCTACCTGTTGTTATTCTGAAGGAACAGCTGTTTGCTTGTCTGTGTCCATGTGAACATGTATGGGAGTGGTTTTATAATTATCAGCCATCTGCTACAGCTCTAGGGTTCTAGGGTTCTAATGAGGAAAGTGGCAGGGTCTGCATCCTTCTAGACATGGTTTACTTTTGGGATTATCTCACCAAAAATGACATATTTGTTGCAGTGGATGCTCAAAATCTGATTTGTATCTTAGTGCAGACTTCAGTCAAAATCAATAAGCCAATCGCACAAGCAGGAAATGATATTTCTGGGGGCCATTCTGTACACCATCTGTGTGCAGAAGGCCTCCAGGTAGTCATATTGCTTTGCATTTTACAGAAAATTACAGCGCTGCAGATTGACCCCTCGTTCACGCCCGTGCGACTTGTCATACGATTTGACAGTTTAAAATCGCATGACAAGTCGCACCCTATTTGTGCCTATGGAACAGTTCAAACCGACTTGCACCTACCTCGTTTCCCAAAAAATAAGACCCACCCCAAAAATAAGCGCTACTGTGATTTTCGGGGAGGGCTACAATATAAGCCCTTCCCCGAAAATAAGCCCTAGTTTAAAGTGGATAAAATCCTAAAATGCACTGTATTACAATATTATATAATGTAAACTGTGTATGTTTTTGTAATCTATATGTGATAAATACCCTAGGTACAGCAGGTACTTCGGTGCTCAGCTGATCCCCCGCTGCTCTCCTCTTCTGCCAGCTATCAGCAGGGGATTAAGGGCCCCCCTCCTTCTGCAGTTTTCGGAGTGGGGAAGACCGATCAAGTGGGTCATGGAAGCGCCGAGCGGTGCTATAAGAAGGTATTTATCACATATAGATTACAGAAACATGCATTATTACATAATAATAATACTGTAATACAGTGCATTTTAGGATTTTACAAGCACTTTTACTGGCCATTTGGGATTTCTGACAGACAGGGAGGGAGAAGAGGAGAGAAAATAGCACATGACAAGACCTACCCCAAAAATAAGCCCTACTGCATGCCAAAACAGAGGCTATAACTCAAGATAAAATATCCAACTTTGAGAATATATGGAATACCTGGGTGACTCACTTTTTGCCTTCCGATTTTGATGCTTCCCTACTAAGACCTTAGTAATCTCGATTTATACTTCCACTCTCTGCATTCATGGTATGTGTTTATTACTATGCACTACCCCGGGGACCCCTACTACCTCTCATTTCTTTCTTCCCTATCTATTTTTTCTCCTACCTTAAGATTACTTTTTCTTTTATCTTCTTTCTGTCTTCTACTTTTTCCCCCTATTCTCTCTCTCCTCTTTCAACATGCTCTTTATATAGTTCTAGTAGCAGAACTTTTATTTCCTTGGCTATCATTATACCAACTGTACATGGACTGAAAGTGAGAAATCATGGGACATGTAGTCTGGAAGCAGGACGTCATTTGATGCAACAGTAAGCGCTCAACGATCTTGAAGTTTGGGGAAGTGCTGCAAAAATTAGAACTGGCTGCACAGATTTTGAGTGAGCAAAATACTGATAAAGAGACTGTCAATTGTTAAGCCAGTACAAACGTATCGGAATTTGGACAGTTGTACTCTCTGTTCAACAGAAAGCGGTCTAACGACCAGCTTCTGTCACACGGTCATGGTGGAAAGCCAGCATTTGAGCAGCACTTGCAGCCAATGGCTGCAAGTGCTGAGCTGTGTATTCTGGAGGGTGAAGCACAACCATTATGTAGCACATCAAAGCAAGAATCAAATTCTACGTATATAATAACTGAAATAGGTGTCAGCATATTATATTTATTCTGTCGTTAGAAGAGGCAATTAGGAGGTCATACAATCACCATATATACGTGGTCCATATAGTGAACCTGTTGCAGAGTTGTGCGCTTAACGGGTATTACAAAGGACAAGAGGGACACTCTTCATATCCAGAGGTAAAGAGATTTAACCTCTACATATGGAAAGACTTCTTCACAGTAAGAGGTGTGAAAATGTGGAATAGACTTCCTCAGAAACTAGTTCTGGCCAGCTCAGTATATTTTTTTTAATGAGCTTGATGTATTCCTAAATGCAGAACATATTACAGGATGTTAACATGCATAGGTAATAACACCAGAGATTGTAGACCCGGTGAATATCCAATTGCCTTCGGGGGATCAAGAAAGAGTTTTTCTTTTTTCTGGAGCAAATTAGACCATGGTTTATAGGGGTTTCTTTGACTTTCTCTGAATCAACTGTGTTTTTTGGATCCAGTATATGGAGGTTTTCTGAATATTTTTTTCTATTTATTTATTTTTTCTATTGGTTGTAATAGATGACCTTGTGTCTTTTTGAACCTAACTGTGTAACTATGTAACTATTGTATATATTTAGAAAGAAAAAAATGTATTAAAGCACTGATGTTAACTTAGATCCATTTGTCTAGCTTTAAAATAATATTCTAAAATTTTACACAATTTAAAAAAAAATTGAAAACTAAGAAGACAACATTTACACAAATCTGCGTAGTTTCCCCTTAATGTCTTACCACACCCAAATTGTATAGAAATGTTTTTAGGACTATAGTTGACCACAGAGGTCATAACCGATTAACAAACTTTTGTCTTCCCAGCTACTCATCAAATGTCTATCCAATGCTGATCTCAATGTCAGCTAATTTCGAACAGCTTCCAAATTTGAAACCTTGGCAAGATTTCTTAGGTAGTAGTAGAAAGTGCAGTATCTATTTTGGCAGTGGTGACCCATTCATTAGGGACGCAGGGGCGCCGCCCCCCTAATCCATGCACCCAGCCCCTAATCTACATGCAGGGCGCCGGACGCATTGGATTTCAATAGGGTTTTTTTTTAAACACATGATTAGAGCCTGAGGCTCTAATACGCTTCAAAAAAGGGTGGGCTCTGGGCTTAGAGCCCACACAGTTGTGTAACAATAGCAAATTAATATTCGCTATTGTCTTCCTGCTTCTCTTCCCGGCCAATCAGAAAGCGGGTCGCAAGACCCGATTGGCCGAGAGAAGAAGTGACCGTATTGGCCGCCAAGGAGGAGATGCAGGAGGAAGCAGGCGGTGCTGAACAGGGAGCCTGGCAGCCTTATATCCCATTCATTTCCCGGAGATGTCCTTTCCCTGACCCTCAGGTCTGACAGGAGGGATTTAGGTGTGCGGACTAGGCAGGAACCCCCCCCCCAGAGTGAGCAGAGGGGGTGCAGGGACATCCAGAAGGCTTCAGTCTGCAGTACCATGGGTCCCCACTCACCCCTGACCTGCCCACTGCCACCCTGCCAAGGTGCATGTAGGGTCCCCGGGGGAGGTGAGAGGCTCTGCTGCCAGTCTTATTAGAGAGCCCATAGCCAGCCCAGGGCCAGGATAGGATGCCCAAAGAATGAAGTAACCGTAGTGGAGCCGATATCAGCCCCAGGCTCCAGACTCAGAGCAGCCATGTCCAGGGGGTGAGTAGTACTGGGACAAAAAAATTGAGCACCAGCCACCACTGTATGGTGGGTTTCCAACTTAGTGGGATTGTGTCACAAAGAAGAGGCAATTAGATATGGCAGTCTACAAATGTTCCAAAACCACTGATTTTCTACTGCTGATTTCACATCCATAGCGTCATCAGAAAAAGTCTTCTTTACAACCCTACAAAGATTCATACTTTAATACTACTACTTTAGTACTTTTTAGTAGTATAATCAGCAGATCAGTTTCCCATTCCTGTGCGGGGGGGGTTGATGTCTTGCTAGGATAACTATCACACCACATTCAAACTTGAGTGATTTGATGCGTGTTCCCCGAATTGTTTGAATGCGCAACCTCAAGATTCCCCGTATATTCAATGGTGCCTGTTCACACCAGAGCATTGTGTTTATTACTTGAAGCCTAAAAAAAGTACTTGAAGTGGAATTTCAGGTTACACTTATCTAGCCTTAAAGCGAAACTTCACCCAAAAGGGGAAGTTCTGCTTATTTACGTACATCATCCTCACCCTCTTCTGCCACATTTGCCATTTTTTTTGGGAGGGGGAGCGGGTACCATGTTTTAACAAGTACCCGCTCCCACTTCCAGTCAGATCACCACGGCCATCCGAGCAGAAGTTTGGTCCCCCCCTCCTTCCTCTGCAGCCTTCTGGGACACTTTGGGACGATTCACGCAGTCATGCGCAGTCCACAAGGCTTCACTGCCAGTTCCCTAAGTCAAGATGCCGGCGCATGGATCCAAAGCTGATTGAAGAGTCGGCTCAGGTGAGGACAGTGTGGATCCTTGGACAGGTAAGTGTCTTTATAATAAATGTCAGCAGCTACAGTATTTGGGGACATAGTCGCTGTAAGCCTGTAAGAATGCCAATGGTTGCTATACATGCTTGTGAAGCTGTTATTACATTTTACCATGTGAGGCCATATTTTTCATATATGTTTAAGTAAATGCCTGATATTCCATTTTACACTATGGGAGTGTTTATTATATTTTACTTTTGAGCAATTCTTGGTGGCGCAACTCTTGTTGGCTCTAGTGGAGGAGGCTTGTGGTTTTAAGGGAGTCTTTAATCCCCACAGTGCTTCATGACCATTTATAATATAGTGGTCAACTAGCTCTGGTAAGGGGCTATGCTAGACGTTTGTTTTGGGTATACCTGTACACCATCAAACTGCTGAGCATGGACTGTTCACAGAGGTGTTTTCCTGTCACAGAGTGAGAAGATACTCTCCTTGCCTGTCTTTTTCTTTTATGACATTTTTTTTGGATAGTAGATTTACATATGCTATTCATTTTATAATTTCTATTTATTTTGTTATCTATATTGGTTATCACTTTAGTGTTGCACTTTGATTTCTATAAGCTACAGTATTTGCAGCTGCTGACTTTTAATTTTTTGGGGGGAAACTTGAGCTCTTTTTTTTAAAGCTGTCCTCCTCCCAACACCTATGCTTACTAACCTGTGTAAGAAAGATGTATATACTTAGCTTTTTCAGGAAGTGCTGGTCACGGGGTCCAACTTCCCTGTGTTGGGTACAGAGGAGAGGCGGGAGCGCTGACAATGAATGGGCCATTGAAGCCTTTGGGTGACATCACCACTGGAGGCTTGACCAGCTATTGCCGGGGAGCACTCTTTTTTACCTTGCAGTGTGCTCAATCAACTGTACACTTTCCTGTCAGGATTTTGACAGCTGTGAACCAGAAGTGCTCAGCGTTGAGCACTTTTGGTTCACAATACAGCAGAGGAGATGGGGAAACATATATTCCCCAGGCTCCTCCCACTCACCCCCCTGACAGTAACTATTGCGGTCCCGGTTCCCAGGGGAGCCCCGGAACCAGTGGGAGGGAGGGCAGCATTTGCTGGTCAGGTTAGTGATCGGGCGACTCCACCACAGCGACTCAGATCACTTTTACCTAAAAGCTGAGAGCACACTGATAAGAGCTGGTTCACACCAGATGTAGTCCAGTGCATTTTTATTCTGCTTCAAAAATGCATGGACAGGGTTTATCCTGAATTCTAATGGCCCTAGTTCACATCAGTTAAGTGTGTTCCAGTGGAGGCAACAAAAGTAGAACACGTTGCATTTCTTCTGTATGGAGTGCATCTGGAACGCAGTAAAATGCATTAAGAGTGCACCGGAACACACATATTCTCAATTGAGATGAAGAGAAGGAAGAAAGAAAAAAACACACTGAAACGCATCAAAAACACATTCAAAATGCACATGCAGAAACACATCTGGAGCACGGAAATTGTGGTGTGAACTGGCTTAAATAAAAACACTGGCGGTTGGTTAGAGGGGAGGTTGGGAGAAGGTTGAACCACTTAAAGTCTGTGCACCAGATTATGTATATATATGTGATATGACTCTTCCGGGTAGGGGACTCGCATGCACACCACCGGAGGCTTGCTTCCACTGTGATTACACACAGCGGAGGCTGATTGGCGTGTACACGGTACCAGATGTCCTCCAGCACCCACCAATCGTTAGGCAGAGAGACAGAACTGTGATCTGCCTATGTAAACAATGCAGATCACTGTTCTGACAAGAGGGAAGGGATGGAATTTGTGTCCCTGCACAGCAGGGAATTCATTTTATCACTTCCCCTAGTAAAAACTCCTCCCACAGTGTAGTAAAACACAGGCTAGGAACACAGTTAACCCTTTGATCGTCCCTGATGTTAGCCCCTTCCCAGCCAGTTTCATTAGTACAGTGACAGTGCATATTTTTTGTAGCACCGATCACTGTATTAGTGTCACTGGTCCCCAAAAAGTGTCAAAAGTGTCAGTTATTCTGAATGTCTGCCGCAATATCGCAGTTCTGCTATAAGTCGCTGATCGCCGCCATTACTAGTAAAAAAAAAAAGATAAAAATATCCCATAGTTTGTAGACGCTAAAACTTTTGCGCAGACCAATCAATCATGTAGCAGAATACATATTGGCCAAAATTAAAAATTCAAATTCAAAATTTTTTAATTATTTTTTTTATTTACAATTTTTTTTTATTAGAAAAATGCAAAGGGTGGTACAGAAATAAGATATAATGCAATATTAACATGAGATCTAATGCCCCGTACACAGGAGCGGAATTTCCGTCGGAAAATTCTTGGATTGTTTTTCCGACGGAATTCCACTCAAGCTTGGCTTGCATACACACGGTCACACAAAAGTTCTCTGAACTTTCGACCGTCAAGAACGCGGTGACGTACAACACTACGACAAGCCAAGAAAATTAAGTTCAGTGCTTCCGAGCATACTTGCAAAGTCCAGGAATCCAAGTAGAGAGAGAGAGTATCACCGTTCCAGGTGGGTCAGATCAAGGTAAAAGGCATCTCCTTCAGTCTAGAAGTCCAGGTGCTGGCAATGCTATGGCAGTTAGACATCAAAGAAATTCTGGACAGCTGCACTCCAAAGATATTTGCCTTTATTCAATAAGGTGTCATCCAAAATACTATACTGTATTTTGGATGACACCTTATTGAATAAAGGCAAATATCTTTGGAGTGCGGCTGTCCAGAATTTCTTTGATGTCTAGCTTCCGAGCATGCGTCAAATTGTTTCCGAGCGTGCATGATTTTTTTGCGCGTCCGAATTGCATACAGATGAACGCATTTTCGGATAGAAACTTTTTCCGACCGAAAAATAGAGAACCTGCTCTCAATCTTTTGCTGGCTGGAATTCTGCCAGCAAAAGTCCGATGGAGCATACACACTGTCGCAATTTCCGACCAAAAGCTCTCATCGGACTTTTGCTGGCGGAATTTCTGCTCGTGTGTACGGGGCATTAGTGTACAAATATGTTAGAAATTAGAAGGCAGGACAATGACTGCATAAAAATTGACATATAGAAAATCCAGTATAAGAAGAGATCAATGGTGTCAGGGATAACAATGTTACATAGCAGGAAAAAAAAAAGAAGCATGCTTATCATTATCAACAAAAAGAAAAAAAAGGATGTCTACCTAAATATTTATGGGGGACAGTCGAACATTGAGTGATGATCGAACCAGGGGGACCATTTTTTGTCATAATAAGGCATAGTATGGTATAGACTGTGAAATATCTTTTCAACTCTGTTTATGAAGTCAATGCGGAGTTTAACTTGGGAGAGGTACATATTGGAGTTTTCCAATGAAGGGTTGTCACCCAATGGATGGCAACACAAACTGTATGAATCAATCTCATTTGTAGTGTGGTAACCTCTGGAATTGGACCAAATAATAAACATTGACAAGGAGTGAGGGAGAGTTGAGCCTCTGCTATTTTGGAGGCTAAGGTGTCAAGGTTTCTCCAAAATGGTGCAATGTGTGCGCATTCCCAGAAGAGTTGGTGAAATGTACCCGGTGTAGGACAGCCCCTAAAACACAATGGAGACACTGTTGGAAAAATAGCATGGATTTTAACTGGGGTTTGATACCATCTCGTATCCAGTTTCAGAGCTGTTTCTCTGATGTTAAGAAACCTTGTACACTTCTTCAGATTATCCATACAGTCATTCCAGTTTAGGGTGCCATGCTCCAGTGAGCACTGCGATTCCCATTTGACTCTGTAAGGAAGGGGGTCCGAGGTGATTTGAATTTGATTGTTCAAGTGTGTATAGATTTCAGAGATGAGGCCCTTGCCTCTGGGGTTATGTAGGCAAATATGCTCATAGAGAGATGGTCTTATCATTGTGTCGATTTTACACTGAGAATTATAAAAATATTTGATTTGTAAATAGTGAAATATTTCCTTGTTTGGTGCAAGGTATGTAGATTGGAGAGTTTGAAAGGAGATACACTCTGTGTTCTGCACCAGTTTATGTAGAAAGAGAACATCCACCAGGAGTAATTGGAGAGATTAGTGAGACTCAGGGGGGAAAAGCTGGATCTCCCTGAAAGGCCGATTGTGGAGGGTTGGTAAAGAAAATTTAGTTTTATAGTTTTTCCAAAGCTGGAATGATTGTGCTACTAAGGAATTTAGAGGTTGTAGATTAGACAATGAGACGCCTTTAAACCACAATAGTCTCGATAGGAAATAGGGGCGGATTGAATCAGATTCAAATTTAACCCAGGGTACCTTAGAGTTACTTATGTGCCACTGTGCCAGTTGTGTGAACCTGGAGGCCAGATAATAATGCCACAAGTTTGGTGCAACCAAGCCACCGCTGGTGGTGGAGGAGTACAGCACCTTCTTAGAAAATCTAGGAGGAGAATTTGCCCATATAAAGTTGCATTGAAAGGAGAGAACAAAGGATTTAGTGATCTTCATGGGAAGAGCCCTGAAAAGGTATAATAATTTAGGTAAAAGTGTCATTTTTGCTACAGTCACCCTACCTAGAAATGAAATGTGGTACGATGTCCATACTTTCAGGGTTTGTCTAAGTTTGGTAATCATGGGGAGATAGTTTTTAAGGAATAAAGTATGTAGGTTAAGTGTAAGGTGAATCCCTAGATATGATAGGGAGCTCTGTGACCATTGGAAATCAAAGGATTTTTTAAGTGTTTGGAAACAGGCTTCTGGTATGTTAGAGGGCACCCCTAGATTTTATAAAAATTTTTTTATTGGATATGTTTTATAGCAGAAAGTAAAAATTATCGTTTTTTTTTGTTTTTTTAAATTGTCAGTCTTTTTTTTGTTTATAGCGCAAAAAAGGGGGAAAAAAAGGACATGCATTTTATTTGGGTACAGTGTCGCACGACCGCACAGTTGTCGCAAAAAGTATCCTGGTCATGAAGGGGGGTAAATCTTCTGAGGGTCAAGTGGTTATTATCCTGGCTGTAAAACAAAGAAAAGGAAGAATGAAATCAAACAGCTCATAGAAACCAATCAGATTCAAACCTCCTCTAGAAAATTCCTTTTGGACAGTGACAGTTCGAATGCGATTGGTTGTTCTTAGTAGTTCTTCCCCTTCTTTGGTGCTGACGTATACAGTATACCAGCATAAGCAGCATCGGGTAGGGACCCTTTGCATTACTGTGCTAATTTCTCAGCAGACGTATAGACAGAAGTATTCTAGTTAGGTGCTAGACATGAGAGATGGAGTAGGAATAACATCATTAATTCTTGGTGTAGGGGTTGAGAGGAAGCAAAGATTCAATGAGCTTTTTTTCAAGGTGACAGATGCATTTGTGGAGAAATAAGAGGAAATCTCAGAGAATTTCCTGTGCCTGGCACTCGTACATTTACCCTGGTGGATGGCGGCCAGTGGAAGAGATATGGGGGTGTGGAATCTCTCCACAGTATTGTTCTTTTTCTCCAGCTATGTGTTCATTCCAGGTTCATTTTCCATGTAACTAGCCATTTTCTCTGCAGTTTCCGCCAGTTTAATTTGTTGTTTCATGCAAATTAGCATTCTTTTTTTTTTCTTGAAAAGTGTATTTCAGGTTGTTCTTTTTATTATTTCTTCTTCCCAAGATTGTATATCAATGTTAAGTAGAGTTATTGTTTATGGGTCCTCACATGAAGTGGATGCATAGCTTGTCCAGACTGCACTTATACAGTATAATGTAAAATAGAACTGTAACCAACATAATGTTTTGTGCTGAAAATATTTTTCTTTCTGCTAATTTTGTGAAAAAAAGTGACATAGCTGAAAATGCATTAATCTCTAACCGTAGTAATTGCTTCATAACTGTGGCTGTCAGAGACCAGATAAGTTCCGACTAATGAGCCAAGAGTCATCAGTGCTCCTTACTCCCAGATGTCACCACTGTAACCCCTGTTCCACATCTCTGCTAACATTTGTATTTAGCTGCTGTTAAAGTGGCTTCTACGCCTCTGAAATTAAAAATGAACAAAGCATATCCTTCTATAGTGTGTTCTTGCCTCTATCTAAAGCACCTAGTGTAATATCTGTCTCCTCTCTCCTTCCACTGCTATCTGCATGAGTTCCTTCTGACAGTCTATATGTCGACACCAGTCAATCCTGGGATTCGGCCCTCTCCAGCACACAGCAAGGGGATTGACAGCCTCAAATGTGCATGTTTCCCTATGAGACTGTTTAGAGGGAGGTTTGTCCATTGTCTCCACTCATCCACTCAGGTCTCAAATTACACTCTGTGCTCTAAGCCAGTGGTCTCCAAACTTTGCTTGCTTTTATCTGGCCCTTGGGGTACTATTCCTCCCACTGACACCAACAGAGAGGCACCATTCCTCCCACTGACACTAACAGTGGGGAACCATTCCTCTCACTGACAACAACAATGGGGCTTTTTTTCCTTTCACTGACACCAATGATGGGGCACTACCCCCCCCCCCCCCACTGATACCGATGATGGGGCACTATTCCTTCTTCTGGCTAGGTTATTTTTTAAACTCCTGTTGATGCTGGGAGTATTTTCTACTCCCACTGGCCACTCCAGCCCCCCTAAAGTCTGAAGGACAGTAAACTGGCCCTTTTTTAGAAAGTTTGGAGCTCTATGCTGTGCCAGTGCGTGACATCAGATCTCTACCCCCTGCCTTCTGGAGCTTGGAAATGCTGTGTAAACTGTGCACTTTGAATGGCTGTAGAAGAGAGAGGGCTGCAGATAAACAGGTACAATTTATGTAGAAGGATTTGCTTAATTTCTGTGTATCACCAGAGGCTGGTCACTTCAGTGGGTATATGCAAGGGTTTACAACCACTTTAAACAATGTATGTTCCTTGTGAAAAAACCTGACGTGAGTGCAACCATACATATGCCTTTATTACATTTGTAGCAGACATTTTCTCATATTAAAATATTTCCCAAAGGCTTTAATCTTTCACATTCTGTAAGAACAGTTCCTTAATTTATTGTAATTAAATGATTTAGCTGTGAACTTTTCTCTTCTCCATCACCTGGTGAGGAACATTGCTACAAAATATGGTGTGCTCCTAAGCCACTCTTTGTGACAGACCTAGCCGGGAGAGACTTTTGGAGGGGACTGTATGCTAGCCTCTTGCCGATCGATCGTGGGCCCTGGCATTTGGGGGAACGGTGCTCTTTGTGAGCTGTATGCCTGGGGACCCTTGAGGTGGTATTACTGTGGATTCGGGTCCTGGTCCCCCAGGACACACAGACTCTGGGGACCCTGGATTTGCCATATTGGAATAGTGACTGATTCATACCGTTGGGGCTCCTACTGTTAAATGCTAATGTCATCATTTCCAGCTACCTGTCTGTTGTCTGCTAAAATGTGTATTGTAAATAAGTCTACTATAGGATCTAAGAGTCATTAGATCCCCATTGTTGTTTGTGTTAATTAACTCTGCTATTGTGTGAAGAAGAGTCTATGTTGATTGTGTTTTCTGAACTACAGGACGGCCAGTCTGGCCTAAAGGTCATGTCTGAGTCATCTAGGCTGTCTAAAGGGATTAGTTAATTAGCTCATGTTAATTAGGTTAATTAGGTTACAGCTGTATTGTTACAGTAATATGAGTCGGAGGTATGCACCTCCACTTTTAGTGTATAAAAGAGCCTGTATATTGCAATAAAAGAGATTCCTGTTTGAACTTACATACAGCCTGCCTGGTGTTTGTTCTGAGCTATCACAACTGGGTTAGAACGGCACATAGCTGAAGTTCTAATCCCGGAGCATTGGGTGACCGAACCATCAGACGTTGCAATCTGATTCAATAGCTGCAGAGGAGTGTCGGGAGAGTGGAACCGAGTGAGCAAGGGGCTCGTTACACTTTTATTTAAGCCTGCCCAACATAGTCCGAGGAACAAAATCATTGAGCTATATGGGCTATTAGGGAATCTTTAATTCATGGGAGATTCCTTGTCAACTAAATTTTCTCATTTTAATTCAGAAAAAAAAACAAGATACTGTACTTAGTTTCATCCACCACTAATTGGAGTATCTTCTGTTTGAAGATAACATTAAGGCGAGCCATAGATGAGACAATTTTCTTTCCTTCCACCACCGGTGGATGAAAAGAAAATTACTCTATTCCCACATCAACACATTCAGTGTTGATGGGAGAATAATGCCTTCTGCAGTGCCATTGTGTTATGCTAGTGGGTGAACCCTCCCTGTAAGCAGAGCACGATGATCACTAATGGCTGCCATAGCTGCCTGCAGTGATCGCATGCAAAATATATGACAGGTTGGTTGTACTGAAGTCGAATGATGGATCAACTTCAGTGCAACCAGCTTGCCCAAAGATAGACTGAATCTCGGACAGTTCCTGATAACCCGGCCAAAGTTCAATCTATCTATGATGGGCCTTAAAGTGATTCTTCAGTCCCCACACCACCACAACCTCCCTGATTACTGGGAGGTGGGTTCTGCACATTTTAGATACTCGCCCACCCAGCAGATCCAGTATTGTCCTACTGAGATTCTTTTGTCTTCTGTTACTGCGCAGTCCCATGTCGCCATGTTATTTGCAACCTCATTGAGAGGCTGCCAGCTCTTCTGGGTTCAGCCCGCGATACTCACGGTCATGCACAGCTAGGCCCACCCTCCCTCCTCCTTTTTGTATGAAGGACTATGCCTCCTAGGATATGTGACATGCATATCCCAGGAGGCACATCGAGAACTTTGCACATCAAGGAGTAGCAAGGTAGTGCAGGCAAAGTAAGTATAGGGGCTTCAGAGGGCCTTTGCACGGGAACTGTCACTTTGCCCCTCATGGACAAGGTGACAGTGCCTCTTTAAAGACTGGCTTGCATTGCACAAATTCATATTATTTTATTTATTTTATCTAGAATTTACTTATCATGATAATGTCCCCTGAGATGTAAGTATAGTTCCCTAACACCTGAACATTATTTAACAGTTGTTCCGTGTAAAAGTAGAAAGACTGGCTTACAGTATCGGAGGTGAACCCTGTCATACAGCTACAGATTTATTTTAGCCACAACAGCGCCCAATGATCTTTTATGCACTTCAGTATCAAAGATTACAGACCTAATTTTTGGTGGGACATAAGGCTCCATGCACACTAGCGTTTTTCTAAGCTCCTAGCAGCTGTTATTAACATTTTTTTCTGCTCCTAGAAGCTAAATAGTGTTATCATATGTGTCCATGCACACTACTTTAGGCTGTTAGCATTTTTTGAGCTTCAGCGTCTAGGAGCAGGAAAAAAATATGTTTTTGTAAAGTTTTTTGGAGCATTTTTTCCAGCAGAAAATAATGCTAAATGCTCCTAACAGCTTTTTTCAAGCTTTTTTTTCTTCACAAACTGTAAAAACCCTAATAAAATGTTAATGCTCCTAAAAGCTACAAAGATGCTACTACAAGCTGGTACAAAAACACTATTATCAGCATTTTTCATCCAGCATTTTTTCTAGTTTTTTTTAACTTTTAAAAAACACTAGTGTGCATGGAGCCTAATGCCCCGTACACATGAACCTGAAAGTCAGACAACAAATCGTCTGACTTTTTTTCGCTTGCTCGTTGCAAGTGGAAATTAAATAGGTTACTAAAGTTACGAAAATTCTCAGAATAAAAATTCGGAAGTGATGTAATGTGTTGTAGTGTATTTGTATTGTATGTTCGAACAACAGCTGTACCAATTGAATGGAAATCGTACAATCTGGTATCATACAAGATTTTTTTTTTGGATAATATCGGATGAACTGTCATGATCGGCTCTCGTAAGCTGTGTACCAACGATAAGATTATCATACGATCGCTTTGAAAGCAGTATTTTTCGTACGGTTTTCGGATCATGTGTATGGGCCATTAGGGTCCATGCAAACTAGGGGCAGAAAAAATGACAAAACCTCTGCCAGAAAAAATGGCATAAAAATACTAATAGTGGCTCATATTGCACAAGAGTTTATAAATGTTTTTATGGGCATTTGCTTTTACAAGCGTTTTTCTTTTCCCCAAAACATTCCCCTCTACTTATTTTTCACTATATTCAATGTACACTTGAAAATGCCAAATGCTCATAAACACCGCATTTATGAACATTAAAGCATTTGTTACCCCAACAGTTCATATTCCTGATATGTGCCTGCTGTACCATGCACTTGTATGAAAAGATATTCTGTTCTCTTTGTATTGCTTTATTTGTGTGAAATCCCTGGTGTTTCTGCTAGTCCCTCTGCTTTCCTAGAAAAAACTGACCACCCTGAGCAGGAGAACACACCGTGGTCAGTTCTCTAGCTATGCTGGGAACTTAGTGTACTCTCTCCTCCAATGATCAGACTTGTCCTGACACACCCCTTGCCTACACAGCCTGTCACTGGGAAGCTCAGTGTGCTGCTTCTCCTCCCCCAGCTCTTATGCAGCTGAGAACAGAGGGAATGTGATGACTTTTAAAAAAAGGGAAAAAAGGTGTTTATAATGTTTTTTTATACCTATACAAAAATGTTTTGCCTTTTATTTTATTTTTTTTAACTGAATAAGTTGTTTTACAGGGTTTACAATCACTTTAAGTGTTTTTCTGCCCGAAAGCTCAACTCTCAAAAAGTGTTTTTTTCTGCCTCTAATTCTTCTGAAAATATGCTTGTAAACCCCCTAATCTGCATGGACACATAGGGGTTGATTTACTAAAATGTGAGAGTGCAAAATCTGGTGCATCTGTTCATGGTAGCCAATCAGCTTCTAACTTCAGCTTGTTCAATTAAGCTTTGACAATAAAACCTGGAAGCTGATTGGTTTCTACGCAGAGCTACACCAGATTGTGCACTCTCCAGTTTTGGTAAATCAACCCCACAGGCTAACATACAGCTGATTGTACTGGCTGAAGAAAAAAAATGCAAAATACTTATAAGCAGTATTTTTATTGCCCGGTGTGCATGGACCCTTACATGCCATTCATGGTATAAAGATGGTATGCTGCAAACGCGGTAATCATAACTGTGGCCAGACTAATAAAAAAGGAAACTGGTATGTGCTTAAATTCTCCAATGCTCCTGTTCCCACAGTAGTTTTCCTTACAGTATTTTTTCCTTGCCTCTAGGCTCAGTGGTGTGCACTGAGTCTCAGTACTCTGCTATTTAGCTGTGCTAAATGGTTTGCAAAGTCATATATTTTATATTAATGCATTACAGGTCTCTCCATCTGCCATCATTTTCATTGACCTAAGACCACATCTAAGGTCCTGTGCTATGTGGGCTGAATAATAAAAGCCATTCTTTGTTAAATGGTACCTTGTACACTTAATTCACCGTGGCAAATAACAAGGTACCTAGCATTGGCATTATAAAGAAAAAAGTAACAAGATGACAGGCATTGGCTAAATTGAACCTGTGTTTTGCCAATACTGGGCAAAATAACCTGGATGACTTTGATGCAGGCCTTCACAGATGCATTTGCTTACTTTTCCTTTACTTCCCCACTGCTTTATTCAGAGTGAAAAGTAAACCCTTTGTAAGCTGCAAGCCCCTAAACTCATAGCTTACACAGAGCTATGAACTCCCCGTGTGACGGTGCTAATTCCCCCAGAGCCATTTCATGGAGTGAGTCACATGTTTCTCCATACCCAGAAGTACCAGGTAGTTCATATGTTCTTGGTACTGAATGGTGGAGGGGTGATGAAAACTGAAGCATATGCATATGAGTATATGGGAGAATAGAGTGTTGCTATCCCCTAAATGGACAATGCACGGTTTGCAATGCGATGTACCCTTATGCCCCGTACACACAGTCGGACATTGATCGGAAATTCCGACAACAAAATCCATGGATTTTTTCCGACGGATGTTGGCTCAAACTTGTCTTGCATACACACGGTTGCACAAAGTTGTCGGAAAATCCGATTGTTCTGAATGCGGTGACGTAAAACAGGGAGGAGCGACGTGCTGACGTCACCACCATCCACCGCTGATCCCGGAAGCGACGGGCAGCAGCTGTGAGCCGGCCGGCATTGTTTGTGTACACACGCGATTTTAAAGCTACAACACTGTAAGTGCATTTCTTGTGATTTTTTATTAATAAATGTCAGTATTACGCTATGGAGCTCTTTCTTTTATTCTTGGGATTTGAGTGCCAGTATATCATCCAGCGGACCCCTTGAGAGGTGACCCTTGGAGCCATATTTCTGATAGAGACCCAGTGGCTGGGGGACACAGCCACCTGCACATACGATCTCCTTAAACAAGAGATCAAAAGATCTGTTAAGGGGCAGATCGTTTTGTTTGGTGGAGGAATTTCCCTATCATCACATTCTTCAGGGTGACAACAGTGCATGCTTCACATCAGCAGAAGAGTGGTGTTTTATTTAATACCATTATTATTAATGCTTTTTCATTCTTTACTGGTGAAAGACATTTCCAACAAAGGAACGTTTATGTATGGACCTTGTTTAACATACTAGATGTTTGATTGTATATATACATAAGGAGTAATCTTATATGTCACATATTTGTGGTAACTAATGTGTGTTCCAGGTATCATCATCCCTTTTCCAAATATCATTAATCGTTTTTTTATCATATATAGGTGTACTTGTTATGGTCATATAAATGGTTCATGACCACACTTACTCATTCACAGCAGCGCAGCCTTTCTTTGTATAGTAAAACACGTACGTCTGGACTATAAACGGGGCAGTAGCCAATAGCTTTCGTTTCTTAATTTATTCTGAGCATGTGTGGCACTTTTTGCGTCGGATTTGTGTACACACGATCGGAATTTCCGACAACAGATTTTGTTGTCGGAAAATTTTATAGCAAGCTCTCAAACTTTGTGCGTCGGAAATTCCTATGGAAAATGTGTGATGGAGCCCACACACGGTCGGAATTTCCGACAACAAGGTTCTATCACACATTTTCCGTCGGAAAATCCTATTGTGTGTACAGGGCATTATAGTGGCAAAATGGGTAAGAGGTTTTCACTTTGATATGGTAATCTTGCTCTAGCCTGCTCTTTGCCCTTAACCTCCCTGGCGGTATGATTATTTCGGATTTTAGGTGCTGAAAGCGGTACAATTATTTTGCATGGAAATTAGGCATTTTATATTGTAGGTCTGTAAATCTTAACAATAACACACTTAAATCTGTCCAAACCAGAGTCTAGTAGATATCCCGGGTATGATAAAGTTTGAAACACAAAAACATAAATTATAATATAATAAATAAAAATAAATAATTAAAAAAAATAAAAAAAAATAGTAATAAAATAAATTTCCCCACAATTCACTATCGCTCAATTCTGCAAGTGTTCTAATTTACTATCGCTGTTTTCTAGCTGGTCTAAAGCCACTTTTGACGTAAAGGGACACTTTTTGGTTGCTATGGACAATCTCCAGTTTCCAGGCAGAAAGAACAGTGTATATCATGTAAAACTGCATGCAGGGCATAGGACAAAGCACTGGGGACAAAAGGGATGTGAAATCATTTCATACAGTACTGTAATCTGTAAGATTACAGTACTGTATGTGTTATGATTTTTACTTTTTTTTTAATTTGCCGCCAGGCTCCGCCCCCGTGCGTCGCGCCGCTCGCAGGGAACGGAGCCTGGCACGGAGAGGCTTCGGAGGAGGACGGAGCCCTCGGACACCGCGGGTGACATCGCAGGATCCCGGGGACAAGGTAAGTAACGCCGCCCCAGGATCCTGCAATGCGATCCCGAGTGTGGCTCGGGGTTACCGCTAATGGGACTGAATTTTAACCCCGAACCACACTCGGGAAAACCGCCAGGGAGGCTACACAACAGTAACCCAAGGTACATATTGGTAGAGTTAAAGAGGTGGAGGATGGAGAACATATTTTATATGGTCCCTAATATTTTGAAATACACTTGGACTGCTTCACGGGTCATTGTACATCCATGCATGAACTCTGATTACCCCTCATACCAAATATTCATCTCTGTGTGGAAAGCTGGTCTGCAAGCATATCTCAGGCCCCATTCATATCTCAGCATTTTGTAGCTTAAAGCTCGAAGCTCCCAAACGCTGGGAGTCTCTATAAAGTTGGTTCACATCTTCACTGCACGTCGTCTAAACTCCCGAAACTCAAAAAAGTACTGGAGCTTTTTTTGTAGCTCGAATTGGGCAGATTGGTGCATTTTTTAAGCTTTTTTTGTCCCATAGAAATGCATGGAAACGATTGATTTGAGCGTTTTGGTGCGTTTTGTGGTGTGTTTTTTCAGCATTTTTCTGCTCAAGTGCAATAATTAAATGAAAATTAATTATAATTCATTGCTTAAATTATAAAAATAAATACAAATCCAAACCCTAAGCCCAACCCTAATATTACCTCTAATATTAACCCGTAATCCTAAACCCTAATATTAACCCCTAACCTAAATAAATAAATAAGTAAATAAATAACTTATCTCTAACCATTACAAAAAAATAAAAAAGCAAAAATAAATAAATTAATAAATAAATAAGCAATAATAAATAATGAAAGTGAATAAAAAGCTAAAAAACATAGCAACAAATGATGAAACAGATGATATTTTTCTCTACTGGCTAATTAAAAACTGCCAAAGATCACAAACACTCAAAAACACGCATACAAGCGTTAAAAAATAGCCTGAAAAACACTCAAAAACGCAGTGCTCATGGGTGAATGCATACTCATCTTCAGCCACATGCAAATTGTGAAAACTGTCTCCAAATGCATGATTGCTTGAGTGGGACCATGGAAACAGACAGATATACAACTACAAAACTGAATATTTGTTTTAGAGTTAAAATATTTAACTTATTGTCAATGCCGTTCTCATTTGCTTGTTTGAAATCCCCACACATGTGATGTGGGCTTTTACTTGATTTTGTGTTTGAATGACAACCATTTATCCACTGGGAGTTTCTCTTATTTCTTGTGAAAAATTCAACAAACCTATTGAAACAGAAAATATTTAACCTAAAGCGAAAACTGGCCATAGATGGGTACAATTTTGAACAAAGGAAAAAGAATGTTCTATGAAAGTTTGTTACATAGTTACATAGTAGGTGAGGTTGAAAAAAGACACAAGTCCATCAAGTCCCACCTATGTGTGTGATTATATGTCAGTATTACATTGTATATCCCTGTATGTTACAGTCGATAAGGTGCTTATATAATAGTTTTTGAAACTATCGATTCCCCCTGCTGAGACCAACGCCTGTGGAAGGGAATTCCACATCCTTGCCAGCCTTATGCCCCGTACACACGATAGGATTTTCCGATGGAAAATGTGTGATAGGACCTTGTTGTCGGAAATTCCGACCGTGTGTGGGCTCCATCACACATTTTCCATTGGAATTTCTGACACACAAAGTTTGAGAGCTTGCTATAAAATTTTCCGACAACAAAATCCGTTGTCGGAAATTCTGATCGTGTGTACACAAATCCGACGCAGAAAGTGCCACGCATGCTCAGAATAAATTAAGAGACGAAAGCTATTGGCTACTGCCCCGTTTATAGTCCCGACGTACGTGTTTTACGTCACTGCGTTCAGAACGATCGGATTTGCTGACAACTTTGTGTGACCGTGTGTATGCAAGACAAGTTTGAGCCAACATCCGTCGGAAAAAATCCATGGATTTTGTTGTCGGAATGTCCGATCAATGTCCGACCGTGTGTACAGGGCATTACAGTAAAGAACCCTCTATTTAGTTTAAGGTTAAACCTCTTTTCTTCTAATTTCTTCTAATTTTAATGAGTGGCCACATGTCTTATTAAACTCCCTTCCGCGAAAAAGTTTTATCCCTATTGTGGGGTCACCAGTACAGTATTTGTAAATTGAAATCATATCCCCTTCTCAAGAGTCTCTTCTCCAGAGAGAATAAGTTCAGTGTTTGCAACCTTTCTTCATAACTAATATCCTCCAGACCATTTATTAGCTTTGTTGCCCTTCTCTGTATTTGCTCCATTTCCAGTACATCCTTCCTGAGGACTGGTGCCCAGAACTGGACAGCATACTCCAGGTGAGGCCGGACCAGAGTCTTGTAGAGCGGGAGAATTATAGCTTTATCTCTGGAGTTGATCCCCTTTTTAATGCATGCCAATATTCTGTTTGCTTTGTTAGCAGCAGCTTGGCATTGCATGCTATTGCTGAGCCTATCATCTACTAGGACCCCCTGGTCCTTTTCCATCCTAGATTCCCCCAGAGGTTCTCCCCCCTGTGTATAGATTGCATTCATATTTTTGCCACCCAAATGCATTATTTTAGATTTTTCTACATTAAACCTCATTTGCCATGTAGTTGCCCACCCCTTGCAAGGTTTTCACATCCTGCGAAGAAGTTATTGCCCTGCTTAGCTTAGTATCGTCTGCAAATACAGAGATTGAACTGTTTATCCCATCCTCCAGGTCGTTTATGAACAAATTAAATAGGATTGATCCCAGCACAGAACCCTGGGGGACCCCACTACCCACCCCTGACCATTCCGAGTACTCCCCATTTATCACCACCCTCTGAACTCGCCCTTGTAGCCAGTTTTCAATCCATGTACTCCCCCTATGGTCCATGCCAACGCACCTTATTTTGTACAGTAAACGTTTATGGGGAACTGTGTCAAATGCTTTTGCAAAATCCAGATACACCACGTCTACGGGCCTTCCTTTATCTAGATGGCAACTCACCTCCTCATATTTTATTATTATTATTATTCATTATTTCCTTATGATTCATTGTTTTTCTCACATATTTATTTACTCACTGTTAATTGTTTATTTGTGCAAACCAAGGTCACTAGTGAGTATATTTGAGGATTTCTTACACATTTTTTACACTTATTTACATTATAGATTTATAAAAAGGGGCAGTGCATCTTTTCATTTATTCTTTATTATGTAATATATTGCAGTTTACCAATCATTAGATGTGGTGGCTGCATTTGTTTTCCTATCTAGGCATTTTCCTTGTGTGTTCACCTGGTGATCTGACCAGTACCAGACCTCCTGTATTAGAGTGCCTACATGCTGGATGAAGGAGCACAGGGGGTACCTTTGGACAGCAACATTGTCTATCTGGGAGGGGAGAGTGCTAGATATACCCAGATCAGATTTTTATACACTAACAAGTTGAAGCCAAACTTCAGCTCACACTTAAAGAGGAACTGCAGTCTGCGCACATAATTCGTAATAAAAACATCTTTGCCATTCTGAAGGTTCCCTCCAAGCACTTTGCATATTATTTTATAAATTAGAAAAAACACATCACAAGATTGGTGTAATGTTCAGCGCTAAACCATCTGTTGATTAAGATTAAATAAAAAGCCATGCATCTGCATGCTAGTACATGAAGATGCAACCATGAAAAAGTTTTCAGTAAAAAAAAAAAAAAGGGAAGATAAAATGTGAAAAAATTATATAAAAAATAAATAATAGAAAATATGATGTAAATAAAAGAAACTTAAGTGAAATAAAAAGTTCTGGGGGATGAACTCCTAAAATTGTAGTCTCTGGATGGGTGCTGCAGGGGGAGCGAGACTGCTTCAGGCGCGGGCTGGGGACCCGATCACTGTGGGAAAAAAGAAAAACAAAAAGAAAAACAAAGAGAGGAGAGAGAAGCGCCAAGCCAGTCCTTAAGCAACATACAATTTATTCTGTATATCCAGTTAAAAACACTCAAACTTGCGTGAACAATATTGGGTGCACAATGCTCCGCCCGAAGCATTGCATCTCTGGTCGCGTGACTTCCTCAGGGGTTTCAGTTTTGGATTTAATACCACTTTAAGTCACTGCCTACTGGAAAGACGAATATTTAATTCTTTTACATGTTATTCTTTTATATTGTACAAACAGGGTTCCTTTAAGTGCTGCTGTGCAGGTAACTGCAGTAGGTTGATAACGAGACAGATTTAGGTACAGATTCTAGTTATGTATAAAATACATGTGTACTGGATTATTTGGTGTTTATAAATAATTGCCTGAAGTTTCACTATAATTTTGGTAGATTTTTATAGTAGAAATGTATCATTTAGTAGTTCACAGCGCACACATCATTTTGTAAAGGATCATAACTTCACATTTTATTTTTTGCAGTAGGTGTAAAAAGTGATGCATTTCTATACATGGATTTAGAGGATTGACATTTGTAAGTAACTTAATATGATAGAGTCTCAAAGGCCATTTATTCAAATACATGCCATAGCCAATTATTCAGTTCAATGCCTCAGATAAATGGAGAGGTTACTTTTTTCTTGCATTTTTGCAGACAGAAGACCCAAGCAGCTTACATTAATGTTCACTAAATATGAAAGTCCTTGTGCATGGAAGCATTTCAACACTATGCAGTAGATTTCCCATGTTCTAGTAATATTGTATTCACGGAAATGTAATAATTAACTGGTTCAGTGCCAACATTTTCTGGCATAGGATTCTTAATATTTACATAATTCATCATTCTCATTCCCATGGTTTTCACATGTGAATGTGTGTAAAAATGGGTCATATTACACTTAAAGCAGAACTTTACTCTCACTCTCAAAACATTTACTATTTTTAATCCTTATGCTGCTAGCATTAGTACATAGATAGGAAAGTTTATCATATTTACTCAATTTAAACATTTTCTTTTTAACATGTATTTGTTAACATCCTTGTTTCCATGCCTAGGCAAATGATGTCATACATCCCAGGAGTCTTCAGGATGGGAGGAGGGGTTTCCTCGGTGAAGCACCCCCCCCCCCTGCCTGCATACCTGAGCTAAGGGCAGATGGATTCCAAGACGTTAATGCTACACAAATCATCTGCCCTTACTCAAGATGCCCACAACAAGAAATGCCAAGGGGTGTTTTTTTTTTAAATGATTTCTCTGCAAAATAAAGAATGAAGATATAGATGGATGGGGGAGTTTGCGTTGAATATTAAAAATGAATTAAATAGCGTTTTTTTGGTTTGTGGTGCTCAGATGCAGTGTAGTGTAGTTCTGCTTAGTGAAAAGACTTCCAAGCTCTACACCACCTTGCAAGATTAGTCAAAAAATAAGAAGAAATCCGGAGCCCATAGTAGAAGACTTAAAGACGCCACTACTGCATAAATAACTACTTTAATAGTGTTTCCACGGAAGTTCAAATAATTATTTATAAAGAAAAAAAAAAACAAAAGAAAAAAACGTATCAGCCTCTTATGCAGCTAACATTTAATAAACAAATTTTATTACAAAAATAGAAAATTATAAAGACACAGAACACAGATAACGAACAATAGTATACCTATTAATGGCCAATATACCATTGTCTTTAACTTGTGTGCTCTGTCTTTATTCTACTTTTGTAATAAAAATGTATTGTTAAACGATTGCTGTATAAGATTCAGATACATTTTTTTTTCTTTATAAATATTTATTTGAACTTCCATGGAGGGGGGTTTACCATTCTCTACTCAATCCAAAGTGAATAGTTTTTGGTTAGTAACATATTGTCCTGGTTTCAGTTGCCTGGTTAAAACACTGAATCAAACAGGTATATGAAGCATATAAACAAGAGCCCAAGTGCAACAACATCATATAGTAATCCCACAGAAATGTATTCATTTTATTAAAATAAGATTACAAACACAGTTACCAGCTCTGATAAAGGCAGCAACCCCCCTAAATCTTAATCAGAGCCAATAGGAGGTGGATGTGTATTCCTGAGTGTCCAGAGTTCTAAGCTGTTTCCACCAATGTTGACCATAACAGGTTCACCAGCCATGGGCAGCCTGCATTGCCTGCTTTCTAGTTTTAAATAAGTTTCATCTCATTAATACATTGCTGTGGATATATACAGTATTTATATAGGTGTATTCTGGTTCTCTTTTATGTACAGTTGCTGATCTACCTAGAGAAACTAGGTTAGGACTTTCGGATCTTACCACAAATAGTATTTTCTGGACTTCCTTTTCTGAACTCCATTACGAGGGTGTTTAGCATCATTTTAAGGCAGCAAAAATGTGAATTTTGGCCAGCTGGCCCACTTTACTGTGTCTACCCTAAAACTAAAAATTGAATATGAACGTTCACACTGAAATTCTAAAAAATCATTTGTCAGAGCAATTTTTCTTGCCATCATTGATCAACTAATCTTGTTTGAAAGTCCTTAAAATTTTGTTCAGACCTACTTTTTGAATGAAATCCCAAATATATTAAAAAGATTTCATTACAATATTTACAATTTTGCCTGGATAAAAACTAAATTCACAGTTAGAATTTTGTTTGTTCAATAAAAAATTTCCATGCTCCTTCGTATTTTCACGTCACTACGTTTGAAAATGAACGTCAGTTTCATTTCACTAACCTTTAGAAAACTAAACGAACTTTCTCAAGCAAAATTCTACAGGTGTAAAGGCAAAGGCAGTTATTGGCTGCCTTTGCATGGGATCTTTTTTCCTGATCGGTTTGGTACGGTTTGGTACCGGGGATGCACAGGGTGATGGCGAGCGGAGAATTGACGTTATCTCCGGCCTGGTCAGGGCTGCATTCCCCCCAGCCTTATTTCCCAGGCCAGTGCTTTGGCGTTTCCCTTATATGGGAAACACTACAGAGCTCTTATACCATCACCAGCTCCTGGAGCTTCATGCCATTTACTGATGGGTGCTGGCTCTTATGGGTGGGATACGTGGGGGAGTGTCTTCGGGGGCTCAGAGACTATTTGAGGAGGTGGTGCATTCAGTAGGACTATGATGGTGACATGTGAGACTGAATTGAACACTGTGGATGCTTATGAGCCGTGTCAGCTTGAATCGGTATGTGTCTTCTGAAGGATATCCCCTGGATTGATTTGAATTGGTGCTTTTTTAGAGATGGAGTTTTTCACATTGTGTCTCAACTGTTCTATTGGGACAGTCCAGTTTATAATTGATAGCTGTCTACGAGGCATGTCCACCCTCTGTCTCTTGCAACCCCCCTGTTGTGGCTATGCCCAGTGTATGGACATTGGAAGGTGAGGCTGAGGTATTATCCCGCTGTATGAGCAAACAAAGGTTGGCATCTTGTAGGTCAGAGATATATATTTTTATGCTAATAAGAGTTTTTTTTTGGTATATATAGCAGGAGATTTTAGGATATCAAAGGATATTGTGGCATGATCTGTAGGACCCTTCTCGACCCCCTCATCAGTTGTCTCTCTTTTGCCTCCCCACAGCCTGGGAGGATGTGACCATTTTTCCTTTTGTGATGTGTCCCATTCTGTGAGTATGTGTTTTGTGTCGGTTTCCCTTTGTATTTCATTTTTTTTTCTCCCCTCACCTCTTCTCTCTCCTTCCTGGATAGGTATACTCTGTGATGATCATATGCCGTTATGTACAGAACCTTTGGTATTTACTGTTGTTGTTCTTTTGATTTGTAGATTGAAGTTGTATATGCATAGCATCTGTCATGTTTGAAATGCAGTCCTGAGGAAACGGTGTGACCGTGAAATTCGTAGACTTATCAAGTGACATAAGTTATTTGTCTTTGATGTGGTTTTACTATTTTTGATATTTTGTAACTATTGATATATGAGAAATTTTTTACTATGCCACAATAAAATTTATATTTTAATGTATAGTTTTTTGTGTTGAAACTGGTTGGTCATCCTTGAACACCCTGTGTCCATATATACTTTTTTGCACAAGAAGGCAATCAGTGCTTTTGCCTCCCAGAGAACCTGCCCTGGGCTGGAAATAAAAGGCAAGGTTGAGAGGCCATATTTGCAAAGTATGTTATCTCTGGGTATATTAAAAAAAGATAATGTGTTTTAAAAGGACAGATGCCATTAAACAAAAAAATATCAAAATTGCCAAGGTGGTCATTGTGACTTAGGACTGAAGTTGTCCGTAACATGTAATTGGTTGCAAACTACCGTATTACACCACCTTCTGGTTTCTGTCTCTACTTGGGGTTAATCGGTTTCTGTTTTTGCTGATAAATCTAATCATGTACATATAACATGGCATGTTGCCGACCCTAGAAAAAAAGAAGATATGTTGGAGATAAAAATAATTCGGGTGTTAGATAGACAGACTATTTTTCTGAAAAGGTTTACTTTCCATAAATCTGTGTGGGATGTAGCTCAGTATGGGACTTTTGCCAGTTGCTAAAGTTATGTGGTATCTGAAGCTCTGAGAATCCATTTATTTTTGGAGTGATTGATAGATGGGGGTGCTTAGAGAGCAGTGAATTCTTCCTCCTGTTCTTTCTATGCTACAGAGGCGTTTGAATATGAAGTATGTCATTAAGTCATGATAAGGAGTGGATACTGTGACACACTGTGCTCACTATGGGAGCATTGTATTGGCAATGCTGCTGTTGGTTCAGGTGTGTGGGCGTCTGGAAGTCTTATTCTAATCCGGGTGATCTCTGTGATTCTCTATGCTGAGACATCTCTGACCTGTCTCCACAAACTTCAGAATAATGGATTTTTAGGAGGCAGTTGAATGATGCGATACATGACACTACCTAACATTGATGACTAGGAAAAATAAATAGGAATTAGAATGCATATTTTACCTGTGTTTACATTATGTTAACAAGATCAGGATATTTTTTAAAGCTGATGCTAAAAGCAGAACTAAACTGTACCTGAGCACCACAAACTGAAAACACTTTTTTTTTTTTTTTTGCTGAAAGCAAACTCACCCACCCATCCATGTCTCCATGCTTTATTTTGTTGAGAAGTCACATTGAAAAACACCCCCTACCAATTCTAGCAGTGGCCATCTTGAGTAAGGGCAGATGATTCATATAGAATTTACTTCCTGGCATCCATCTGCCCTTAGTTCATACATGCAGGCAGGTAGCTGAGAAAGCCCCTCCTCCTTCAGATGAAAGAAAAAAACATGCCCATGAAGTCTTCTGGCATGTACACTCTGGCCACTTTATTAAGTATACCTGTTCAATTGCTTGGTAACACAAATTACTAATCAGCCAATCATACAGCAGCAACTCATTTGGGCATCTAGAGGTGGTGAAGACAACATGATACATTTCAAACTGAGCATCAGAATGGGGAAGAAAGGGGATTTAAGTGACTTTGAACGTGGCATGGTTGTTGGTGCCAGACGGGCTGGTCTGAGTATTTGAAAAACTGCTGATCTACTGATATTTTCATGCACAACCATCTCTAGGATTTGCGCTGTGGAATGATAAATTGAATAAAGTGCTGGTGCAATGAGGGGGTATAAACAATAACAAATTGTTAAGTGCTAAAATATCAGGTGAAGATAAAAATAATTCCTATAAACAATGAACATCCAGAATCATAAGTGAAATCTTAATCTTGAAATCAAATAAAATGTACAAATACGTGAATAAACATTTAAAATAACATATCAAGAGTCCAATGTGTGCTTCTGAATAAAAAGTATAAATTAAATCCAGAAAAAAATTCTGTGCCAATCTGACAATTGAAAATGTAATACAAACAATATTGTGACAGTCTGACAGTGATAAGAAAATAAATAATGGATCTTTGACAGATAAATCAGGTAATCCCACGAGTCCTCAAACTGCTCTCAAGGGTAGCGACCTCCTTTCTGCAGTGGTTCTGATAGAACTGTGATTCGGTTCACATGTGCTGCTGGCTTCTCTGTTTATCTAATCTCAAGGCACCCCATTCTAAGATGTTAAAAAAGAAAATAGTTTTACATAATGTAGCTACCTCTACACACATAGGACACCTAGCTTTAGAGGTGATTTTTATAAGGCAATATACCTTTGCATTGTGATACTGACTAGTATTCCTGAGTTTCTCTTCTCCCTCAGTTTCTCAACCTTATTCAGCCAATGTGACCCCAATGATGACAGAGAGGGGTAGGGGAGGGGCAAACAAGGACATGCTCAGGCACTCAACATCCTCCTTATCAACCTATGATGGCATTGGTTGTTAGGAAGCCAGCCACGGGCCCACATGGTGCCCAGGGTTGTAATAAAGCACAATAAAAAACTGAGGCTTTGTGTAACAAATAAAGCAGGCTTGACCCACCCACCAGCTTGTTGACAATTTGTTGGGCAATTATTAGGCATTTTGCACCGCTAAAGAACCCAGAAGGCACCCCAGGGTGCCTCGGCACCTTGGTTGAAAAAGACTGTATACACCATAGTGGGTCTGCTTCCATGTGCAGCTTATGGGGCATCTACTTGACAACAAACTCCCCGAGCATGTTTTGAAGTTAAATTATCCTGTATAGACCAGTCAAGGTGGCTGAAGACGCCAGACCTGGAAGAAAACCAGGAGCTGATGTCAGCAGCGGTGACAGAACATTGAGGGAGACTGCCAACATTGCATTTCCGAAGGAGGGTGCTTTGGGAGATAAGTACCATGCTTGCAAATTATGGCAAGTACCCCTACCAGCCAGAAATATATTGTTTTTCTAAAAGTAGATTTGATTGGCCTGGCTTGCTGTAATCTTCACTTCCCATGGCTAAAATCTTTCTTTCTACTGACTGTGCACAGGCAGCCAATCCCCACAGACTGCTATGTGGCCATTTTCTGTCTACTGTTTCAGGATATGGCCCCATAGAAGTCTATGGGAATTAACGGAACAAGTGTGGACATCAGAAAGATAGATTTATTCTGTGGGATGGATAGATAAAAGCGTGTCAGGAGAAGGAAAAACCCATAAGTACACTTTGAGAGTATACTTTGATTTCTTGAAAACATTTCTGACATACTGCATAAGTATTTTTTGCATTTATCAAACAGATATAACAACACTTTTAATTGTATATTTAATGGAGCGAAAGGTAGAAAATAAGAGAAGTACCGGTATATTGTTATGCCCTGTACACACGGTCGGATTTTCCGACGGAAAATGTGTGATAGGACCTTGTTGTCGGAAATTCCGACCATGTGTGGGCTCCATCACACATTTTCCAATCGGAATTTCGGACACAGAAAGTTTGAGAGCAGGCTATAAAATTTTCCGACAACAAAATCCGTTGTCGGAAATTCCGATCGTGTGTACACAAATCCGATGCACAAAGTGCCACGCATGCTCAGAATAAATTAAGCGACGAAAGCTATTGTCTACTGCCCCGTTTATAGTCCCGACGTACGTGTTTTACGTCACCGCGTTCAGAACAATTGGATTTTCCGACAACTTTGTATCGTTTGTATCCGATCGTGTGTATGCAAGACAAGTTTGAGCCAACATCCGTCTGAAAAAATCCATGGATTTTGTTGTCGGAATGTCCGATCAATGTCCGACCGTGTGTACAGGGCATTACAGTAAAGAACCCTCTATTTAGTTTAAGGTTAAACCTCTTTTCTTCTAATTTCTTCTAATTTTAATGAGTGGCCACGTGTCTTATTAAACTCACATCCGTCTGAAAAAATCCATGGATTTTGTTGTCGGAATGTCCGATCAATGTCCGATCATGTGTACAGGGCATAAGAGTTTACATACATTGTGTACAAGTGTACATCTGGGGCAGACAATGGTAGGTTAAGCCTGCCATAGACGGTGCAGGTTGCAGGAAAGCAAATTGCTTGATTCCCCCATCAAAACAGCTAGTGTTGATGGGGGAGTCCCTCTCACGGAGCTATTGTGTTCTCCCTGTGGGGGGGGGGGGGCACATGCAGCCATCCCAGCCAGCAGAACATACAGTGATTATTGCTAGAGGCTATAGCCGCTGGCAATAAACTTATGAAGATCTGATAGGCTTTGCCCATATATGGTCTGAATCTCGGCCGGTCCTGGCTCAACTGGTTGAGATGTGAACCGCCTATGGCCAACTTTAGGCAGGCCATACACAGTGTGAAATTCTTTCCTGCAACCACGGGTTGCAGGAAAGAAATTCATACAATTCCCCCATCAACACACAGCATGCTGACAGGGTAATCCCTTCTGTTGAGCCATTGTCTGCTCCCAGCTGGGTGGCGGATGGTGGGGGGAGCCATCCCCGCCAGGAGAAGGCAGTGATTATTGCTACAGCTATAGCAGCCGTTTGCGATAATTGCAAGCGAATCCGGCAGGTTGGTTGTACCCAATTTGATCAATTGATCAACTTAGTACACTCAGCCTGCCCATTAATGTTTCCAACCTCGAGACAAATTAAAATATCAGGCACAAAGGAAATGCATTGTTTTCAATGAAACTTCATGAGCCAACCCATAGACTTGCATTGTGAGAAGAAGCAGTGTTGCTGCAAAATAAAAACCAGAGCTGGAGTATGGAATGAGCAAATATGGCTGCCCCGTCCACATATAAAATTACAAATTATACATAGAAATAGGGATTTTTAAAAATTAGCAAACAATAAAATCAACATCAAGTTGCTCACATGTATTTAAAAAATATTAAAACAAAAAAATTCCTTTTAAAGTCCCGGGCACATGACATCATTTTTCTTCTGAGGTTCACTCTTCTAATAATGTGTTTTCAGCCTTTGTTGTCACAGTAGTAGGTCAGAATATGTGTGTCAGGCATGTTAGCCATTTAAAGCATGGTGCTGTGAAGGAATCTCTGTAAAACAGAAGTACAAGCAAAGTTAAAGGGTCTATGTAGAATAACCCTTACACGGTTCTAACAATTCTTTCTTGCAAAGCTTGGCTTGACTTGAAGCACTTGATAGCACCAAATATTGTGAAGTTTTGTACTTGAAAATGTATGAGAGACAAGAATAATAAAAGCTGTGCTAATGTGAAACTGTACTATATCACACTGTACTGTACTTAAAAATGCTGAGAAGCTTCTCACATCTACCAACACTTTAGTCAACACCTTATTTTAGCACCAAGACCTTCATTTGGAACATATAAGAAAAAATGCTGCAAAATGTTATTTTGTTGTGCGTTTTCATAAAATAAATTGTAGGCAAATAATAAATGTAGGTTTTCATAAATAAATGTAGGCAAATAAAAAATCAGCGCTGATAAGATTATGATTAGTTCCAGCTGTTAGCCATGACCCATAGACTTTCACTGGGCACCAGAATGACCCGGAGTTCCTACTTCTTGTCTATAGATCTGTAAGGTATCCTTGCTTCAGTTAGACCCCTTTCACACTGGGGCGCTTTTCAGGCAATTTAGCGCTAAAAATAGCGCCTGTAAAGAGCTTCTCAAGCCACCCCAGTGTGAAAGTCTGAGTGCTTTCACACTGGGGTGGTGCGCTTGCAGGACGGGAAAAAAAGTCCTGCAAGCAGCATCTTTGGGGAAGTGCGGGAGTGGTGTATACACCGCTCCTCCGTGGCCCCTGCCCATTGAATTGAATGGGCAGCACTGCCGAACACGGGCGCTTTTAACCCTTTCCTCGGCTGCTAGCGGGGGTTAAAAGCACCCCGTTAGCATCCGAAAAGCGCCGCTAAAACGCTTTACCGCTACTGCCCACACCACCCCAAGTGTGAAAGGGGTCTTAGCAGACAGATATGAGGTTAAAGTACATACTATGTTAACTGTATTACTTCCAAAAGCATGCGTTATTCTTTTCTGACAGCCCTGTCATTTACACACCTCTGTCGTACTATATTGCCAAGGGAATGGCTTCAGAATTTGCTGGATGATTTGTACAGCTTCCAGGGTGAACTGGCTTCTCTCTAGACAGAAGTAGGGATACTGATTCTGCTTTTTGAGATCAGCCTTGGAGATTGAGAGAGGGCACTGGAAGCTGAAAAGCTGAACCAGGAATTAGGGCTATCTCTCTGCCTGGTTATGAAGTGCAGCAGAGGTTTGTGAATCATACAAGTTGCTGAAATCACAAATCCCTTGGCAAATAAAACAGTTCATGTAATATATATATATATATATATATATATATATATATATATATATATATGGTATACAATTGTGCTTATAAGTTTACATATCCTGGCAGAATTTATGATTTCTTGGCCATTTTTCAGAGAATATGAATGATGACACAAAAACATTTATTTCACCCATGGTTAGTGTTTGGCTGAAGCCTATTAATTTCAATTTCTGTTTACTCTTTTTAAATCATAATGACAAAAGAAACTACCCAAATGACTCTGATCGAAAGTTTACATACCCTGGTGATTTTGGCCTGATAACATGCACACAAGTTGACACAAAGGGGTTTGAATGGCTATTAACCTCCCTGGCGGTATGATTATTTCGGATTTTAGGTGCTGAAAGCGGTTCAATTATTTTGCATGGAAATTTGACGTTTTATATTGTAGGTCTGTAAATCTTAACAATAACACACTTAAATCTGTCCAAACCAGAGTCTAGTAGATATCCCGGGTATGATAAAGTTTGAAACACAAAAACATAAATTATAATATAATAAATAAAAATAAATAATTAAAAAAAATAAAAATAAATAGTAATAAAATAAATTTCCCCACAATTCACTATCGCTCAATTCTGCAAGTGTTCTAATTTACTATCGCTGTTCTCTAGCTGGTCTAAAGCCACTTTTGACGTAAAGGGACACTTTTTGGTTGCTATGGACAATCTCCAGTTTCCAGGCAGAAAGAACAGTGTATATCATGTAAACCTGCATGCAGGGCATGGGCCAAAGCACTGGGGACAAAAGGGATGTGAAATCATTTCATACAGTACTGTAATCTGTAAGATTACAGTACTGTATGTGTTATGATTTTTACTTTTTTTAATTTGCCGCCAGGCTCCGCCCCCGTGCGTCGCGATGCTCGCAGGGAACGGAGCCTGGCAAGGAGAGGCTTCGGAGGAGGACGGAGCCCTCGGACACTGCAGGGGACATCGCAGGATCCCGGGGACAAGGTAAGTAAGGAGGCACCAGGATCCTGCGATGCAATCCCGAGTGTGGCTCGGGGTTACCGCTAATGGTCCTGAATTTTAACCCCGAGCCACACTCGGGAAAACCGCCAGGGAGGTTAAAGTGACACTAAAGGTTCCGTTTTTTTTTTTCTTTAAATAACAAACATGTCATACTTACCTCCACTGTGCAGTTCATTTTGCACAGAGTGGCCCCGATCCATCTCTTCTAGGGTCCCACGGCGGCTCTCGCGGCTCCTCCTCGCAATAGATAACCCCCTCTGGGAAGCTCTCTCCCGTGAGGGTTACCTTGCGGGCGTGCTCCCGTGTCATACACTCGACGTCCATAGCTGCCGAGTGTATGACTCTCCCCTGCCCCCAGGCGCCCGCGTCATTGGATTTGATTGACAGCAGCGGGAGCCAATGGGTGTGCTGCTGTCAATCGTTACAATGAAGAGCCGAGAAGCTGTGGAGAGAGCGACACGGGATCGTGCCCACGGAAATTCGGGGCTCAGGTAAGTAAGATGGGGGGGCTGGGGGGCCAGACACTGCAAGGTGTTTTTTCACATTAGTGCATTAAGGTGAAAAAACACAAGCCTTTATAACCCCTTTAAAGGTAACCATCCTCACCTGTGATCTGTTTGCTTGTAATTAGTGTGTGTGTATAAAAGGTCAATGCGTTTCTGGACTCCTGACAGACCCTTGCATCTTTCATCCAGTGCTGCACTGATGTTTTTGGATTCTGAGTCATGGGGAAAGCAAAAGAGTTGTCAAAGGATCTGTGGGAAAAGGTTGTTGAACTGCATGAAACAGGAAAGGGAAATAAAAAGATACCCAATGAATTGAGAATGCCAATCAGCAGTGTTCAAACTCAAATCAAGAAGTGGAAAATCAAACCACGGTCAGGTAGAACAACTAAAATTTCGTCCATAACTGCCAGGAAAATTGTTCGGGATGCAAAGAAAAACCCACAAATAAATTCAGGTGGAATACAGGACTCTCCAAAAACATGTGGTGTGGCTGTTTCAAGATGCACAATAAGGAGGCACTTGAAGAAAGATGGGCTTTATGGTTGAGTCAGCAGAAGAAAGCCATTACTACGCAAATGGCACAAAGTATCCCGCTTACAAAACAGCACAGAGACAACAAGGCCTATGATGAAAGGTATGAAGGGGGATCGCTAATGTTTTGGGGATGTGTGAGCTACAAAGGCACAGGAAATTTGGTCAAAATTGTTGGCAAGATGAATGCAGTATGTTATCAAAAAATACTGGAGAAACATTTGCATCTATCAGCCAGGAAGCTGCGCATGGGACTTACTTGGACATTCCAACATGGCAATAATTCAAACCACAAGGCCAAGTCGACCTCTCAATGGCTACAGCAGAATAAAGTGAAGGTTCTGGAGTGGCCATCTCAGTCTCCTGACCTCAATATCATTGAGCCACTCTGGGGAGATCTCAAAAGTGCAGTTCATGCAAAAGCCCAATAATTTTCAGAAACTGAAGGCTTTTTGCCAAGAGAAAAGGGCAGCTTTACCATCTGAGAAGATAAAGAGCCTCATCCACAAATATCACAAAAGACTTCAAGCTGTCATTGTATTTAAAGGGGTCAATACACGGTAATAAGAACTGGGGTATGTAAACGTTTGATTAGGGTCATTTGGGTAGTTTCTGTTGCCATTATGATTTAAAAAGAGTAAACACAGTTGATTGATAATAAATGGCTTCAGCCAAACACTAACCATAAATGAAAGAAAAGTTGTTGTGTTGTCATTCATATTTTCTGCAAAATGGCTAAGAAATCATAAATTCTGCCAGGGTATGTAAACGTATGAGCGCGACTGTATATATATATCTATATAGATATATAGATATATATAGCTATATATCTATATAGCTATATAGATATATAGATATGTATAAACAAATAAGTTTAGAAATTAAGTTATGTGTAATAAAATGGAGTGCCACAGAGAAAATGTATTGAACACATGAAGAAAGGGAGGTGCAAAAAAGGCATGGAAAGCCAAGACACCAACTGAAATCTTTCACTAATTAGCAATCCTGCCCCTTGTCAGTGCAAATTAATATCAGCTATAAAAAGGTGTCCAAGGTGTTACACAAGAAACATCTCATGGTGGGTAAAAGCAAAGAGCTCTCTCAAGACCTTTGCAACCTTATTGTTGCAAAACATACTGATGGCATTGGTTACAGAATGTTACAGAAGGATTTCTAAACTTCTGAATGTTTCAGTGAGCACTGTTGGGGCCATAATCCGGAAGTGGAAATAACATTTCACCATAAACCGGCCACAACAAGGTGCTCCTCACAAGATTTCTGACAGAGGAGTGAAAATAATTATCAGAAGAGTTGTCCAAGAGCCAAGGACCACTTGTGGAGAGCTTCAGAAAGACCTGGAATTAGCAGGTACAATTGTTTCAAAGAAAACAATAAGTAATGCTCTCAACCGCCATGGCCTGTATACTCGCTCACCACGCAAGACTCCATTGCTGAAGATAAAGCATGTTGAAGCTTGTTTAAAGTTTGCTGCACAACATTTAGACAAGCCTGTGAAATACTGGAAGAATATAGTCTGGTCAGATGAGTCCAAAATTGAACTTTTTGGATGCCATAATGTATACCATGTTTGGAGGTCAAATGGCACTGCACATCACCCCAAAAACACCCCCATACCAACAGTGAAGTTTGGAGGTGGGAACATCATGGTGTGGGGCTGTTTTTCAGCATACGGTACTGGCAAACTTCATGTCATTGAAGGAAGGATGAATAGAAAAATATACCAAGATATTCTTGATAAAATCTGCTGCCAACTAACAGGATGATGAAGATGAAATGAGGGTGGACATTTCAGAAAGACAATGATCCCAAACATAAAACCAAGGAAACACTCAATTGGTTTCAAAGAAAGAAAATAAAGCTGCTAGCTCGCTGAGAGGCTGAGACGGGTATCAGTCCAGACACCTGGCGGATCCAGACTTTATTGTCGTGATGACGCAATGCCTGGACTGATTCCTGTGACATCAGCAGAGAGTGAACTTCAGCCCGCTCTCTGCTGAAAACAGGTCACAGGAAGGCAAAACAAATTTCACTCTTGTGTCCCATAGGAGAAGCGCAGCCAAATAAGCTCAGGTTGGACTTCTCCTATAAATAAATTTCATTTAGTGTGTTCAATACTTTTTCCCTGTGTCATTCCATTTTTTTTACACATAACTTAATTTCTGAATGTATTTGTTTTGGTTTCTTTGTATGGATTGCATGGGTTGTTACCAAGATGTGGTGAAAATTTAATGTCAATAGCACCTATAGAAACATATTTACCTAGAAAAATGGTGATGTGTTCAATACTTATTTTACCCGCTGTGTATGCATGTCATCTCTGTATTTAGCTATTTGCCTGGAGTGTGAAAATTCTTTGCTTTGCTTTCTAAATCTGTTTTTTGTTTGTTGGACTTTTTCATTGTTCTTCACCAAATGACACAGTATAAGTGTATGAGCTCTTAATTTCATAGTTTGTGTCTTAATATAGCATAAATACACTGTGCACATGGCAAAATCCAATTACACCCCTAACTTGACACTGATATGCTACTCATTCTTTCTTTTTGTTAGCACTCTGTAGAGTTGTTGTTCACAGTCCAAAATAGTCGGCAGGCTGGATGATCTCAATGTGTTTTTTTTTTGAAGCATAGGGTAAAAATTCATGTCTGTAGGCCCGCTTACGCATTTCATCATTGTGGCTTTACTAATAGCTGGCCCCTGCCGACTATTTTTGACTTTGTGTATAATTCTTGACTGACAGGAGCCTGAGTATGAGCACATCATCCCCTGGTTGTAACCTGAGTTTGAGCGGTGTGACTTAGCTTTTGTTTGTGGAGTGGTACCCTTTTGTTTATGTTATTTTGTGATTATCTACTTGGTTTTCCTGGAAAACATACAGATACAGAGGATTAAAACTAGGCCAAATTATGCAGATACCAATTAACCAACCAACCATGATGTCTGTGGGCAGTGGTGTATTTTGGTTTTGTGCTGCCCTAGACAGGCCTAAAATCGGGCACCCCCGCAACAGCAAGTGGCTGCATCTGGGGGAAGGGAGGCAGGAGAGCCAGCCAGCCGCTACACAGCTACACAGAGCAGCCTCCCTCCCCGATCTTCATCCATCCATAGTAAGAGCCGCCAGCCACTACACGGAGCAGACCCCCTCCCCTCTCTTCACCCATCCACTGGGAGAGCCGGGCAGCTGCTACACAAAGTAGCCTCCCCGCTCTTCATCCATCCACATCTCCTGCATTAGCAGCTGCTGCATCCGGCGGGAGAGGGAGGTGGGAGAGAAGGCCAGCAGCTGCATGGAAGGGGCGCCCAGGCAATCAGGAAGGTGGGGGGCACTAAAGGGAGGGTCGGAGGAGCAGAGGGGGGTCTATGTGGACAAACCGATCCCTCTATGGATGCCCTGCAACTCCCAAAGTCGGCGGGAGGGCAGAGGAGGGAAGCCCGCAGCTGCAGGGCATGGGGTTTGCGGGGGTCAGTGCAGCAGGTTGAAGTGGCGCCCCCCTGAAAACTGCTGCCCAAGGCAAATGCCTTATCTGCCTCCCTGTCTGTGGGTGGCTGGAGCAAACTAAAGCACAATAAGTTAGGCCTTTATTAACAATAAAAGATCTTACACGCAAACAGTGTCCCATTGGGAATCGAGCACAAGACCCTGGAACTGTAAGGGAGGGGGATCGTGCACCTGGTTTTGAGACCACTTACATTTGGATCACCTAGACGATCCGAGCGGAAATTTCCAATAGGCTGCAGTACTAATCACTGTATTCTGACAGTGATAGCACAGCAGCAAGGATTTCTCCATCAGGGAGGTACAGGTATGTACAGGGGTCGTCATTGCCTGTGCGGCCCCCTGTACACCTGGATAGGAGGGCAGCGGGGGTGGCCTCATGTAGAGGAACTGATTCCTCCATGTAGCCGCTGAATGCCCACTTTTTCACCTCTCCCTCCCGCAGACATTCAGCAGCTGCAGGAGGGAAATGGAGGGCATTGGTTCCTCCACACGCTGCACCTGCTGCCTCTCTATCACTGTCCTGTTGTCCTGGGCCCCTGTGTGCTACCCTGGCCCCTCCACAGCGCTCCCGGGTTTCTCCCTCCCGCTGGCTGCTACAGGAGATCTGTCAGGATGGAGAGCGGAGAAGGAGCCGGTAAATGTGTCATTTACCGGCTCCTTCCTTGTCCCGATCACTGACTTGGGGCATTCATAGCTGGGGCATGCCTCCGTTTCTGATTGAACGGGAGGCTTTGTACAGAGCTATTCCTGTTCATTTATTCTGTGCAGCTGAGGCTGTAGAGAAAGGGACTGATGAATCTGTCCTCATTACCTTTCTCTGTCTCAAAAGTGAGACATCAGGGGTCTGTTTAGAGCCCTGATATTTCACCAAAGCCCCCCAATGAGGGTCTTAAAAAATATGTAAAATATAATAAAAAATACAATTGTAAAAAAATAATAAATAAAAATAAAACAACAAAAGTAAAAAAACTACTGACACCAGTGGCGGAATTACCAGGCTCACAAAGGTCACACTTGCGAATGGGCTCTGCTGTTCTGCCACCGTGGAGGGCCAGGGGGGCCCTTCTTTGTTTCTTCTAGGTTCTAGTTACCCCTCTGTTCTCCATCCACCTTGTTTGTGGATGGAGGCCCCCTGGATGATTGAAAAAAATTAATAAACTATGGGCAGCCTTATGTTAGCCAAACAAATGCCTCAACAAGAGAGATCTCCCCTGCAGGCTATTGTATTCAGAAAGCTGCCTGTCTGCATACCCGAACAGCGACTCTTTCTGATTGAATGCAGTCACTGCTCAGCTGATAATTTTACACTATGGACAAGTTGAAGAGTCAAAGTAGGTAAATCTACACAAAAAAAGGGGGGGGGGGGTAAACATAAACCTGCAAAACCAAGTAATGCTGCACAATTCCAAAACATTATGATAAATGAGATTCGTGCATAAGCCCAGATAAGCCCAGATATTACCAGTTCTTTATTTAGGAGCACTCTGGATTTCTACCCATTGTCATCCACAACATAAAGAGCAGCACACTATAGCCAGTGTTGAACTCATGACTGATGATGGTGACAACAGAGAGAACACTCAACTGCCCCATGATATTGTTCCCTTGCTGGCTGAATTATCAAGGTTTTACATCTTCAGCTTCTCTGGTGAATAAGATGCAGCATTTTGACTATAAAGGGAACAACACCATAGGTGCAAGTGAGTGCTCTCTTTAGCGATCTATTTGCTGGAAAGTTGCCAACAGCAATAGAATCGCTAATGTGATATGGCCCTAAGGACACCCTTGCTAACTGCCATTTTCCAGTGCAGGTTTGAATATGATTGGCTGCTAAGGGGAATCACTGATTATCTTAGTTTGCCTCCTACCATCCTTTGACAAATGAAACCTACATGGCAGCAGTTGCCTCCAGACATATCCAGGAAGCCTTCTTTTGTTTCTGCTCAATAAATAACCTCCAGTATGTGATTCATATCTGAATAATTGGCTTTACTTTGAATGGAAGTCAGTTGAAAAATGTTCTTTATTTTAATTAGAGTAGATCAATAAAGTGAACCAAACTTTCTGTGATAAATAGAAGTATAAAGTATTTTAAGAATATTAGATACATTTCAATGGAACACGTCTTCGTGACACAGACTCTGCAAATTATATATTGGCTATTGCTTAGGGTTAAAAGTAAGGTGGTGCCATTATCTTTACAAAATTGTGGGTGGGATTCAGGTTATAAAGCTATTGTTATGCTATTTAAATTTAGACCTGAGCGAAGTGAACTCTATTCTACACTTCGGAGAGTGGAAACATTTTCCCCCTACTTTATGAAGATGTAACGAGAGGAACATGTATAGATGTCAGTGTTGCCAGCCTACCAGATTGAAATTTACTGACAAAAAATTTACTGGCACAGCCAAGTTTTTACTGGTGTTTCCAAAAGTTTTAAGTGCACATTTCAATATCTATGCTACAAACAAGTACAATATGCAAATAGCAGTGTGATTTAAGACTTTCCCACCCGGCCTACAGCAGGATCATAGCTGGGTGGTGGCTTTCCCATCCTGACTGGATGTCATATGATGTTCTGTCAGAAAGAGCCGCCTGCGCGGCCCACCATGCCTCTTACTAAATACCTTGGACTGTCTACTTTGCAAAAAGGGGTAATTTGGGGGTATTTGTACTGTCCTGGCATAGGCCGTCGGTACATCAGGATTGATCAGTTTTCAGATATATACCATAGTTTGTGGACTCTACTATACCTTTCCTACAGACTAAATAATATACAATGATTTGGGTTTTTTTCACCAAATAAATGTAGCAGAATACATTTTAGGCTAAATTGATGAAAAACAATTATTTATTTGCAAAATTTTGTAATGGAATTTATTTATCAAAAAATAAAAAAACCCAATGGTGATTAAATACCACTAAAAGAAAGCTCTAGTTGTGTGAACAAAATGATAAAAATTTAGTTTGGGTACAGTGTTGCATGACTGCGCAATTGTCATTCAAAATGTGACAGCGCTGAAAGCTGAAAATTGTCTTGGGCAAGAAGGGGGTAAAAGTGCCCGGTATTGAAATGGTTAAGGTAGATATTAAGGCAAAAAATATATTTCTTATTTTATTTTCGATATAGCAAGTAGCTCAGGTACAGGACTTAGAAGGGCAAGAAATTAAAATGGGCAGGCATACACACATGAAATTGACTCTCACAGTGATACTGACAGCAGTGTGCAGCAGCACAGATGATGATGACACCTAACCGACACGTCCCCTCCTGAGTAACAGTGACAGTCTTTCTCCATGCTCGCTGGTCCCTATCAGTCTACTCCAGTCCAAACAGCACTGACAGTCCCGCTCCTGGGTTGCCTTGCTCCCATCACGCAGACCCGCACAGAAGGATCTGGCCGCTCCACTCGGCTTCCTTGCACCATGACGTCATACGACACACTCAGGCACCGCCTCAGCCAGACCTGCCCCCCGTTGACAGCGTCCAAACACACTGTAGCAGGCACTCAGATAGTCTTGGCTGGCTCTGGATGCGCAGTTCCGATCCAAGCATCATAGCCATATTATTTACTGGCAACCTATTCCTGTCACTGGCATTTACTGGCAGGAGAAATGTGCTGTTTTTTTTACTGACTGACAGTAAAAATACTGACGGTTAGCAACACTAATAGATGCATAGGTGTGTGCAGCCTATTGCATTAGGGTGTGCACCCCAAAGCTCACATACACTTGTGTATGGAAAGAAAGAGAAAGAAAGAAGGGAAAAGGAAGGAAGGAAAGAAAGAAAGAAAGAAAGAAAGAAAGAAAGAAAGAAAGAAAGAAAGAAAGAAAGAAAGAAAGAAAGAAAGAAAGAAAGAAAGAAAGAAAAACATAAAGAAAGAAAGAAAGAAAGAAAAACAGGAAGGAAGGAAGGAAGGAAGGAAGGAAGGAAGGAAGGAAGGAAGGAAGGAAGAAAGAAAGAAAGAAAGAAAGAAAGAAAGAAAGAAAGAAAAACATAAAGAAAGAAAGAAAGAAAAACATAAAGAAAGAAAGAAAGAAAGAAAGAAAAACATGCATCTTTCCTCTTCTGGCTGCTGGCTTTAAACTTCCAGTCCACACACACTGCCAGGGAGTGAGGGCGGGCAGACATAGGAGGAGAGGGCGGGAGGAGGAGCATAACTAGCTTTCTTTTCTCTCCTCTCCTGTCCTGTCCATGGAGAGGACTATCAGCGCAGGTATTGTGGCTCTGAGAGAGAGAGACTCTCAGCTCAGAGCCCTGCAGTCGCTGGGGAGTCACAGTGTGGCCTCTTGGGGCCCCCTCGCCATGGCATCCTCCCCTGGTCTTCATGTATGGGAGCTAACTGCCGGCTAGCTCAGAATGCTTGGAATGTGGGCGGGCACAGGGGGACAGGGGCGTGAGGAGGATCAGATCGAGGCATTCTCCTCTCCTGTTTGTACAGAGGGGTTGAGTGGGGAGGGGCTGTGCTGGCTAGACTCTGACAGATTGTCACAGTCGCTCAGCCATGACAGATGCAGCAAACCTATACTACTGGAGCAGGAGGTGATTAGGGCACACCCGGCATACCCCCTGCACATGCCTATGGATAGATGTTCACTTCAGTAATATTTCCAACAAACATATGACCACCCTCAATTGTAAATAGCTTTGGTAAAGGCAATAGCAGCGCTAAAGACTTTAAAATTGTTCATTGTTCTCTGTGAAATATTTACGTAAGTTTACTCTGTGAATTGGCTGGGTTTCCCAGCTTTGTAAGTGGGCAGTTTTACTGAACACAACAGGTTCGTGACAAATGTGTTCAGCATGGGCAGAACAAACCTGACACTCTTCAGAAAAAGTCAAATTAACCTAACAGGAAGCATTTGTCCTGACAACTTAAATTGTTCTGTTTTCTGGGACTGGCAGGTACACAGCATGCATAGTTCCCATAAGGACAAATTAAAAGTGAAATCCATGCAAACAGCAAAATACACATATGGAAGTTGTGTTACCTGCCAAAGGACTTGTATTTCTGTTCACCCAGCCCTTGCATTTACGCAGACCTTCCAGGCAGCACGGCCAGGCTCCAGGCTGGTGACTGAACTGTGAAGGAGCTGCAACAGACTGATTATCTCTCTGTTCTCTTGTCTTGTCAACACATGTGCATGTACCAAGTGCTGCTTCTCCCTCTCCCAGGTTAAATGCTCCTGAAAATGGATTACAAGAGGAAGAAAACAAATCAGATTTTAGTATTTACAGTAGATTAGTTGCATTTAAAAATGCATTTAAAGCGGAACTCTGTGATAAGCAAATATTGTCCAGATATTTGAGGCATGTGTATTCTTCCTTGATTCTTGTTGTGCTTTGTGTAATCCAGTGAGAAACTTTGCCTCTGTTCATAAACTTCCTGTAATAAAGACCGGTCATGGCTTCTCTCTCTGCTTCTGCAGGGTGACTGGTCTTGTCTCCGCCCACTCCTGTATTCTTTTCTAGTCAGCCTGTAGTGGGGGGAGCTGATGGGTCCCTCTCACAGCTTTGCTCTCGGCACAGGCTATGTACAGCACAGTGATGATATCACTGTTCATTTTAAAAGGTAATATATGAGTTTGCAAAAGTATACAGTACCTTGAAAAAGTATTCACACCCCTTGAACTTTTCTACATTTTGTCATGTTGCAATCCAAAACGTAAATGTATTTTATTAGGATTTTATGTGATAGACCAACACAAAGTGGCACATAATTGTGAAGTGGAAAAAAAATGATAAATGGTTTTCAAATTTTTTTACAAATAAATATGTGAAAAGTGTGGTGTGCATTTGTATTCAGCCCCCCTGAGTCAATACTTTGTAGAACCATCTTTTGCTACAGTTACAGCTGCAAGTCTTTCTGGGGATGTCTCTACCAGCTTTGCACATCCAGAGTGACATTTTGCCTATTCTTCTTTGCAAAATAGCTCAAGCTCCATCAGATTGGATGGAAAGCGTCTGTGAACAGCAATTTTCAAGTCCTGCCACAGATTCTCATATGGATTTAGGTCTGGACTTTGACCGGGCCATTCTAACACATGAATATGCTTTGATTTTAAACCATTCCATTGTAGCTCTGGCTGTATGTTTGGGGTCGTTGTCATGCTGGAAGGTGCTCCTCCGCCCCAGTCTCAAGTTTTTTGCAGACTTTAACAGGTTTTCTTCTAAGATTGCCCTGTATTTGGCTACATTCATCTTCCCATCAACTCTGAACAGCTTCCCTGTCCCTGCTGAAGAAAAGCATCCCTACAACATGATGTTGCCACCACCATGTTTCACAGTGGGGATGGTGTGTTCAGGGTGATGTGCAGTGTTAGTTTTCTGCCACACTTAGCGTTTTGTTTTTAGGCCAAAAGGTTAAATTTTGATCACAACTGACCAGAGCACCTTCTTCCACATGTTTGCTGTGTCCCCCACATGGCTTCCCGCAAACTGCAAAGGGGACATCTTATGGCTTTCTTTCAACAATGGCTTTCTTCTTGCCACTCTTCCATAAAGGGCAGATTTGTCATTCCCAATACAAAGCCAGAGGGAGAATCAATGAACTACAATCACGCTGAGCAGCACCTGTGTGGGCGGAGCCCTGCTCAGCCGTGCGGTTTTGAAAAAGTCCTGGGAGAGAATCCCTGCCCACTATCACAGAGAGGGGAATGCTGGCACCAGGTGGGTGCATAGGAGCATGTTACATGTTATACCTTAAATATGGGTGTAACATGCTCCTAAGGCCCCTTTCACACTGGGGCGGTTTGCAGGCGTTATTGCGCTAAAAATAGCGCCTGCAAACCGACCCAAAACTGCCGCTGCTGTTTCTCCAGTGTGAAAGCCTAAGGGCTTTCACACTGAAGCAGTGCGCTGGCAGGAGAAAAAAAAAACTCCTGCAAACAGCATCTGTGGAGCGGTGAAGGAGCGGTGTATTTACCGCTCCTTCACCGCTCCTGCCCATTGAAATCAATGGGGCAGCGCGGCTATACCGCGGCAATACCGCAGCAATACCGTGGCTGTAGCGGCGCTATGCGAGTGGTTTTAACCCTTTTTCGGCCGACAGCGGGGGTTAAAACCGCACTGCTAGTGGCCGAATACCGCTGCAAAAACGACGGTAAAGCGGCGCTAAAAATAGCGCCGTTTTACCGCCGACGCCCCCACCCCCCCAGTGTGAAAGGTGTGAACCTATCTTTTAAATTGCAGCAAGGCTGTGTGTGGTCCAGACCAGTTTCACTACTCAGCTTGACAGTTGATTGTCAGGCAGAAACCTGTGAGAGAATGACTCAGGGCCGGTTCACACTACAATATGGTGCAGGAAAGGCGTGTTCCATGCACGTTTCCTGACCCACCCTCAAAAGCCATTGCCTTTGCAATCTACTGTGGGTGCCAATTTAATGTTAATGGTATCCTATACGCAGATTGCAAATGCAGTGTGTTTGCAGGCACCAAATTGCATGTTACCGCAGTACCATGCGACTTTGTGTGCATGCATTACTTTCTCCTGGTGTACGGTGCAATTTCAGCCAATTCAAATGAATGGGCTGCAAAATTTCACCGCACGAGAATCACACAGGAACACGTGCCACATTCCTGTGCAATTCAAAGAACTAAACATGTAATTAAGTAAAGCGGAGCTCCAGGCTCCCCTCAAAAAATTAAAAGTCAGCAGCTACTGTACTACTGTAGCTGTTGACTTTTAATATTAGGGCACTTACCTGTCCAGACATCCAGCGGTGTCCTCACCTGAGCCGATTCTTCAATCGGCTATCAGGTGCTGGCGCCGCCATCTTGACTAAGAGAAACCAGCAGTAAAGCCTTGTGGCTTCACAGCTGGTTTCTTACTGCGCATGCGCAAAGTTTTGTGAATGGGCTGGCTGCAGGGGAGGGGGGCCGAAGTGCCCCCCAAAAGATGTCAAATGTGGCAGTGGAGGGGTGGAGGAGGCAGAAAAGCAGAGCTTCCCCTTTTGGGTGCTGAAGGTCCACGATACATGTGAAAAGTTAAAAGAGAAGTATGGGAATTTTTTTGAATCATACTTACCTAGGTGAATGCAGCATCGGGCTGATGCTGCATCTGTCCCATGCCGGCTCTAAGGCTGAGAACTGAGCGATCAAACACTGCTGATTGCTCAGTTCTCAGAGCTCCCTGAGCAGAGAGCTGGTTACTGCCAGTCACCGGCTCTCTGCTCTGCCCCCAAACGCGCTTTGGCTGTACTTCTTCTTTAAAGAGATAACAAAGATTTAAACAAAGATTCATTGAGGAATCTCTAATGAAGTTATATATACAGAACATGCTGTCTATGAAAGTAATTTATCTAACTTCATTGAATATAAATTCAATGAAGTTAGATAAATTACTTTCATAGACAGCATTTACTGTAATTAAGCAAGTACAGTATTCAGACAACATGTACTGCTGCATCTGATTAATGGCTGCCTAAAGCTACATTGTAGATCACTAAGAGCCATTAATAGATCTATTTATACATCTAGTCAAGAGTCCTTGTAGCTTAAAGTGAGTGTAAAAGTTTAAATTATTTTTATTTAAAAAAACAAACATGTTATGCTTACCTGCTCTGTGTAATGGTTTTGCACAGAGCAGCCCCAATCCTCCCCTTCTAAGGTCCCCCGCCAGCGCTCCTGGCTCCTCCTCCCTGCCAAGTGACCCCATAGCAACTCGTTTGCTATGGGGGCACTCATGTGGGCTTGCTCCTGAGCCACGCTCTGTGTATCCATTGACAGAGCGTGGCTCGACCCCACATATCACTCTGCTCATTGACTGTGATTGACAGCAGAAGGAGCCAATGGTTCTCATTAGGACAATGACATTCTTTCCAAAATTGAATGGTAAAAACAAACAAGTAATTTTGAACAGCATTCATCAAGTTATCAAATAAACAAAACTTTTTTTTGTACGATTTTATACAAATATTTGAACTTTTGTTTGAAAAACATGCTTTATCATATGACCAGCTTTATCAGTTATGCAGCTTCTTCACTGTTTGCTGGTCATCTGACTTGTCTAGGAGTACAGCGTCTTGACTGCTGAGAAGCATAGGCTCATTTATCACCAACTACTAAACCAATACTTTACCGCCCAAAAATACACGGAAGCTGACCACTTAAGGACCAGGCCTTTTTCTGACATTTGTTGGTTAACTGGGTGGAGCCTGAGCACTAGGAAGTAAAAATATGTATTTTTGTTATAAAATGACTTAGAACCCCCAAACAGTTTATATTTCAGCAGAGATCATAGAGAATAAAATGGCAGTTGCAATTTTTTATGTAATGCGGTTTTTGTGCAGGGGTTTTTCAAACGCAATTTGAAGAAAAATACACTTTATTGAAATATATATATATATATATATATATATATATATATATATATATATATATATTAGAGCTGCACAATTAATCGTCAAGAATCGTTATCACGATCTTGACTAAAGTGTTTCACAACTCTTTCTATGCAAAGAATTCTCTCTGCTCTTCTGAAGCCACAGCCATCAAAAGAAAGGAAGAAAAAAACTGGGCAGTCTGCCAAGAATCAAAACATTCTTTATCAGTTGAACTTAAGTATAAACATTGTAACAATTTGTCAATGGAATAGACTTTGTGTGTGAGTGAAAAAAGTTTAACCACTTAAACACTAAACCTTTTTCTGACATTTGGTTTCAAGTTAAAATATTTTTTTTCTGCTAGAAAATTACTTAGAACCCCCAAACATTATATATATTTTTTTAGTAGACACCCTAGGGAATAAAATGGTGGTTGTTGCAATATTTTATGTCACACTGTATTTGTGCAGAGGTCTTTCAAATGCAAGTTTTTTTGAAAAAATTACTTTAATGAATAATGAAAAAAACCCAAACTAACCAGTAAAGTTAGTCCATTTTTTTTTTTTGTATAATGTGAAAGATTTTATGTCGCGAGAATCATGAATCGTGATCTTTTTATTCTAAGCAAAAAAATTGTGATTCTCGTTTTGGCCAGAATCGTGCAGCTCTAATATATATATATATATATATATATATATATATATATATATATATATATATATATATATATTTATTATACCCCATTTTTTTTTATATAATATAAAAGATGATGTTATGCCAAGTAAATAGACATGTTTTCTTTCAAATTGCGCGTGCTCCTGGAACGACGCAAAACGACAGTACTTAAAACTCTCTATAGTCGAAGCTTTGAAAATTTTTACAGGTTACCCATTTAGAGGTACAGAGGAGGTGTAGTGCTAGAATTATTGTTCTCACTCAGATGTTCACTGTGATACCTCACATGTGTGGTGCAAACACAGTTTACATATATGGGTATGCCGTAAGTATGCGTTCACTACTGCGTGCGAGCACGTGGGGACGGGGCAACTAAAAAAAATTTTATTTATTACATTTTTACACTGTCCCTTTAAAAGGTGACAGGTCCTCTTTATGAAGAGATGTGGGGCTCTAAAAGAACCGGAAGTGACGTCATGACGTTGCTTTGGTCCTCCAAGGGCATAGAGATGAGCGGCGGCCATCTTGCCATCACTTATCTCTATGGCAAGACACTGCTGGAGATGGTTCCCGGCTTCAGCAATCAGTAACATAAGCCCAGGAGCTACCAGGATATGGCGGGGGGCACCGCCTTTTCTAAAAGTGATTCTGCAGTGAATCTGCCACGGAGACCACTTTTATCACTTTTATATGAAAGACTGACGCCTAAGGGAACAGAAAATACCAGGGTTATGGCATCTAGCTGCAACCATAACCCAGGTATTTAATGTGAAAATAATGATGTATTTTGCCCAGTTAGGCAGACGGCAAGTGATTAACCACTTGCCAACCAGCGAACACAGATATACGTCCTCACTTTGAGGACGGATATCATTGTTATGGCAGCAGCTAGCTGCCATAACCCCAGTATCATCGTATTCGGCGGGCGGTTGGCTACAAGATAAAAGTGGTCTCTGTGGTGGATTCGCCGCATAATCACTTTTATCGGCGGCGGGAGAGGCCCCCCAGCCGTGCTCCGGTGCACTCCGCCGCTTACCGGAGCCGGCGGCGGAGGCAATCCGGTCCTCTCACTAGCTGAGCATGGAGACGAGTGAGGGTTAAGATGGCCCCCATCCATCTCCATGACATTGCAGGGGGGAAGAGATGTCAAAACAACACTTCCGCCCATAGCGCTTAAAGGGCCATTTTTTTTAAATCATTTTTTCAATGACAATTTTTATTTATTATTCTTTTTTATTGCATTTTAGTTTAAATATGAGATCTGAGGTCTTTTTGACCTCAGATCTCATATTTAAGAGGTCCTGTCATGCTTTTTTTTCTATTACAAGGGATGTTTACATTCATGGAATAAAAGTGACACATTTTAACAAAAAAAAAAAAACGGTGTAAAAATAAAAAATAAAAGGTAAAATAAATAAGAAAAAAAAATGTTTTAAATGCACCCCGTCCCAATGAGCTCGCGTGCAGAAGCAAACGCATACGTGAGTAGCGCCCGCATATGAAAACGGTGTTCAAACCACACATGTGAGGTATCGCCGCGATCGGTAGAGTGAGAGCAATAATTCTAGCCCTAGACCTGCTCTGTTACTCAAAACATGCAACCTGTAGAATTTTTTAAACGTTGCCTATGGAGATTTTTAAGGGTAAAATTTTGTCGCCATTCCGCGAGCGGGCGCAATTTTGAAGCCTGAAATGTTGGGTATCTATTTACTCGACGTAACATTATCTTTCACAATCTAAAAAAAAATTGGGCTAACTTTACTGCTGTCTTATTTTTTAATTAAAAAAAGTGTATTTTTTCTAAAGAAAAAAAAGTGCGCTTGTAAGATGGCTGCGCAAATACGGTGTGACAGAAAGTATTGCAACAACCACCATTTTATTCTCTAGGGTGTTAGGAAAAAAATGTGTAATGTTTGAGAGTTCTAAGTAATTTTCTAGCAAAAAAAACAGTTTTTAACTTGTAAACAACAAATCTCAGAAAGAGGCTCGGTCCTTACGTGGTTACGTTGGAAATAGGGTAAGGCCACAGCTTTATTGAACTTTCCAAATGTACCAAACAACAATGCCAGTCACAGTTATACTGTGAGCACCCATAAAACATAAACTCACATAGTCTTAAGAGGCCTGTTCTTACCATCAGTGTCAGACAGGCATTAGACTGACCCCAGAACTTAAAGTGGTAGTAAACTCTGTACTACCACTTGTACCTACAGGTAAGCCTATAATAAGGGTTACCTGTAGGTACTATGAATATCTCCTAAACTTGCACTGTTTAGGAGATATTCAGAGTGCATGCAATCGATGACATCGCCGACGCATGCGCTCTGAAGATCTGGCTTACAGTGCCAGACCTTCAGAGCCCGTGCACCAAACGGCAGCTTCCACGCGCATGTGCAGGAGTGATGTCATTGCGCCCTCGGTCACTCATGTAGCTGGAGGCCGCGAACCTGAAAGGAAGATTGGGGCAAGATGTCAGCCATCTCAGCGGGGACATCGCGGTGCTGGAGGGCTTCGTTCTCAGGTAAGTTTATCATAATGTGCAGTATGCAATGCTATAACATTGCCTTACTGGGATTTTTTTTTTATCACCTGCGGTTTACAATCACTTTAACTTGAGGGCATAGCCCATAAAGCAACATCAATTGCTGCCAAGGTCAAACCGCCAATAAAGATGTGACAAAAAATCACAATGGGCGGGGGATGGTCAACTCTTGTGACAACTAAATCTCCTCAGAACAGTTGGACGTGCCCCAGCATAGCCTTTCCCTAGAGCTCAGGCTCCACCCAGTTACCTCAGGTCTTTGTAGCCAATCCTAAGGGAGCTACTCCTGCCAGCAGTCAAGGGTCCCTTTCCCTTAGAGCCCTTTCACACCGGGCCGCCCATAGCGTCGGCGGTAAAACGCCGCTATTTTTAGCTGTTTTACCGTCGGATTAGCGGCGCATTTCGGCCGCTAGCGGGGCGCTTTTACCCCCCCTAGCGGCCGAGAAAGGGTTAAAACCGCAATAGCGGCGTTTTGCCGGCGGTATCCCAGCGCTGCCCCACTGATTTCAATGGGAAGCAGCGGTGAAGGAGCGGTAAACACACCGCTCCTTCAACGCTCCAAAGAAGCTGCTGGCAGGTCTTTTCCTGACGTCCTGCCAGCTCAGCGCTCCGGTGTGAAAGCCCTCAAGCTTTCACACTGGAGACAATGCTGCAGTTGAGGGCGGATTGCAGGCGCTATTTTTAACGCTATAGTGCATGCAAAACGCCCTCGGTGTGAAAGGGGTCTAAAGGAGGTTCAAGGGACCTTTATTATGTAGTTAAAAGCTTGCAAAGCTGTGGAAACTGGTTTAGGAAATGGTATCAGGTTGTGTTATTGAAAGTAGGTGCTAAAAAAAAAAATATGATTGCTGTGAGCAGCAATCGTATATTTCTGCTGTCTATTACCAATAAAAACACCCCCTGTGAGGAGATTTCAACTTTCTGGTTCACATCTGTGGACATTGTCAGATGCTGTGTTTGCTATTCGATCGCAAATAACAATGTTTGAATGTCAAATGCAGCATTTGACAAGAAAACGTTGGTTGCGTTTGACCTGCTTTCGTCTGCAGTTGGAATTCACCTCACAAGGACATTGAAATGCAGGACAACACATATCAGGTCTAAGGCATCGCAAGCACAGGAAGACAACGCCTGTCAGCATGAGCCCTTTTTTGTACTGGTGATGTCTTGTGTGTATCAGGGTACGACTGGGAGAGGCAATGAAGGGATACAGCATAGAGATAGCAACACTCTTTAGAAAATACTCTATTAAATATTGAAAGCACATAAGCTTCCTCTACTAGAAATGCTCAAAATATTTTCTGATTATATGACAGTGTTGCTGTCATTTTTCCTAACCAGCAATTAAACCTAAACATGAACTCCCTCACTTAAAGTGGACCTGACATCAGACATTTTTTTTTCTATTAAGTGCATGCATGCTAAATAATTGCCAAGTGTAGGGCCTTGTTCACATGGGTGTACTATACCATACGCCCATGTGAGTGTCATATTTGCCTACATGGGAATGCACAGGTGTTCCATGCATCCCTGTGCAGGCCGTCTCAGTGATGTCTATTGAGATGCAGCGGCTGCATGGGCCAATTTGGCAACGGAACGCAGACTGTGTCCGTTCAGCCGCTACGTCCTGATTGACATGAATGGGACTGCCTGGGGGCACATGGAACACCTGTGCATCTCCCTGCGGGCAAACACGGCCATCACATGTGCGTACGCTATAATATGCTTGTGTGAACACGGCCTAACTCTTAGAAGTGTATATTACCTCTCATAGATCAAAGTGCGCTACTTGAAAATGCTTTTGTCTACTTCTCTTTTAAGAAGAACAGAATCAGTGTTCTGGCATTATCCAGATCAGTATCTACTTCATGAACTGAGATGCTTGCTCAGAGATAATACATCCTAATCAAAGAGCCTGTGAAGTTCTTAGCTGTGCTTTCAAATGTCTTGCACAGACCAACTCCCTGCTGCATGTTCTCACCTTGTAATTCAAGCATAAGTTCACCTTTAAAAAAAAAAAAAATGAATGCAGATCTTTTTTGCAGGTAAAAAAAATGTGCATTTATTATTTTTTTTGCTTGGAGACCTGAAAGCATTTCACCCGCGATTATCAGAGCGCTCAACAGCACCATGGTAAATCATTGAGGACTACAAGCTGACAGCCGCAAAGGCTGTCAGTAAAAAGGAAAATCCGGATGGCTGCACTCCAAAATATATTCCTTTATTGAAAAACAGCCCATACAGCAATGGAAATAAAACCCCAAACTGACGCGTTTCACACCACTCTATGGGTGCTTAGTCATAGCCTATGCTATGACTAAGCACCCATAGAGTGGTGTGAAACGTGTCAGATTTTGTGCTTTTATTTCCATTGCTGTTTACTACCTTGTATACTGAGCCGGCACCCTATCCAACAGGGAAGGTGAGATGAAACCATTGCCATCCTGAGCGGTATATTTCTCCTTCTACTTTCCGGATTTAAAGACTGCCAGTACTTGAAGTTTCCCCTTTCACAGAACTCTCTGAAAGAATGACGCCGCCGGTCAGGTGGAGCCCCGCACAATTGTGTTTTTTTTTTTTTAATAGTGACAGCGAGCAGGGGGAGAATATCCCTGGCCTGATGTCACTAGAGGCAGCAGAGCAAGCAGCAGCTGCAGGAGCGGGAACATGTTGTATGTTCCACCCTAAAACGGGTGGAACATGTAACATGTTCCCAAAGGTGAACATATCCTTTAACTTGTGTCTCACTTTGCTACAAAGTTATAATGTTGCAGTTTGATCACTGAGGCAGAGGATACTGCCTGCAGCATACTGATGATATTGATTTACTAAAAGCAAATTAGCTGTTCACTTTGCAAGGGAAGTTGCACTTTGCAAGGGAATTTCCCCCAGAGCTTAATGAATGTGGTGACATTTCACTTTGCAAAGAATGCCTAATCACATGCAAGGGAAGTGAAAAAAAAAAAACACATTTTTGCTTGACCATGATTGGCTGATGGATATCATCAGTGCTTCACCTCATTCGTTGAGCTCTGGGAAAAATTGCCTTGCACAGTGCAATGTCCCTTTCAAAGAGAAGAGTCTTTTTGCCTTTAGTAAATCATCTCCTATATGTTTTAAGTAGATTAGGCAGTTAAAACATATAAATTGTTACATACCGGAGACCTGTTATTAGTCTTGACAGGCACTGCAACACCTCTCTGATGGCAGAATTGCAGGTTCTAACAGTTGCTCATCAATGATTTTGTACAGGTCTAAGAGGGGACACCGTTCTTTGATGAATGAATGCTTATTAACTGTGAAGTGCCATACTTAAACTGCCTGCTCATTATTATGCAGGAGAAACAAAGTGGATATCCGGAGTCCTGTACAAAAGTGTCTTCATATCTTTTAACTATTCAAATGTTTAAGAAGGGATTTGATAAGTCTACGGGTTAAATCAAAAACCATGTTATTGTCTATATGTTAAGTCCTGGTACAAATTAACCATTCTGGCACATGCCATTATAACGCTAGCTGTGTTCATACATCTCTTTATGTTTATCCTACAAAAATCTGACTCAACTCTTTGTCTTTTTTTGTATGGCCCTCAGAAGTGCCTCCGGCTCAATCCTGATGCTCCAGTTTGGGTGTCCAAGCAGCGCATCCTGTGCACTCTCAACCACAGTCTGAAGGACGTTCTGAATTATGGGCTCTTCCAGCCAGCTTTTAATGGCAGAGCTGGGAAATTCCTTGACGAGGAACGGCTGCTACGGGAGTACCCACCTTCTCTGGCCACACCTGTACCCTACCTAGAGGTAAAACTGTGATTTCACTTCTGCTTTTATGTTTTGTAGATGGGAGGATGCAAGATACGGAAATGTATACATATAAGTCTCAGTGTCACCTCTTGAGGTTAGGCCAGTGTTTCTCAAACTTTTTTCAGTCAAGGCACCTTTTAAAATTATGGACAATCTCAAGGCACCCTCCAAAATGGACAGTATTGAAGCGCCCCATTCTATAATGTAAAAATGATTCCGATACTTTTACATAATGCAGCAACATCCTGATACTTTTACATAATGCAGCAACATCAATAAATGTAGGACACCCAACATTAAAGGTGATTTATTCTTCCAAAGCAAATACACTTTTGCAAACTGGTACTGACTAGTATTCCAATGTTTCTATTCTCCCTCAGTTTTTTTTCCATCACTTAGCTAATGATACCCTAAAGCTGATGGAGAGAGGCAAGGGAGGGTCAAACAAGGGTGATATGCAGGCAACTGACCTGCTTATCAACTGATGATGTCATTGGTCCTTGGGAGGTTAGCAGCTAGAAGGTTGTAATGGTGTACAATGAAAACCTGTGGCTTTGTGTAACTAACAGGCAGATTTCATCCACCCACCGTCCTGTATACAGTTTTGGGGCAATTTTTATGCATTTTACCAAGGCACTCCTGTAGAAACCTCAAGGCACCCTAGGGTGCCTGGGCACCTAGGCTGAAAAAGGCTGGGTTAGGCTGTTCTCACATATTAATTTTTAAAGACAACAGATAAAAGTAGCCTCAGTGTTGGAGAGTTTCTTGTCATACTAAAAAGCAAAGGCGTGCAGTTGATGGTGCACAGCGTGATATTAAAGCGTAGGTAAAAATTACTCCCTAAAGCCACCCTATGATTGAATTGTCAGTGGTGTAGTGGTAGCACTCTCGCCTAGCAGTAAGAAGGGTCACTGGTTCGAATCCCAACCACGACACTACCTGCCTGGAGTTTGCATGTTCTCCCTGTGTCTGCGTGGGTTTCCTCCGGGTACTCTGGTTTCCTCCCACACTCCAAAGACATGCTGGTAGGTTAATTAGATCCTATCTAAATTGTCCCTAGTATGTATGAATGTGAGTTAGGGACCTTAGATTGTAAGCTCCTTGAGGGTAGGGACTGATGTGAATGTACAATGTATATGTAAAGCGCTGTGTAAATTGACGGCGCTATATAAGTACCTGAAATAAATAAATCTGGCATTTTTGGCTTTAGCATACCTGCAAGATTTAATGGAGCTCACTGAATGCTTTCACTTGTTAACTGGAACTGCCCACTAAAACCTCCCCCAAGATGTAGACCTGGGGCAGCACAGTGGTGCAGTGGGTAGCACTCTCGCCTAGCAGTAAGAAGGGTCGCTGGTTTGAATCCCGACCACGACACTACCTGCCTGGAGTTTGCATGTTCTCCCTGTGTCTGCGTGGGTTTCCTCCGGGTCCTCCGGTTTCCTCCCACACTCCAAAGACATGCTGGTAGGTTAATTGGATCCTGTCTAAATTGGCCCTAGTATAGGTATGAATGTGAGTTAGGGACCTTAGATTGTAAGCTCCTTGAGGGTATAGGGACTGATGTGAATGTATAATATATATATGTAAAGCGCTGCATAAATTGACAGCGCTATATAAGTACCTGAAATAAATAAATAAATAAATAAATTGTGTGTCTTAGGTCAGGTTCAAGTGTCCTGATCTCTTATGGTACCCACATATCTGGGATTGAATTGCCAAATCAGTTTCATGTGGCATGATACTTTAAGCTGGCCATACATTATACAAGCTTCCTTTATATTTACTAAAAAAACACATTATATGAGGTCAAACCTAAACAACACTTTTAATTTGAATATAATCAGGCAGGCGTTTACACTAAATAGTTGAAGGTAAATCTAAAGGAGATTGTACAAGAATATTGTATAATATATGGTCAACTTAACTCTACACACATGGCTAGATAGGGCAGATTCAGATGTAGGACTGGATCACCTGTCACACATCAACTTTGGTTGGACTGATCTTTTACTGTACACACATATAACCAGATAAAGCAAATTCAAACCCAGGATTGGATCTCTTGTCTCACGTCAGATTCAGGTGGTTGATTCTTTACCGCACACTCATATGACCAGTAAGGCAGAACTATGATTGTCTTGGATCTAGGATATACTGTCTCAGCTCAAATTCAAGTGGCTTGATCTTTTACTGTAGGGGTCTACAAACATTTTAACCACTTCAGCCCCAGAAGAATTTACCCCCTTCCTGACCAGAGCACTTTTTGCGATATGGCACTGCGTTGCTTTAACTGACAATTTTGCGATCGTGCGACGTTACACCCAAACAAAATTGACTTCCTTTTTTTCCCACAAATATTTGATGGTATTTGATCACCTCTGCGGATTTTATTTTTTGCGCTATAAACAAAAAAAGAGCGACAATTTTGAAAAAAAAGCAGTATTTTTTACTTTTTGCTATAATAAATATCCCCCAAAAATATATAACAGTGATCCCGATGACAGGGAGCAGTAGATCCTTGTCATGTCACTAGGCAGGTCATGTCACTTGTTTACATAGGCATCTCCCTGTTCTGCCGCTCTGTGACATGATCGCGGGAAACCAGTGGAAATCGAGGCCGCGGGACCCATGGGCACAGTTACGGAGCACGTGGCGGGCGCGCCCACAATGCCGCGTCTTAAAGGGGACGTATGGGTGCGCCCATTTGCACAGATGTGCCATTGTGCCGACGTATATCGTCGTGCACTGGTCGGCAAGCGGTTAAACAAAGGGACAGTTCTTTGGACTTTATGGGGGCAGACTGTGACCAGTGGGAGTAGAGAAAAGTCCTGGCGTCAGTGGGAGTAAATATTGCCCCATCTTGGGTATTAGGGGTAGAAATAGTGCCCTTTTCGTTGGTGTCAGTGGAATGAACAGTATTCCATTGTTAGTTTCAGTGGGAGGAATAGTGTCTCATTGTTGGTGTCAGTGGGAGGAACAGTGTCCCATTGTTAGTTTCAGTGGGAGGAATAGTCCCCTATTGTTGGTGTCAGTGGGAATAACAGTGTCTATTGTTAGTTTCAATGGGGGGAATAGTGTCCCATTGTTTGTGCCAGTGGGAGGAACGGTGTCCGTTGTTAGTTTCCGTGGGAGGAATAGTGCCCTATTGTTGGTGTCAGGGGGAGGAATAGTGGGGATTGATTTACTAAAACCGGAGAGTGCAAAATCTGATGTAGATGTGCATAGTATCCAATCAGCTTCCAATGCCAGCTTGTTCAATTAAGCTTTGACAATAAAACCTGGAAGCTGATTGGTTTCTATGCAGAGCTGCACCAGATAGTTCACTCTCCAGTTTTAGTAAATCAACCCCAATGTCCCATCATTAGTGTAAGGGAGAAGAATAGTACCCCATTGTTGGTGTCAATGGCAGAAACAGTATCCTATCATTGGTGCCAGTAGGAGGAATAGTGCCCCATTGTTGGTGTCAGTTAGTGCCCCAAAGGCCAAATAAATGCAAACAAAGGGCTGCATCGGGCCCTTGGGCCAGAGTTTGGAGATCACTGTTTTACTGTTTACATATATGACCAGATAGGGTAGATTCAGATCTTCAGAATTAAAACAGAACTACCAAATCATGCAGACAGAAGTAAAATACATTTCTGCTGGATTTTTGTTTTATCTATCCTTGATGTTCAAGTGGTTATTGATTGAGTGAGAAACAGATGGTTCAATCCATTTATGTGCTGATTGCTGGTTGATCAGGGAATTTTTAAACAATCTGGGTAAAAATTGGCCTTTGTATAAATGTCTTTGATGAAACATATGTTTACCTGTTATTGTTTTATTAAGTCCATGAACTAAAAGGCAAGAGGAAATTCACATTAATGAGTAAAAGAGCAATTTTTGTAGTGTATTATCCCATAGCAAAAAATCCAAATGACTTCTCACTTATAAAGGATACTGTACATACCAAAATGTATTGGCTTACTATAGGCTACTACTTGTTTTTACTTACTGTGCTATTTACTTGTACATTGAACTTGGCTTCCAAAAGAAGCCCTTTAAATCAAAGATCATGAAAGATTAACTTGAGTAGTTATAAATGTATCTAGCACACAGTGAAAATTCTAAGATTGGTCTGCTTCCAAAGATAGGGGGTTGACTTAGTTATTTACAGGTTAAGAACAAAGATATACGCAATGCATGAAACTCATCCGAAAAATCAAGTACGCCTGAGGAAAACTGCTTGAGAGAAAACAAAGTTAATAGTACAGAAAATATGATTAGTTCAGATCACTTCACATGAGGAAAAACAGCAAAATCAGAAGGTACCTTACCAAAAAGGAGCACACGTCTGCTGACATCATACAGTGTAACTAGTTGAGTAACTTGCTTTACAAAATTCCTTTTTTTATCATGGCAAAGAAATATGTTGCATAGTACACCACAACAGATGTTCATCAATAAAGCCAATACTCTGCAATTTAGTTCAAGTGCAGAAAGTTTATTGGGAAGGAGTGGGGAAAGTGTAGCGTACTTAACAGCAGAGAGTGGGATTGATATACTAAAACTGGTGTACTCAGAATCTAGTGCAGCTGTGCATGGCAGCCAATCACCTTCTAACTTCAGCTTGTTCAGTTAAGCTTTGGCAATAAAACCTGGAAGCTGATTGGTTACTATGCAGAGCTGCACCAGATTTTGCACTCTCTAGTTTTAGTAAATAACCCCTAGTGTGTCAATGTACTATTCTAACTCTTAACTGACATTTTCTATCCTCAGTTTCGCTATAAAAGAAGAGTTTATACACAAACATTACTGGATGACAAACAGTTTGCAAAACTTCACACCAAAGTAAGTAGAAATAGTAATTTTTAACTTAAGACTTAATGTACAGACATTAATAGAAGTTTCCTTTTATGTATTCTTGCTATGCATGTCTAATTTAGAAGCACCATAGGGGACATTTATAATGGAGTGAGAATATTGTTATCCTTTCCCCACTATATATCGCAGTGTAAAACTGCAGACTTTGTTTTAAGCCCATTCATAAAATGCAGACAGCTGTGAATAATGGAGTTTCTCCTGCTTAAGGCAGCTGTGAGAACTCCGTGATTGGAGAGGGGGTTGGTCACATGACTTTGACAGATTACATGAATAAGGTCTGCTCCTGGCTTTGTTTCTACATTTCCATTCAAAAGCCAGGGAAGTACTAAGAACATTTGAAAAGCACATTACTCAGATTTTTTAAATGTGCTGTATTACTTTTAGACATCTGTATGGCCATGCTTCTACTTTATAAATGGACCCGTGTGTGTTTATTTTTGTTTTCAGTCAGCATCATATAGTGGAAGGGGTGGACAAAAGTGCATGGTGGGGTTTATTTACTAAAGGCAAATAGGCTGTTTATATTGCTATGGGATAAGGGCATTTTCCCTTAGCTTTGTGAATATGGTGAAAAGTCACTGTGCAAAAAACACCCAATTGCATACAAGAGAAAAAAAAAAAAACACAGGTTAATTTACTAAAACTAGAGCGTGCAAAATCTGATCCAGCGGTGCATGGTAGCCAATCAGCTTCTAACTTCAGCTTGTTCAATTAAGCTTTGTCAACAAAACCTGAAAGCTGATTGGTTTCTATGCAGGGCTGCACCAGATTTTGCACTCTCAAGTTTTAGTAAATCAACCCCTATATTTTTACTTACTCATAATTAGATGTTTAACGTTAGCTTCACCTCCTTCTCTGAGCTAAGTAAAAATTCCCTTCAGGATTGAACAGACTATTTGTCTTTAGTAAATCAACCCCAGTGTGTCAGATTTTTGACTGCATATTATCTCCTTTCCCATTGCATATAAAGTACTATTAGTTGTTTGTGTTTGATGAGTTCAGTGGCTTATCATTTTGAAACACTATGTTGCTTTTTTATTAGTGCAGCTTTTCTTTAATAAGGAAAATAGAAATCTCATCTGGGCGCAAGGCAACCATTTTGTGGAATTCAATAGGAAGGCATCCTGTGTAGTAACAGTGTTAGGAATACATGCTTGGAAGATTATATTAATCATATTTTTTATCTACTTCTACAACTGTTAAATGCTGATGAATTCTGTCACTGTGTGGTGGGATACTGGGAATTGGCCATGTTCCAATTTGATTTCCTATGGCATGTGACCCCAAAATACAGTATGTTTGATGTTCTAGTACCTAAATCTATGTATAATAATGGCCATACACTGAAGCTGAGCAAAGAAATCGAACAGATTCCTCCATCAACACTATACAGTTAGGATAGATAAATCTCCCTACATCTGATTGGATGCAGCTGCTATTCGGCCAACAACTTTTGGCCTGCCTTGTTTATTTTATCAAAAGATGTCGGACTGGAGATGGCCATCCATAATCAAATCATTTTTGGCCAGTCCATTAGAAACTGGATGAAATTCCTGGATGTATGGCCAACTTAAGGATCATAACATTTATCTTTGTCAGTTTGTGATGGCTAGCAAACTTATATAGAGACACTTATCTTTTTTTGTGAGTATCCACACTTTACTAGGGGGAAGCATTTCATTAAACCAAGGGTGGGCAACCTGGGGCCTTCCAGCTGTTGTGGAACTTCATTTGCCACGAGACATTGGAAGGCTGGCAGTTACAATTACTCCCAGAGGCATGATGGGATTTGTAGTTCTGCAACAGCTGGAGGGCCCCAGGTTGCCTACCCCTGCAGTAAACAGTATCTTACAATAGCATAAGGTATTATGTAGAAAAAGCAGATGCTGTAGTAAACATAATAAGGTTTTGGAAAGATGGTTAAATGCTCAACTACTGTGTAGGTATGCACACCAACTTAAAGAGGATTTTCACTTGAGAAGGAAAAAATTAGCTGACTTTTATTAAATGGGCACGTATCTGTCCAAGGATCTGGTACCATCCTTACCTGGCTGGTTTTGGCATGTTTAGTGTGGGAAGCCAGCTGTCCCTCCTTGTGGCTTCTCAGCTGGCTTCCCACTGTGCAGGAGGACATAAAGTGGAACTTCCTCTTTTGGGTGAAGTTCTGCTTTAAATATGATCCATCACCAACACTTTTTTCTACACTGCAACTCATTGGCCCTGTCCAAAATTGGACCTCTCAGAGTATACAGACTGATCACATCTTAACACCATGCACACAGATACCAGGTTTATTTGCTTTAAATGCCAGTTCACAGAAGCGCAATGCGTGAACCAGCACCATCCCGGTGCCGGTTCCCCCATTGCATAGAGCTCACAAACAGTTCACACTGCCCTATGCGAACCGCTGCAGGTATATCGCAGTGCGAACTGTTAATTCGGACAGGAATCAGATCGCATGGGTGTGAACACCCATGCGATCCGATTCTGGTGAGGACAAAAAAAAAAAGAGTCCTCCACGATTTTGGTCCAAATGTGATGCAAATTCAGCCATACAATCTGTTTTGCTGAATTCCCATTGCACAGACATCGCATGTGATCTGCACAGCAGTGCGGTGTGAATCACTTGCAATGTCTGACATCGCACAAGTGTGAACCAGTACTAAAAGTCTCTTTATTACAGGAAATGTAAAGCAATCCTAACACATGTCTTTGTAAAATGAGAGTTTAATCCTTTACCCATAGCCTTGTGGTCATGTGTGATGACATCTCTGAATGTTCAATGAGCTTTTAGTAGTTGTCATTCTGTCTTAACTTTACTATGTTGAAATATGTTTGCTTTTATTTTTGCTTTGGAAAATATGAGAAATAACGTTCTATCGGAAAATTTGGGAAGCAAATTATTAAATGTTGTGAGAACAATTTACTATGCTTTTGGGCAATTTGCAAAGCTTCATTTATTTACTCTCTGTGTCTTTCTGGCCAGGTGGCCACCAAACCCCTAATTCCTTTTCTTGGTATATTAGGGACAGAAAGTGAGTTAAAGTCTCACCTCTGGGGTCACTCACCAACAGTAAAAAAAAAAAAAAAAAACACCAAAGGTTTTAACTCTATTCCCATTTTTAAAACCAAAGGAAAAAGCTTTGACTAAAGTTGGGCTTTAACCGTATTCCACCCTAAACTGTAAGTTAACACCCTCCTGGCAAGTTTTCTGTGCCATGAGTGTTAATCAAAGTTCCTCATTTGCAGCTGCAATGCCCTCTGATCTCCAGGAAAAGCTGCAGACTGCTGTGGGGAGACCAGAAGATTTGATCTGGGAAGCAGAAGATTTGATTGGGGACCACACTGAGGGTTTACTGATTAATTTATGGACTTGATTATCCTTCTTTTTGTCACAGCTGCTCATGGTCTGTTTCATGCACAAGTAATCTGGGTGACCATGCTCCCACCACCTTGTCTCCTGCTCATTGGACTTACCTGGCTCATCTTCCCTGATACCCTAGTGCTGAGAGTGAGCCAGGTTCAGAACTGTCAAAATCCCAACACATCTGTCAGTTGTACATGCAGATCAGGGTTTCTCTGTGTGGCAGAGCAGAGATTAGTCTCTTATAGACTCCTGATGTGTGCATAAAGAGGACCACATACAATCACTTAAGGGATTTTCCGCTGTCTTGCAGTAAGGGTAAACAGAAAAAAAGTAGAAATGTGTAAAAAAAAACAAAATAGTAAAATATAATAAAATATTAAAAATTAACCATTTAAAGACCAGGCATTTTCTTGCATTGTTTGTTCACAGGTAACAATCTGTATTTTTTTCTAGAAAAGTACTTAGAACCTCCAAACATTATATATTTTTTTGAAAGCAGTGGCCCTAGAAAATAAATTGGTGGGTTTTGCAATTTTTTATGTCACACAGTAATTGCATAGCGTTTATTCAAATGCAATTTTTGGGAAAAATACAATACATAACCCAACTTTTTTGTAAAATATGAAAGATGATATCACGCTGAGTAAATAGATACCAAGCATGCCACACTTTAAAATTGTGAATGCACGCACAACGGCATCAAATGACGGACATTTTACTATCCATAGGTGATGCTTTAAAAGACTTTTAGAGGTTACCACTTTAGATTTACAGAGGAGGTCTGGTGCTAGAATTACTGCCCATGATCGGATAGAGCTGCACGATTCTGGGAAAAATGAGAATCACGATTTTTTTGCTTAGAATAAAAATCATGATTCTCGGTGTAACATCATCGTTCACATTATACAAAAAAAAAAAAAAAAATGGGCTAACTTTACTGTTTAGTTTTTTTTTTTTTAATTCATTGAAGTGTATTTTTTCTCAAAAAATTGCATTTGAAAGACCGCTGTACAAATACAGTGTGACATAAAATATTGCATTGACCACCATTTTATTCTCTAGGGTCTCTGCTAAAAAAATCTATATAATGTTTGGGGGTTCTACGTAATTTTCTAGCACAAAGTACAGATTTTTAACTTGTAAGCAAGTGTAAGTAAGTGTCAGAAAAAGGCTTAGACCCCTTTCACACTGGGTCGCTTTTGAGGCATTTTAGCCCCTGTAAAGCGCCTGAAAAGCGACTCTCAAGCGCCTCTCAAGCCACCCCAGTGTGAAAGCCTGAGTGCCTGAAGGATGGGGCGGGGCGGTGTGCTTGAAGGTCGGGAAAAGAAGTCCTGCAAGCAGCATCTTTGGGCCGGTGCGGGAGCGGTGTATACACCTCTCCCCGCCCATTAAAATGAATGGGAAGTGCTGCCGAAGCACCTGCAAAGCGATTCGGCAGCACCGCAACACAGGCGCTATTAACCCTTTCTTCAGATGCTAGTGGGGCTTAAAAGCGCCCCACTAGCCGCCGAAAGCGCTGCTATAACATCGATAAAGAGCCGCTAAAAGGAGCGGCGCTTTACCGCTGACGCCCGCACCGCCCCAGTGTGAAAGGGGTCTTAGTCTTTAAGTGGTTAAACTGACCTCATTTACAGACTGAAGTACATCCTTTTGATCTAAAAGAACTAAGGCTCCGTTCCCATCTGAGTCATCCGTTTTGCAGGCGGAATTGCCAAGATTTTTCTTGCGATTCGAAAATAGCGCCAAATTGCAGGACACCCGTGTGATCCTCTTCACTTTCAATGGCACCCCGATCACGCCTGCGATTCGGATTGCTCAAATGGGAAAGGAGCCTAAGTCTCAGTTCACAATGGGGTGGCTCAAAGTCTCCCGACTCTGAAGCCGCCCCCGTACAGTGCAACTTTAGCACGGCTTGCAAATGACTTCTGTAATAGAATTCAATGCAAGTCGCTCTGAAGTCGCCCCCAAATGGTGCGGGGAGACGATGGCACTTTAATTTTTTATTTTTATGATTTATTTATTTTATTTTTACACTGTTGCTTTACCTTTTTTTATCACTTTTATTGCTGTCACAAGAATTGTAAACATCCTTGTGATAGCAATAAGCATGTGACAGGTACTCTTTATGGAGGGTTCTGGGGTCAATAAGACCCCAAATCCTTCCTTTTCACTTGAAAACATTCAAAACACCAGGATCAGCGTTTTTGAATACAATTTTATAAAATGGTGCCATTGACATCCAGGTAAACGAGAAATGTGATGTTGTGTCATCACTTCCAGGCTACCATAGCGGAGAGATCCATGAATGAAAAAACGTCAAGTCCAATTTGCTACCACGGCAGATTGACTTGTAGTTTGAATGAACTGTAAGCGTACTGATCAGCACTCCCATTCACACGCCTACAGGTCAAATACTGTCTGAATGTAGAAATTTATGGGCAGAGAGCTCTAGGCAGTGTGTTCAGGAACCTGGCAATAAACCCACAATCCACTGATCGCTGGTGCAATGTTTGCAGGCTCCTAAGAAAAAAATATAAATACACATTTTACCTGAAAAAGCATGTGCATTTATTACTTTTTTTAAAAGGTGAACTTAAGCCTTTAAACAGGCTCCTTCCTGAACAGAGGGGGCAGAGAAACATAAGTGGATTTAAACACTGTATTAGGGCAGTGGGTTAGCAACTGTTGTACCAAAGGTGGCAAATTATTACTGGGCGCCCTATCATTGTGGCTCTAGCTTTGCTCCAAACATTCTTTTTCTCTTCTCTTTCATTGAACCAACAGTAAAATCATCATGGTACATTCTGTTATATAGAAGGTGTTTCCAGGATTGCTTGTGTGTTATATAACAAGAGACAATTGAGACTGTGGTAAGTGTAGTTTCTAAAGCTAAACTAAAGGCAAACAGCTAAATATATAGTTAAACTACATTTATGGGGGTTGTTACTTGCCAAAGGATTTTTATTTCTGTCCATCCATTTTTGAGATTTACACAGCCCTGCAACACAGCACAGCCCTGCCTGGCAGGGCAGGAGACCTTATTTTACTCTGCTGCACATTAGTAACTCTCACAGGCCTTGCCCCTCTGCCAGTAAAAACAAACGGCAACTGCCCCAACCTATTACTGGCCTTAGCAGCAAGGAGCACATGGAAGGGCGATGCATGTAAAAATAAAACAAAGAAAAATTCCCAGCTCAACTTACCAGCCAGCCTGCAACAAACCAAATTGTCTTGTCTAACAGTTCACATTAAAAACAGGGTTGTAGTCTGCACATATTTGCAAATACATGTGTAGGCTGCAGAGGCCACAACGAGGCACCCCAGTATTATCTGCTTGTGACTGGACAGTGAAAAGAGAAGCAGTACACTGATGAGTTCTTCTATCTGCTACTCTGATCTCTCATCCTATCAGCATGTTTCTTGTTAGCACATAAGCACTGCAAAATATCTGACTGTCTCCTTGTGCTGTTCCCAGTTCTGCTGTAGAGAGATTGCGAGAGGCTGATACCAGGTGAAATGTACTTATTCACACTGCTTGCATTTTTTTTTAATTCAGATTTTATTTTTAAAGTATAACAAATAAACAGTAACAACACAAAAAAAACCCCAAAACATTCAAACAAAGGTCAAATCGCCACTCCAAGCAGTATCAGCATTAGTACATTTGATACATCATCATCTAATTTTCCCAAGATATTCACAGATATTCAAAGAATATTCAGAAATACTCCAGAACAGATAGTATATAAGAAAACTTTTCTGCGTCAGGCCTTCCCCCTTTACTAAAAATATAGCTTTTTACCTTTATACCTATAGTCTTTATTATAGATTTAAATTTAAAATTAGAACGTGATGCATCTATCCACTTTCTCCATATCCTTTCAAACTTCTGAAAGGTGTTGTGTAAGTGTATTTTTCAAACATTGCATATTTATCCATTTCTCGAATCCAGTTTCCAAGGGTAGGAGGGTTGGGTGAAACCCAACGGGAGGCTATCAGCTTACGTGCTATAAAAAGAGATCTCAAAATGGCCATTGTTTGATCACAATCCAGGCTATTAGAATTTACATATCCTAAATGGCGGTATCATATACAGAATTGAGCAAATCCAGCACTTCCTGCCAATACCGAAATAACTTCAGGCCTCTACAAAAGAGGTGCATAAAGGAGCCAAGAGATTGAGCGCATCTTGTGCATTCAGGATTTCTCTCCTGCCTACCCTGTGCAGCAACTCCGGGGTACGATTACGATAAGCCCTATACAAAATAAAAAGTTGAGTCACTCTATGAGTAGAAGATATTGAGGCAAGCTGTACATCCTGTAGTATTTGATCCCATATATCCCCTAGGGCCACGTACATTTCTGCCTCCCATCTTTGCCTCCAACATTTCAGATAACAATCACATATAGACCTTGGTAATGAGGCCCTTGGTAGAATTTGCTCTAACTATACAGTCCAGAATAGGAACAGAAGAAAAGGAGTCTGGGCCGAACCTTGAATCTTCAAAGCATGTCTTAGTTGTAAATATTTGAAAAACCATTTTTGATCTAATATAAATTATTTTAATCATACACAGTACAGAGTTGTTGATAAGTTTTCAAGACCCCATCAGAGTACAGTTGTATCAGGATAGTAATCCCTGCATGTTCCCACCTGGAAAATCCCACCAATTGTAACATTTCTGAAAATGCTATTCGACCATAATAAATCTAGTATAAGCTGAGCAGGGCCGGGACAAGGGGTGGGCAGGAGGGGCGGCTGCCCTGGACGCAATGGTTTATTGCAGGCATGTGGGTGCCCAGACCCTAACCCTAAAAGAAGGGGGGGGGGGCGCAGTTTGGCAACTTTGCCCTAGGCGCTGGATGGCCTTGTCCAGGCACTGAACCTGAGATGCCAATATTTTTTAGTGGACTGCCAGACCTTACATATAAAATATAATGTTAGATAGGTAAATTGATTGAAAGGTGGAATAGTGGAGTCTAAAGCCAACAAAGGATTGCCATTGAAATTGGGATCGCCATGAAAAAAAGAAGTAAGTATATTATAGGAGGATGTGTGCAAACCACCAGCTTCCCAACCTGCAAAATGCTGGAAAGGGGCCACCAGAAAATGCGCTTGCATTTATAAAATGTATTTCATAATGTATTAATGAATATAGAGCTGCATTATTTGTGCCTTTTATATTTTTCTGGAGTTCAGTTCTGAATTGCACCTATGCCCTGACTATGCAGATAAAACTACATATTTTTAATAAGCAGTGCAAGAGCTTTAAAATACGTCTCTAGCTGCTTTAATATGAAGTTGTTTCTTCTCTAAGATTCTGAAGGATATCAAACAAACCTATTAAGAAGGTGGACTGCTAAGATTAAATTTTCTAGGCATAAATAGACATCTAATATGACATGTTTGGTCTTTATCAAATCATAAGTTAATTTCATTCAATAAGTTGTTGGTTGTCAGATGATTAAAGTGTGCCATCTGAGAATAGATATAGATTGGATACTTGGCAATAAGTAAATGTCTTCTGGTGGGGTTTGCTCAGTGACATCCTCTGGAGGGTCAACAAAAAGATGCTGAGATGAATTTCTGAGGGTCAGTGACTCAGGGTGGGAGTGCGATCATCAACATTCTAGTGGCAGCAGCAGATCCTAAACTTCTGTCATCACATTCTGGTAGCAGAGGTGGGATTTGAAACTGCTACTGTAACATATTAGTGGCAGCAGTGGAAAAGAATGTGATGACAGCAGATCCTGTTATTGCCACCAGATTGTGATGGTTGAACGTTGAGCCTCACCCTGCACAGAGATTTTCCAGCTCTCTGTACAACAACTTGGGCACCACAAACAAAGAGTGATTGTCACTGGGGTTGGTAAACTCTGCAGTTAACGCTTTACATACCAAACTATAGCCGCTTCCAGGCCTTTTAATGGAAACACACACGCTTCACAGTATCTGCTGTAGCAAATCAGACCTTTCAGAAATGTCTGTGATACGTGTTGCCATGCCAGAATCAATAAAATAGACTGCTAAAATATGGTAACTTGCTTCAAAGAAGCAGGGATTCCTTAATTTCTTATTTAGAGCATTCGTGAATTTACCTAGCAATTTATGATTTTAGTAAAAGGGAAAAAAACAGTTTAAGAAATATATTTACAGAAAAATAATATAAAAAAAAAAAAAATATATATATATATATATATATATATATATATATATATATATATATATATATATAACAATAGTAAAATAAATGGGATTAAAAATTAAAGGTACTTAGGCAAGTTTCCACGGTCTTCCACGGTCTTCAGTTCTTGTGTCCAGTTCACTTCAGAGTAAGTTTGATTTTGTCACTGGCCCTCAGAAAAGACTCTTAGCATTATGATAGTTCCCGTGAAAAATGAGAGCTGCAGCTGCCAATTGTAGCAGGTTTTTGTTGACCCTCCATAGGGTTTCACTGAGCAAACCTCCACCCAATCAAAAGAGCTGAGGGGTGTGATATAAAGTGTTTTTTGATGCTTCAGATGAGTTATTGACAAGTATCTTATCTGTGTTTGTATTTACATATGGTATTTAAAATACAACAACCAACATAATATTGACATAACATAATACTAAATGGAATTAAATGATTTGATACAGACCAAACAACACAGATGTCTATATCACCAAGCTGCTTTCTGCATAGTATGGCACAGGCACAGGTGGTATCAAACTGATTGTTATGGGATCGCAAGCATCAGGCAATGACTAGCAAACATGCATAGACTAGAATAAAAACAGCCAACACACAAATTTTTGGATTAAAATTGGCCACGGCCTGGTTTATTGGTTTAACCCTTTCATAACTAAGCCTATTTTTGAAATTTGGTGTTTACAAGTTAAAATCCGTATTTTTTGCTAGAAAATTACTTACAACCCCCAAACATTATATATATATATATATTTAGCAGAGAATCTAACGAATAAAATGGAGATTGTTGCAATATTTTATATCACACGGTATTTGTGTTTTAAATGCAAATTTTTGGGAAAAGGAACACTTTCATGAATTTAAAAAAAAAACAAATAGTAAAGTTACCCCAATTTTTTTCTATAATGTGAAAGATGATGTTACGCCGAGTAAATAGATACCAAACATGTCACGCTTTATAATTGCACGCACTCGTGGAATGGCGACAAACTACAGTACCTAAGAATTTCCATAGGCAATGTTTTAAATTTTTTTTACGGTTACCAGCTTAGAGTTACAGAGGAGGTCTAGTGCTAGAATTATTGCTCTTGCTCTGACGATCGCAGCGATACCTCACATGTGTGATTGGAACACCGTTTACATATGCGGGCGCTACTTCCGTATGCATTTTCTTTGCTGCGCGAGCTCGCGGGGACGGGGGCGCTTTAAAAAATTTTTTTTTTCTTATTTATTTTATTTATTTTTATATTTATAAATTGTGTTAAAAAAAAAAAAACTTTTTTTGATGACTTATATTGCTGTCACAAGGAATGTAAACATTCCTTGTGACAGTAATAGGTGGTGACAGGTACTCTTTATGGAAGGATCGGGGGTCTAAAAGACCCCCGATCCCCCCTTTGCACTTCAGAGTATTCAGATTGCCGAAAACGGCGATTCTGAATACTGTGTATTTTTTTTAAATCGGCACCATTGGCAGCCAAGTAAACGGGAAGTGACATCATGACGTCGCTTCCGCGTTTACAATTAGAAGGCTGGAACGAAGCCGCCCACAGCTTCGTTCCAGACCGCCCCCAGCCGCCGGAGACAGCTGGTTGGTCACCGGGCCTCCCGATCGAATGGGAGGCCCGGTAAGGGTGGCGGGAGGGGGGGACGTCCCCTCCCGCTGCTCCGGCATAACAGCCGAGCAGCTTTTAGCCGCATCGGTTGTTATACTCGGGTAGCCGATCGCCCGCGCCTGTAAAAAACGGTACCGGGATGATGCCTGCAGCTGCGGGCATCATCCTGGTATAACCCTGGAAAGCCGAGTACGCACATCTGCATATGCTCAGCGGGAAGGGGTTAAACAAAATATTTCATTAAAACGTCAACTTTATTCACATCAAATAATTTTTTCACCAGAATTACTCATAAATAAACCATTCTCAGCCCAGCCATTCAGACTCGAGCTGACTCAGCATTCATCTTGAACCATTTTCCTACATCTCCCCTTTGATTTACTACACCAAAGGGAGCCACCACATAAACCAACCGCGATGGGGTGGGTGTAGGGAGAGGAGCTCCTTGTGCTGGGTCTACTCTGGCGACTGGCAGAAATCCCTGGAAAAGCAGCTCCTTAAATAGGCCTAAAAGGCCTTCTAGAAGGTTCTGAAAGGTCATCTGACCTTAACTGGCCAATCCCTACCTGACCTACTAACCTTCCAGAACCTTCTTAGTCACATGACCCTAACTCACTAGTTAGAATGAGCCATATTAAAAACCCTATATTAATGTCTAAAATGCTGACACCGCAATCACATGAGGTAAAAGGGGGCCTAAGAACGCTTCCACCTTTTTTCCCCACATTCTTTTAAAGCAGAACTCCGGGAATTTAAAAAAACCCCAATTAGTACAACCCCCCTCACACACACATACACACAAAACACTAAACATTTATTACATTTGTGAAATTTCTTACCGTTTAAGAGATATGTCTGATTGAATTTTCAGGAAGTCAGCTTTGTAAATCGAAAATTGCATCATTTTCTCTGGCAGGGAGGATCTCTTAGAAGAGTGATTGCATCATATCCTCTTCTCTCTCTCTAACTTTAATCAGCCTACATTTCCCATGAATCCTTGGGATTGGAGTGAATGTGGGAGGTACACTAGGCTTGTACATGTAAATGTGAACTCACCCACTTCAACATAAATCCCACCCCTCATTCTGCAGCCAGCAAGCCATACATAACACACAGTATGATAGGTTGCAGCCTTATAAATGCAAAGCATTTTAATATAAATGCATATTAATATAATATTAATTGAATGCATTTAATAAATAAATGTAAATTAAATTAATACATTTAATGCATTTAATATAAATGCAAACCAGTGCAGCTTATCAGTGTCTACCAGTGCCGAATGACAGAGACCACCATGTCAGGGACCACCAGTCAGGTAACAACAGTGCCGCTTGTCAGGGACCACCATGTCAGGGACCACCAGTGCCGCTTGTCAGGGACCACCAGTCAGGTACCAACAGTGCCGCTTGTCAGGGACCACCAGTCAGGTAACAACAGTGCCGCTTGTCAGGGACCACCATGTCAGGGACCACCAGTGCCGCTTGTCAGGGACCACCAGTCAGGTAACAACAGTGCCGCTTGTCAGGGACCACCATGTCAGGGACCACCAGTGCCGCTTGTCAGGGACCACCATGTCAGGGACCACCAGTGCCGCTTGTCATGGACCACCATTTCAGGGACCACCAGTGCCTCTTGTCAGGGACCACCATGTCATGGACCACCATGTCAAAGACCACCAGTGCCGAATGTCAGGGACTACCAGTCCCGCTTGTCAGGGACCACCATATCAGGGACCACCAGTGCCACTTGTCAGGGACCACCATGTCAGGGACTACCAGTGCCACTTGTCAGGACCACCATGTCAGGGACCACCAGTGCCACTTGTAAGGGACCACCATGTCAGAGATCACCAGTGCCGCTTGTCAGGGACCACCATGTCAGGGACCACCAGTGCCACTTGTCAGGACCACCATGTCAGGGACCACCAGTGCCACTTGTAAGGGACCACCATGTCAGAGATCACCAGTGCCGCTTGTCAGGGACCACCATGTCAGGGACCACCAGTGCCACTTGTTAGTCAGCGGTTAGTCAGCCCCCCCCGGTTAGTCAGCGGCAACCCCCCCCCCGGGGGACATTTGGGACATCAAAGCTTCGCACTTACCCCACCTAGAAAGCGGGCGGGCATCGTGTTCGGCACCTGTCCTCCTCCTCTTGTGGTGTGGATCACGGCACCCCCTCCTCCTCCTCCTAGGTGTCCAATAGGATCGCCTGACCTTTCAACCAATCGGGAAACGGGTATCAGACCCGCAAATATTTATTTGCTTTTATTAACAAACCTGGGTGGGCTCCAAGTGCAATGCTCTGCTCTCCGAGCCCACCCTATTTTGAAGCCTATTAGAGCCTATGGTTCTAAGGCCCCCCGCCACCCCCTATTTACAGCGGCGGGGGGCCTTAGAACCATAGGCTCTAATAGGCTTCAAAATAGGGCCATTGATAGATTCATGCTATGCATGAATCTATACATTACTCATATAGGGGGTGGCGTGGATAGAGGGGGCGGTGTCCATAGGCCCTTAATGGACGGGCCGCCCCTGCTGTTTAGGTAGGGCTGTTTTAAAAGTCTCTGGATTTCCAGTCTCTCCTAAGTACTATTTATGATAGACAATGCTTATTAACAGGCTGTGCAGATCCTGGAATGTTTTAACAGAATTTATGATGGCCTGCTTTGTGTATCAAGCTCAACTCTGCTCTAGTGTAGGGCTGTTTAATCTTCAGATTTGTTTAATATTTAGTATCGGATTTAAATTTAAACTTTTTGCTGCTCGATCCTCAGTTTTGGCTCACCAGACCTGATTATCGTCACATGCATGATCTTGGCACATGCTCACTTTATTATTTAATTTTGGAGTAGTGTTATTTGTGACTTAAGAGTGTTCGTATATCCCATATTTCACTCTACTGGTTTACATTTATAGCCTGTTCTTTTATCAGTAATGTGCACCATAGTAGTTTACATTAATCTCCTAAAAATTGATTTCCATATAAACCATTGTTTAGGGAACAGCAAAGATCATGTAGCCATGCAATGAACAAATGAGCCTAAAGGCTTCAAGAAAATATGGTGCTTAATTGCATGCATGGGTTCACTGTAGAATTAACCCCCCACACGCAGCCACATTTCTCATAAGAATAGGTAATTAAACTAAATCAGACTGGAAGATTCAAAGGATTACGCCCACACAGCAATTCAGTCATATAGAAAATTTGCTGAAATGCCTGCAACAACAACACGTCTCACCTGTGTACATGGACCGGACTGTGGCTAATTGAGAGTCTTAAATCAAAATGATTATGAAAGAGATTATTTTTCTCAGGAAAGTATTTCTTGAATGTTCCCCCAAGTTTGTTCATTCACTTTACATAATCTCATAGAACATTGATTTGACCATTCAGCACTTTTAACACTGTGACTGTGTAACCAGATCTCCTTGTGGATATCCTTACAGCAGGTAGAAGCCACTATAAACAATGAAAGGCACTAAAGTATTTAAGAGGCATTTTTTAAAAATAAATAAACTTACCAGTCAGAGTTACATTTAATTTAAATAATTGTATAGTGGTTACATGAATCCATTAAAGTTTGGACATATTGATGTTGTAATAAGATCTGCAGACAATAAAGTTTTTATTGAACGATACACTACTATAAAAAAATAATATGCAAATAATAATAGAAGAAGCACTAAATAATCTAGCAATACACCGCACACAAGAAAAAAATAAAAATAAAAAATATATTAAAAAAAGTTATAAAATATATCCATAGTAATTCACGAAAAACTGTTTGTAGAGAGAGAGAGATTGCAATTAGATCTGGCACCACAAAAATTGTGCACTCTCCACTATAAATTGGGCACGGACTTAATCAAGATATATGGCTCCCAAGATGAATGTAAGGTCTCCCTCAATTGTAAACAATTCCCAGCGCTATATTCTTTAAGATAAAAACAGTGATCCAGTTTTACTGCGGCAGAATGGCACGGGTAGGCGAAACAACGTTACCTTACAGCGGCCGCAACGATCGGATTAATTTCAGAACCGATCAGTCTCCAGGCCAATGACTTCTGGCCTGGACCTGCTGATCGTTTTTGACGAATGAAATGCTTCCCCTGCCTGTAAGTGTAAACACAGGCAGGGGAAGTGATGTTTTATCTCCCTCTCTGGAATTATTTTCCGTTCCAGAGAGAGGAGAAAGGACATCCAAACGTGAGTTGCACCAACACTACACAGGCACACATTTCAACCCCCGATCGCCCCCCCCCCCAGTTAACCCCTTCACTCCCTGTCCCTGTCACATATTTTCCTTTGATCACTGTACTGGTGTCATTTCTGACAGTAATCAGCATTAGGGTACTTAGTAGTAGGCCCAGATAGGTCTAGGGACCCCCCCTAAACCCCCCTAATAAAGGTTTAATCCCTTGATCACCCCCTGTCACCAGGGATCACCGTATAACGCCAGGGCACCCGCCGTACATTACCTAATAAAAGGTTTAACCCCCTGATCACTCGGCGGGTGATATCAGTTAGGTTTTAGCATCACTTAGATATCTTCAGCCATAATCCAGCTAAACCACGAACGAATATATATGAATTGTGGTCAGAAAATGGTTATAAGGAAATAATTTTAAAACTTTTTTTGCCATTGTAATTAAATCGTAGCTGGCTGCAGAATAAACTGAAAAGCCAAATTATAATAACATTCATTTACAATATTGAATTTGTAAACTGATACCTGTTTTATCAGTTTGTTTTAACTGAAATTGTATTACCTTTCATTTCTTACAATTCCTATACAGATACTCCTCATTTAACGACTATTTATCAACCGCTCGGACTTACGACCAGCTCTCCCGATCCGAATGACGCGCTGTATATCATTGTATTGTGCAGTACAGTACAGAATTTTCATTTGTTTTCTGTACTTATGCAAATTAAAACAACGTTATTGAGCTGGAGTTTTGTGTTTAGACCTTTTTTTCACAATATAGTACAGTACAGTAGTTAAGAATGCTTAAAATATTGATTACTCGTTTAACGACTTAGTCGTTGGAATGGAACCTGGTCGTTAAGTGAGGAGAGCCTGTATATACCAAATAATATACCAAATACTTTTTACAGAGAAAGTATGTTTTTTTCAGAAAGAAAGTTGGTGTTATAGTGTTACCAGTTTGCAAGTGAATAGTGCTTAGCAAAGTTCTCTCTATGGCTGATGTCAGCCAAGTTATCCAATGCGACACGATCGCTAATAGATCATTTGCCTTTTCTAATGAAGTCACTCTTTCATGGACAGACTGGCGAAATGTTGCTCTCTCTGTGCTTCTTCACTAGCAAGTAAGATACAGCACTGTTCCAGACCAGTAAGACAGTCAAAGAAGCACTGGCAACTTCTAGACTTGCAAGTGTTGTCAGATGAAGGAAAACTTCAAACAAGATTAAAAGCTCTGGCAAGGCGTCTCCCCACACAGCGAAGGCTTCCCTTGATGGGCACCTAACAGTAGCTCAAACCATAGAAATACAGAAAGAATTGTCAGACCGAAACCAGACAAAAGAATCCATAATCATTTTAATTGCTGATAAGAAAGTCATATAAAACAGCTAATGTGTTTTGGGAGCAACGCCACCCCCCTTATCAGGGCTCAAACGTGGATGCTTGGATGGATATTAGAACCAGTTTTTAACTCTCCTTATGGTGTGAAAAGTTGACAGCCATTGCTGAGCAGTAGTAGTTGGTTTTATCAACAATAAATATTATCTTTGACTCTTTTATCCAATTTTGGTCTGGCACTCCTTACTGTACTTCTACAGTAAGGCAATAAATCCATTAAAAAATAGCTGTTCCAACCTGGCTTTTCTGCCACTGGCAACAGGTATCTCATCTGACACGACCATTAAGTTTAGTTTTATACTGCAAAATAATGTTATTCCCTGGTAGCAAACACGGATTGTTTAATAAGATCATTTATCTATGGGTATGAATTTTACCTAGGATTCGTATACATAACAGGCAAGCTGTTTTTTTTTTATTTAGCTTTTATTTTAGTGCACCTTAGGGCTATTTTACTATGTTAAGCATATACAGAAAACATTCAACTTGGTTTACTTCATTTTAATATGTGGATTATTATCTCTGGTATAAATTTAACATAGAACAATACAAGTAAAAAATAGCTCATAAGACTAAACAATTCCAATCAGTGGAAAACAGGCAAGGAAGGAAATCAAAGTCTCTAGAGTCAAGGAGGAGATGGTGTGAAAAATTATTACTGATTTGAAAGGGGCGTTTCTGGTGACATAAAATTCTTTTTACTTTCTTTGGTGTAATCACTGAGTACAGTTCAGTATAATTGTTGTATACAAAATATTAGAATTTTTTTTTTCAGCGGTTTATAATGGGGGTGGGAAGCACTTTGAATTTAGAGCTTTTTTTAGCACATATTTAATTCTAAAAAATGCAGATCTATTTTCTACATGGTTTACAAACTTTACCTATCTTACGATGCTGTCAATTAGCACATTAATATTTACACCGCAAGTCACTATGCATTATCATATTTAATTTTATTTTATTGAGCTTTACATGGAGGCCCTTATAAATGTTTTAAAGGTCTATATAATACAACTTTTCTAAACGAATTGACTGAAGAATTTTTAGGCAGTTCTAAATAAATTAAGACAATGGGGGAAATGTACTAAAACCAGCTTCCAGGTTTCATTGTCAAAGCTTAACCACTTTGAATGAAAATTGCGCAGTCATGAAACACTGTGCCCATATAAAATTATTATCATTTTTTCAAACAAATAGAGCTTTCTTTTGGAGGCATTTAATCATCGCTGAGTTTTTAATTGTTTGCTAAACAAACAAAAAAAACAAAAATTTAAAAAAAACTAAAACTTTTTTAGTTTCTGTAATAAAATTTTGCAAATAGGTAATTTTTCTCCTTCACTGATGAGGTGCTATTGATGGGCACTGATGAGGTGGCACTAATGGGCACTTATGAGGCTGCACTGATATGCAACACTGATAGGTGGTACTGATAGGTGGCACTAATGGCACTGATAGGCAGCACTGATGGGCAGTGATCAGTGCCCTGATTATCAGTGTAAATGTCCCCTGTCACATTTGTTGGTTACCAGCTCTCCTTTCCTCACACTGTGACAGAGCACAAGGAAAGTACTGCTGATAACCAGCAAGTCTGTTTACATTGTGATCAGCTGTGATTGGACACAGCTTATCACATTTTAATAGGCTGCTGTGATTAGCCCTTTACCGCGATCACAGAGCATGCCAGAATGTAAACCACAGGGGTCGTGGTTCAGGGAGGACATCCATGGATACCCTCCTGGAACAACTGAGTTGCGCTGTAGCCGTCTTTCGGCTATAGCGCGGTATGAAGTAGTTAATTGAACAAGCTGAATTTAGAAGCTGATTGGCTACCATGCACAGCTGTACCAGGTTCTGAGTGCTCCAGTTTTAGTAAATCTCCCCCAACGTGTATTCTTTATATTAGCTAATGGCAAGTTAGTCAAAAAATTTTCAAACGAGCAATCTGATTTGAACAGTAGGTTTACAGAAATGGCAAAGAACACTACCTTCAAAAGCCTATACATACGACATGGCTTTTTAAAGACTTGTTTGTTTAGGCTCATGCTAATAGAACAGCACATACAATTTGTGATAATTGTTTCCTGTTCCTCCTCCAGCGTTTTCCTGATTATTTCTTCCCACTTGTGCTCAGATTAGGACTTGTATTGTCATGGACTATTAATCGTAGGTGAGAAAAAGGAAAAAACTGTGCTCTGATTTATTGCTGCTTCAAGCATTGTGTTATTCTCCCTGATGTATTATGTGGTTACATGCAGTTATATGGGTAATGATTGGCATCTAGAATGACGGCATAATGCTCCAGCAAATAATGCTTCAGTAACTAAAATGCATTGAATAATACATGGGAAATGTAGTCAAAAAGAGCATTGTGCATGAGTATGGTATACAAGCAATTGTGGTAAAGAGAGAAACAAGTGAAGTCATAGAGTAGTCAGAACTGCCAATCTGCATACAGTATGTATGATAAATTATTAAGCCATTGGATTAACGTCACAGCCAGGCAGCAAGCATTTTAGGAGGGGCGATTCACAATTCCAACCTGCATATTTCTGTTGACAGTTTTCTAATAATGTAGCTTTCTGAATTCCCTAATCTTGCTCAACGGAGCTTCTAATTTAACGTCTCTATTATTTCTAATATGTGATGCACACTACAGGCATACCCCACTTTTAAGTACACAATGGGGTTTATTTACTAAAGCTAGAAAGTAAAAATCAGGCTCACTTCTGTATAGAAACCGATGAGCTTCCAGGTTTTATTACCAAAGTTTCATTGAACAAGCTGGGGTTAAAAGCTCATTGGTTTCTATGCAGATGTGAGCCTGATTTTGCACTTTCTAGCTTTAGTAAATAAACCCCATTGTGTACTTAAAAGTGGGGTATGCCTGTATTTATATCGATAGGGGGGTGGGGTTGAATAAAATTCTGTTTTGGAAAGGGCTGACATCACTGGTGATGGAATACTAGACATTCCAATTGATAGGCTTACATTTATTTTCAAGTGTCAGAATTCGATAAGACTTGACTGCAGGTACCTCGACACGTACAGTGGATATAAAAAGTCTACACACCCTTGCTAAAATGTCAGGTTTCTGTGATGTAAAAAAATGAGACAAAGATAAATAATTTCAGAACTTTTTCCACCTTCAATGTGACCTATAAACTGTACAACTCAATTGAACAACAACATGAAATCTTTTAGGGGATCAGCATGGCACATCTTGACTTGGCAATATTTGCCCATTCTTCTTTGCAAAACACTCCAAATCTGTCAGACTGCGAGGGCATCTCCTGTTCACAGCCCTCTTCAGATCACCCCACAGATTTTCAATCAGATTCAGGTCTGAGCTCTGGCTGGGCCATGCCAAAACAATAATCTTCTTCTGGTGAAGCCATTCCTTTGTTGATTTGGATATATACTTGGGATCGTTGTCTTGCTGAAAGATGAAGTTCTTCCCTTATGTTCAGCTTTCTAGCAGAAGCCTGAAGGTTTTGTGCCAATATTGACTGGTATTTGGAATTGTTCATAATTCCCTCTACCTTTGCTAAGGCCCCTGTTCCAGCTGAAAAAAAACATGGAAAAAGTTCTGAAATTATTTATCTTTGTCTCTTTTTTTACATCACAGAAAGCTGACATTTTAACAGGGGTGTATAGACTTTTTATATCCATTGTATATAGCTTCTTTTAAAAGCAATCCCGAATCCACATATCTTAAGGCTTTTTAATGAAGGAATTAGTGACCTGAACCTGTTTTGCCTGCCCCTTTCTGATGCTTGTGCTTCACTACTGGCTAGTTAGACCACCTATTATTCGTGCAAGCCAACAAAGCACCAGCAGCAGAAGGCGGTGGGCTAAACACCAAGCCAGAGAGGATAGGGTCTCATTCTCCATTAGAAAGCACTCCTGGATTTGGGACTTCTGAGGTTCCCTGGAAGGAAGCTGGATACATGTTCAGACACCTTAAAGTGCATTATAGGATCAGCAGGTTAATAAGCAAAGCCAAGTGACAGATACACTTTAAAAGGTATCAGCAGTCCATTAATCAACAAATCTTTCTGTTTTAGGGGTCGGTTTACCCCAGAATCGCACAGGAACCTGGTGTGCTTTCTTTTGTGATTCCTGTATGTTTACCTGCACTTAAATTTTCACCCCAGTTGTTTTAATGATCTGAAATCACGCCGGATCGCAGAAAAAGTAGCGCATGCACTACTTTAAAAAAGCGTGGTGCACCAAATCGCTTGGTACTGCAGTGCCATGCGAACAAGTACCCACAAACGCACTGCATTTGTTATGTGCATTTGAGGTGCCATTAACAATGTATTCAGATTGCAAAAGTAGTGCATTTTGAACGTGGTATGGAAAACATGAAACACCTCTTTCCCGCACCACGTTCTAGTGTGAACCAGCCGTAAGGCTTGCTTCACATTTGAGCTGGTCAGTGGGACCTGCAGAGATGCTTAGGAGATGCGTAGGGATGCCATTAATCTTAATGGCGACCCCATGCACTGAAAACTGTTGCATGGTTTTTCCCATAAAGGGAACTGCACTGTACTATATCATTTCCCTGCGGACGCATTTTTTGGAAAAAGTGCAGGGACCTTTTAAATTCATTTTTTTTCTTATTAATCTTCACTAGGTACCCCATAATGACAAAGTTAAAATTGAATTTTAGAAATGTCTGTGAATTTACTAAAAAGAAAAAAACTGAAATTTCACATGTACTTAAAGAGAATGTAAACTCACTTCATGAAATTTGAGCTGGGCACATATATCTGCAGTGTTTTATTATCTCTCTCCAAAGCCCTATGTCCTGTAGCTTTCTCCTGCTCCATTCTTCTGTTATCAGCCTGATAACTTCTGACTAGTTCTCCGACAACTGAGATAAAAGCAGCCTGAGTTTTGTGTTGGGGAGAATGCTATAAATAGATTAGCATAGAGCTGAACGATTCAACAAACAGCTCTGAAAGTCTCTACCTATAAGCAGAGGGGGTATCCGCCTTTCCGCCAATCAGCTGTCTTAGCTGTATGCCCAGACTTCCTGCAGTGCTGAACAGGAAGAGAAAATCTCCTAACACAATCTGAACTTTCTAAAGAATATACACTATAAAGCAGAATACGGCAGATATACATGTAAAACTTATGTAGGGAGATTTGTTTCCTCCCAGTGTCTCATCTGAGGCTGTTCACTTCACTGGGTATATGTGAGGGTTTACATCCACTTTAAGTATTCAGACCCTTTACTCAGTACTTTGTTGAAGCACCTGGTAGCAATTACAGCCTTGAATCTTTTTTGGGAACTGATGAACAAAGCTGCACCGCTGCTGCATAAACTTAAAGAAAGTGTACGAATCGGTGTTAGCACCCAAATGAGGAAGTAACCACCCATTCATCAGTATGCCCAATCTATCCTTTTGAAAAATAGATAAATGTTTCAAAATTAGTTTTCTTTCAAATAAATACAACTCACATATTGGTTCTTCCTAGTAAAACATTCAAAAATGTACAAAAATAATGAATAAGACATATATAATGCTGTAGAACAAGAGTATAGGCCTATTGTAAGCAGCCCTAGCAGGTGCATTTGAGTATTGTATGTTATACGAAAATGTTTCCAATGCTTTTTTTATAGCATGTTTTGTTGACATTTTTTTATTTTCTATTCCATCATACCTTGTGCATTGAGTTGCCCTGGTAATTCTGAGCACATGTGCAGTATGCTGGATAATTTGTGGTGCATGTGCAGTAGGGTGTTTATTGCAGGAAGCTTCCTGGAATGCTGCAACAGGGATACGTGACTGTGGGTAACTGCGACTACATCATTCTCTCCTAGGTGAGAATGTAGAAGCTCCAGTGGTTTTAGATAAAAAATAATAATTTTTTTTTTTTTTTTTTAAGTAATAAAAGGGGGGAACGAGCAACATTATATAAAGTAGTAAAGAATTGGAACTAAAGTGTATCCAAACACCACAAACTGAAAATGCTATTGAACTAATTTTTAAAATTTAAAGCAAACACATCCATCAATCCATGTCTCCCTGCTTTATTGTGTTGAGAAATCACTTTGAAAAACGCACCCCTAGAATTTCTAGCTGTGGCCAACTTGTGTAAGGGTGGATGATTCATATAGCATTTACTTCTTGGAATCCATCTGCTCTTAGGCCCCTTTCACACTGGGCGGGGGCTGAGTCGGTGGTAAAGCAGCGCTATATTTAGCGGCACTTTACCGTTGTTTTAGCGGCCGTATTTGGCCGCTGGCAGGGCGGTTTTAACCCCCGCTATCGGCCGAAAAAGGGTTAAAACCGCCTGCAAAGCGCCACTGCAGCAGCGCTATGCCGGCGGTATAGCCGCACTGCCCCATTGATTTCAGTGGGCAGGAGCGGTGAAGGAGCGGTGTATACACCGCTCCTTCACCACTCCAAAGATGCTGCTAGCAGGACTTTTTTTGGCGTCCTGCCAGCGCATGGCTCCAGTGTGAAAGCCCTCGGGGCTTTCACATTGGAGAGACAGCAGCAGCTGTTTCAGAGCGCTTTGCAGGTGCTATTTTTAGAGCTGTAGCGCCTGCAAAGCGCCTCAGTGTGGAAGGGGCCTTAGGCGTGCTGGCATGAGGGTGCGCTTAGCTAAAAAAGCCCCTCCTCCGCTGCTCCAGATACTGTAAAAGAAAAAAATATGCCCATGAAGACTCCTGGGGTGTATGACATCATTTTGGCCTAGGCCAGAAACCAGGAAGCAACTCAAAAATGTGAAAAAAAAAGGTTAAAACAAGAAAATATAATATATATTCCTTTATAGTTAGTAATGCCAGCAGCATTAGGATTAAAAACAGTTAATGTTGGTTTAGAGAGCTTAATTTTGCTTTAAGTGATAAAGAGGATTTTTATAAAAGTCATATTTTATCTGGTAAGGTAAATATATGTGGGGACGCTGAAGGCATTGTCTGTCTTGATAAGTGTGCAGTGTTGTCAATGTGACAAAGATCTATAAGGTTCCAGTCCCCCATGGGTTTGTCAGCTGGTGGATCATATTAGATGAAAGGCTCTACAGCTTTTCCATGATCCCATTCAACATCAAATAGTCCCTATAGATTGCTTATTTTAATGTTCTTTTTTCTGTTTTTTTATTGCGTAGGGGAATCTAAAGAAATTCATGGAGTATGTTCAGTGTTTAAATGTTGAGAAGGTGAGCAGGCTGCTGGAGAGGGGTCTGGATCCCAACTATCAAGATCCAGATACAGGAGGTAAGTGGAGTTTAGATCACACGTAATGAAATCCAATGTAGATTTTTTCAGATGTAATGCAGTTTTGAAAAATGCATAACATATCGTCATTGTGTTTAATTATAATGTATATTAGTAAAACATGGGTGCCTTTAAATCATTTAAATATATGCAGTTCCATGCCGTGGACTTCAAAAATGATGCAGGAGTTTCTGAGCACTGAAGCACACATGCATGCATGGTTCATTGAATTTAATGGCACCACTTGTTACAATGCATAAAAAAGTTTATCACCTATGCCATTGTTTAAACAAAGTTATGTGAATAACACCAAGTGAGGAAAATCAGAGCAATCCAGGTGGGATGTTTTTTCTGCATAAATCAATCCTAATCTCAGCTCCACCCAAAATGTGATTTTTGTAGTTCCAGCTAGAGGAGAATTAAAATCTCTGTCAGGTTCTTAATGCCATCTTTGTGCCAATGGTGGAGTTTTCTTCTTCATTTTATGTCCCAGTAGTATGTAGTATCAATATCTTCTAAATGTAGATGTGTGCAAATGTTCTCCCCCTCCACTCGCCTCCGTACCCCCTGGCATCTAATCCCTGAGCTGGCTGGAAATGCTCTCCTCCCATTGTTCATTTGTCCCTTCCTAACATTAAATATATTTATATTAAATTCAAAAGATTTTATTGTTTGATTTCATTAAAACACATAATCCCGATTTACTCTGCATTCAAGAAACACATCCTATGGGACATAAGATTTTATCACTTATATATGTAAACGATCACCTTGCAAAAAAAACCCTATTCAGTTTAAAATAAAAATGAAAGGCAAACATTTGTGTATAGACATAAAAAATGTTAAAAATACTAGGGGTGCACTGAATGGAAATTTTGGTGCCGAAACCGATACCGAAAATGAAGGATGCACTAGGCCGAAAACCGATACCGAAAATGACAGTTTTTACAAAATATTTCTATTTTTATATATATTTTTATTTTGTTCAACTTTTTAATTAATATCATCAATTTAAATTGATATTAATTTATTGTTTGGCACCTTTAGTGCAAGAAAGGTCAAGAAAAATGCAGTCTGCAGTCTCTAGCCATCTCTTGTATCATGTCTGCAATCTCTTACTTAAACACATTGCTAATAGAATTAGCAAAATTTCCATTCGATGAACCTCTAGCAGATATGATACAGAAGATGGTCAGAGACTGCAGACATGATACAAGAGATCAATGCAGCTTCACCAGTGTCCATCAAATGCAGCCTACTTGTGCCCAGCAGCCTCACCAGTGCCGTCATATGCAGCCTGCCTGTGCCCAGCAGCCTCACCAGTGCCCATCATATGCAGCCTCACCAGGGCCCATCATATGCAGCCTGCCTGTGCCCAGCAACCTCACCAGTGCCCATCATATGCAGCCTCCCAGTGCCCAGCAGCCTCACCAGTGCCCGTCATACGCAGCCTGCCTGTGCCCAGCAGCCTCACCAGTGCCCATCATATGCAGCCTGCCTGTGCCCAGCAGCCCCACCAGTGCCCATCATATGCAGCCCCACAAGTGCCCAGCAGCCTCACTAGTGCCCATCATATGCAACCTGCCTGTGCCCAACAGCCTCACCAGTACCCGTCATATGCAGCCTGCCTGTGCCCAGCAGCCTCATTATTGTGCATCATAAGCAGCTTGCCTGTGCCCGGATCAGCGGGTCACGGAACAGGGTTTGAATTGCCCGGGCCGTAGTAACAATGTCATGCCTCCTGTGATCACGTCACACTTATTCAATGTCCTGCCATTGGATCAGTGTGCCGTCTATCACAGGAGGTGGGACATTGTTACCACGGCCCGGACAATTCAGCTCAGTGACACATGGAGACCACGGCGAGGAGAGGAGGAGGGAGTTGAGGAGGAGGGAGTGAAGGACTGGGGCGCACCAGGGTGACACTCCCTTTCGATATCGCCTTTTTTTGCTATGAAAAAACACCGTTTTTGGACGATAATCTTCACCGTCTGAAATTTCGGTGCACCTCTAATAAATACCCTTTTCCCTTTTTTTTATAAGTGATCACATATCCTCTGTTCTCAGCTGCATAAGAGCTAGGGAGGAGAAACAGAAGCCACTGATCTTCCTAGTGAAAGACTGTGCAGGGGGTGGGGGGTCAAGAGAAGTCTGATCATTGGAGGAGAGCAGGCTGAGTTCCCAGCATAGCTATAGAGCTGACTGCAGTGTTTACTTCTGCTTAGTGTGGTCAGTTTTTAATAGGAAAGCAGAGGGAATGACAGGAGCACCAGGGATTTCACACAAAGGAAGAAATACAAAGAAAACAGGATACTTTTTTATTCAAGTGCAGTGGAATAGCATCCTTACAGGAGGTCTTCAACTTACAAGCCGACCTAAATGCACTGTTTAATTGGGCAACTATGTGGCAAATGTGGTTTAATGTTGATAAATGTAAAGTTATGCAATTAGAGGCTAAAAATATGCATGCATCATACATACTAGGGGGAGTACAACTTTGGGAATCAATGGTGGAGAAGGATCTGGGTGTTCTGGTAGATCATAAGCTTAATAATAGAATGTAATGCCAAGCTGTGGTTTCCAAAGCGAACAAAGTTCTTTCTTGTATTAAGAGCGGTATAAACTGCGGAGAGAGAGGTATCGTTTTGCCCCTGTACTTATCATTAGTAAGACCTCATCTGAAATATGCAGTTCAGTTTTGGGCACCAGTTGACAAAAAGGATATTGGGGGACTGAAGAAAATGCAGAGAAGGTCAACCAAACTGATAAAAGGCATGGAGGAGCTCAGCTATGAGGAAAGATTAGAGGAACTGAATTTATTTTCTCTAGAGAAGAGGAGATTAGGACTTGTATAAATATATAAGGGGTCCATATAGTGAACTTGATGTTGAGTTATTCACTTTAAGGTCATCACAGAGGACAAGGGGCCATTCTTTATGTCTAGAGGAAAAGAGATTTAATCTCCAAATATGGAAAGGTTTCTTCACAGCAAGAGCTGTGAAAATGTGGAATAGACCCCCTCCAGACATGGTTCTGGCCAGCTCAGTAGATTGCCTTAAAAAAGGCCTGGATTCTTTCCTAAATGTACATAATATAACTGGATACTAATATTTATAGGTAAAGTTGATCGAGGGAATATCCGATTGGCTCTCGGGGTATCAGGAAGGAAATTGTTTTTCCTGCTGGAGCAAATTGGTTTTTTTTACTTTTTATCTCCCCTTTATTGGTTAAACTAGATAGACTTTTTTCAACCAGACTAACTATGTAACTTTGTAAGTACATGGTACAGCAGGCAAATATCAGGAATGTGAAATGTTGGGTTTACATACTCTTTAAAATATATTGAGTGTCCTGAGGTTTCCATGCCACTTACCCCAGCTATGTTACAGGGTATCTCCAGTGCTGTATCTTGGCAGAGGCCAACAAGGCCCAGGCCTAGGGCGCAACTTCTGGCTTCCTCACGAAAAGAGTCCCCACTGGCTTGCGCTACACTTTTAGTGTAGCACCAGTCTTATGCAGCAGACTGGGTCGGGGCAGGGTCCAGGAACCAAATCAGTCTGGCGCCCCCATAAAGTTGCCTCATTGCTGCCTGCCGGTATGATAATATCGGTCGGTGAGGACGTTTGGAAAGACCGCTGGCCGCACTTAATACAACTGGTCTGGCGGCCGCCAAAACTAAGTGTGTCACTGTAGCCTAATGTTCTATCTACCCTCCTCTGTGGCATCCATGGGAGGAAGTTACGATATGTAACTTCCTCCTGGACTCTGTCAATAGCGCGAAGAAGAGAAGAGGGAAGCTGGAGCCCCCAGGTATGGCATCACTTCAATATAATTCATTTAAATCCTTTAAACATCCTTGTGCTTGCTTGAGCGAGCATATTAAATTGCATATGATGGCAATAATATTTTGGACCTGCTCACCTCACAATGTCACTGAATTGGTAGGATTACTCCTATCTTATAAGATATTTGGACATGTGTTTGCTGCCACTGATTATTTCACTTATTTATATAATGACTAGGGACTTCCTGGTCATTATACAAATAAGTGAAATAATCCTACAATTACAATCAGTGGCAGCAAACACAAGGGCAAATATCTTACAAGATAAGAGTAATCTTACTAATCCAGTGGCATAGTACTGCACTGATGGCCACTGATGAGGCTGCACTGATGAGGCAGCACTGATGGCCACTGATGAGGCTGCACTGATGAGGCAGCACTGATGGCCACTGATGAGGCTGCACTGATGAGGCACCACTAATGGCCACTGATGAGGCTGCACTGATGAGGCAGCACTGATGGCCACTGATGAGGCTGCACTGATGAGGCAGCACTGATGGCCACTGATGAGGCTGCACTGATGAGGCAGCACTGATGGCTACCGATGGGGCTGCACTAATGAGGCAGCACTAATGGCCACTGATGAGGCTGCACTGATGGCCACTGATGATGCTGCACTGATGAGGCAGCACTGATGGCCAATGATGAGGTGACAATGATGAGGCTGCACTAATAAGGCAGCACTGATATGCTGCACTGATGGGCACTGATGGGGCTGTACTGATGGGCACTGATGAGGCTGCACTGGGGGCGGGTCTTATACAGAAAGGGGTGTGGCCTTGACAGGAAGGGGTGGGCCATATTTAAATTAGGGGGTGCATGAGTTTAGTCATACCTAGGGCAGCACAAAACCTAAATACACTTCTGGGTATCTCTCTTGGTCCATAGAAGTTTACCTTTTGACTAGTGGTTTATGGGTGGTTCCTGACTGTGGAGGCAGATACCTTATGCTACACATTTTGCTTTTTCACTTTCCCCACCTCCTGGAGACCGTATATCTACTTTCTGTTGTCCAGGAATCATTGCTTAGTGGGTTAGCAGACAAACCTTACAATTGCCTACCTGACCAGCTCTTATTATTGGCAACTTCAATTTAATACAGAAGAATTATACCCTAACACATCCATACAGTGTATACATACCATCAAATTCATATAATCTTCTGTGTGAAATAGTGAGAGAATAGTCTCTGATGCATCTCTAAAATCTTACCTTATGCTTATTGTATTTTCTGCATTACATAATCAGCCAAATCTACTGAATTAATAGGCAGACCTTACAATCACTATAAAACTGTTTATTAGGTAATTTATGTAATGTTTGAAAACTGTTAACATCTAGTCCAGTGGTGGTCAACGTGAAAATAATAGAGGGCATCAAGATCGGCCCCAGACACTTAAAGAGGGCCACATAATTTCAGTGCATTTTTACACCTCAACTGCCAAACGTTTTTCTCCTGCTGCACTTTTTGCAGTGTGTCACAATGCACACTGAAGATGTTGGCGTATAATAACCCCAAGCATTGGTGTCAGTCAGTGCAATAATGACCCTCAACATTTGTGTCAGTGGACTCAATATTAACCCCCAACATCGGTGTCAGTGGATTTAAAAACATCCCCCAACATCAGTTTCAGTGGAAACAGTAGTAACTCCCAGCATTGGTGTCAGTGGACACAATAATTGCTCCCAGCACTGTCAGTACTAGTAACCCCACTTCCACATTGGTTATCGTTGGCAGTAAAATTTAACCCCCCTGCATTGGTGGTCACTGGCAGTGAAATTTAACCACCCCCCCTACACACACACACACACACACACACACACACACACACACACAGTGTTGGTCAGTGAAAGTGAACATTAATTACCCACACCGCCCTGCACTGGTGGTCATTGCAGTGACAGTTAACCCCATAATCCTCCCCACTAATGGTGATCATGGCAGTAAAAGCTAACTCCCCTTTCTTCCCCCCTCACATTGGTGGTCGTGGCAGTGAAAATGAGCCCCCCGCCCCCCCTTCCTGCATTGGGGGGTCATGGCAGTGAAAATTAACCCCTCCATTGGTGGTCTTGGCAGCGAAAGTTAAAGTGTTTGTTACCCCAGCATTTCATATGTGCCTGCTGTACCATGTACTTGTCGGAAAAAGTATCCTGTTCTCTTTGTATTGCTTCCTTTGTGTAAAATCCCTAGTGTTCCTGTTTGATTTTTCTTATTAAAAACTGACCACCCTAAGCAGGAGAACACATCGTGGTCAGTTCTCTAGCCTGCTCTCCTCCAATGATCATGCTTATCCTGACCCCCCCCCCCCACCGCACAGCCTTTCACTGGGAGGCTCAGTGTTTTGTTATTTCTCCTCTCCCAGCTCTTATGCAGCTGAGAACAGAGGGAATGTTATCAATTATAAAAGAAGGGAAAAAAGGTATTTATAATGTTTTTTTTATATCTATACCCTACTATTTTAAACTGAATGAATTGTTTTACAAGGTGATCGTTTACGATCAATTTAACTCCCGCGTTGTTGATCACTTACCTGTCACACACTCCTGTGCCATTCTCTCTCTCCCAGGTTAGGACTTTACTCGTACTATGTGAAGAGATCACTTAGTACAGTCTCTCTTTCAATGCTAGGTGCTGAAACACAGAGCGTGTCCCAGCGCCTGTCACCCCACTGCCACTTTGCTATCTGTATGGTTGCACGCAGAAGACCTGGGCACCAAGGATCTAGTCGGTTATATAGGGTTACAAAACAAAACATTATTTTTTTTTATTTACATAAAAGCAGTTAATAGCATTTGTTGTTGTGGCCTTGCTAATTTCTTCATCACTGCTTTCTGTATTAGTGGCTGATGTAACACATTGTCACCATAGGACAGGTTGTAAAGTATAGTAGTGGGATCATTTCTAAATATGAATGGGATTTTCCTGTGATTTGTCCCCGGCAGAATGCCCTCTCACGCTTGCTTCTCAGCTGGAGGGAGGAGCAGATATGGTGAAAATCCTACGAAGTGGAGGTGCACACCTTGACTTTAGAACACGCGAAGGGCTAACGGCTCTGCACAAAGCGGTGCGATACCGCAACCATGCCGTACTGATGGTGAGTGGGGGTTTAGATTGGTGATGTTTTTAACATAGAAAAAAGAAATGTATGCATAGTTAAGATAATGGCTTGGTCCTTTTGTGCTAAGAAATGACGATTCCTATATACATGTGAAAGAATATGATAATTGGTATGGAAATCAAGCATCTTTCTACAACATCTTTCTGGAAGCTCATTTTTTCAATAAACCTTATGGGTTGACACTGCAGAGTGTGGCTTCATTCTCTGCTTTACTATCTTTCTACAATGATTCAGGACTTTACCTGTCTATGTAATTGGAATGTGAAAATGTAGGTGATACTTCTCATTTTTTTTTAACCTAATATATATTGTCAGATGCCTGAACTGATGAGACCATGCTGGACAAAAACCTGAATACTATTATAGATTACCAAAATATATTGAATTAGCCTAGGCATGCCCAATATTTTCACTGTCCTGTTTCTGGTATGTATGGTTAATATGATACAATACTCTACCCATAGTCTATATAGGATAAAATACCTTTAGCCAATAAATACATTTTTTTTTTTTTGTCATTATAATGTACTTGAAGTGTTACTAAACCCACAACAGTAAATTCAGTCCATATATGCAGTAAAACATGCTTGTTATACTCACTTTGGAACCCAAGGGGTTAATCCTCTGCATTATGTAAAAAGGCTGTTTGATCCTGTCGTCTCTGATCAGTCCCCAATCTGCTGATAGAACAGAGCCTTGGGGGCACTCTGCACATGCTCAGTTTGGTGTGTATTGGTAGAGAGTTTTTTTTTCTTGGGAGAGTGCATGTGATTAGCTCGCAGCCAATCAGCACTGTCCAGACAGAGGTTCAGGGGTCCTGCAGCCTCATAGGACAATCAGGGGAGAAAGAAAACTCCTCCTACAAGCTTTAACCAGACATTGATAGAAGTCACAAGACTGCTCTAACTGCTGATGAGAAAGGGTATTTAGCAGTTTATATTTACTAAAACTATTGCATTTCCATGTTCTGTGTACTGTGGGAGACCAGATATAGTGAATGCAGGGTCCTGGTTTTAGTAACACTTTATTACTATGTAGTAATTTCTCTTGTATATAAACTTGTATGTCTACTTAGAGTGTATATGACTTCTTTTCTTGCAACCTTCTCTCCTTACCATTTTTCTCTGTTCATCTGGTACTCAGACCCTCTTGGACTTAGGTGCTTCTCCAGACTATAAGGACAGCCGTGGCCTGACACCACTCTATCACAGCGCAATGGTGGGAGGAGATCCATACTGTTGTGAACTTCTGCTCAGAGACTATGCCAACCTTGGCTGTGAAGATGAGAATGGTTGGCAGGAGATTCACCAGGTGAGACATAGTACTACACATTTTCTGGGGAGGAAGTATAGCATGGAACATCCTTTGGATTCAAAATTGTGTGCACTTAACACACATCGTTTAGAGGTTAGTACTAATGTACACCTATGCCCTGAACTATAGACCAGGGACGTGCGGTGAGGTCAGTGGCTGGTGAGGCACTGGCTAGTATCAGAGCCAGATACACACAGGTTACATACGCTGTAAAATGTTAAAGCGAGAGCAATAATTCTAGCACTAGACCTCCTCTGTAACTCTAAACATGTAACCTTTAAAAAATTTGAAAGCTTCACCTATGGAGATTTTTAATATAGTTTGGTGCCATTCCACAAGTGTGCGCAATTTTAAAGCGTGACATGTTAGGTATCTATTTACTCAGTGTAACATCATCTTTCATAGTATACAAAAAAAAATCAGGCTTACTGTAGTATTTTTTTGTTTGGTTTTTATTCATGAAACGGTTTCTTCCAAAAAAAAAAAAAGCGTTTGAAAAATTGCTGCGCAAATACTGTGTAACATAAATAGTTGCAATGACCACCATTTTATTCCCTAGGGTGTCTGCTAAAACAATATATATAATGTTTGGGGGTTCTGAGTTATTTTCTAGCAAAAAAATTATGATTTTTACATGTAGGAGAGAAGTTGGCCTGGGTGGCAAGGGGTTAATTACCATACGTACCGTATATACTCGAGTATAAGTCGATCCGAGTATAAGTCGAGGCCCCTAATTTACCACAGAAAACTGGGAAAAACTTATTGACCCGAGTATAAGACGAGGGTGACAAATGCAGCAGCTACTGTAAGTGGAAAAAGAGGGTCAACAATGCCCATCTGCAGCTGCATGCCTCCCTGTGTCCTGTGCAGCCTACCTGTATCCTGTGCATGTGTCCTGTACATGTGCATGTGTCCTGTGTCCTGTACATGTGCATGTGGCCTGTGTCCTGTACATGTGTATGTGTCCTGTGCATGTGTCCTGTACATGTGTCCTGTACATGTGTATGTGTCCCTGTGTCCTGTACATGTGTATGTGTCCCTGTGTCCTGTACATGTGTATGTGTCCCTGTGTCCTGTACATGTGCATGTGTCCTGTGTCCTGTACATGTGCATGTGTCCTGTGTTCTGTACATGTGTATGTGTCCTGTGCATGTGTCCTGTACATGTGTATGTGTCCTGTACATGTGTATGTGTCCCTGTGTCCTGTACATGTGTCCTGTACATGTGTATGTGTCCCTGTTTCCTGTAAATGTGTATGTGTCCCTGTGTCCTGTGCATGTGTCCTGTGCATGTGTCCTGTGTCCTGTACATGTGTCCTGTGTCCTGTACATGCATATGTACCCTGTGTGCATGTGTCCTGTGTCCCTGTGCAGCCTACCTGTGTCCTGTGCAACCTCCCTGTGGCGATCTCCATCCTCCCTGTGGCGATCTCCATCCTCCGATCAGCGTGTAATAATACACTTCGGCGGCCATTCCACTGTTCAAAAGCCGTGCCTCCTCCTCGTCTGTAATAGGCAGAACACTCAGCAGTCAGCCTATCACGGACATTCTCTCATTCTCATACCACGGACAAGGATGAGAGAATGTCCGTGATAGGCTGTACACTGACTGCTGGGAAATGGAGTGTTCAGCCTATCACAGACGAGCAGGAGATGCGGCTTTTGAAAGCTGGAATAGCCTCCGAACGGTATTATCACACGCCGGCCGCCGTCTGCCTGCATGACACGCTGATCATGCAGACAGACGGCGGTGAATCGCGTATAAGTCGAGGGGGGCACTTTCAGCCCAAAAAAAAGGGCTGAAAATTTTGACTTATACTCGAGTATATACGGTAAGTAATATACAAATAATTATTATATATTATTTTTAAGGTAATTTACTATATTTTCAAAAACTGTACTCAAGCAGCTGGCTTAACGGACAAATTACTGAAGTTTTTCAGTTTTTCACAGTAAATAGATAATTAGTAAATTATTAACTTATAACATATAGCATAATAATATATGATTAAGCTTGTACCTTTTCAGCAGCAGTAGATTCTCATTCTCCTTCTTAACTGTGTGAGAAAAACATGGGTAAATCTTATACACATAAACACATTTTTTCCTTCTAGTTAGGTGGGCTGGAAGGAAGTATTTGTCTTAGGCCCCCTTTCACACTTGTGTGACTTCAAAGTCGCGCGATTTTACTGAGATTTTGCTGCGATTTTACCGGGATTTTGCCACGATTTGGGAGCAGTACTACTTTGTACGACTTTGCCACAACTTTGGCATTAACTATTCTCAGCTTGTGCTTACAAAGTCGTACTGAGATCGTGTCTATATTATTCAGGTACGATTTGCATGCTACTTGAGGGTTTAACATTGAGGTCTATGGACATCAGCTCCGCATGGAAGTTGGACCAAAGTAGTGCAGGGACTACTTTGAAGTCGGCACGACTCAAAGTCGTGCCAATATGTATGGTAGTCATTGAAAATCATGGAGAATGACTTGTCATATGATTTTGCAGTACGTATAAGTGTGAAAGGGGCCTTAGACACATGCCCCCTTCTATGACACTGCAGCATTTTTATTGGACAGCTTGGGCCAATGGTACTTGGTCGAAGACTCCAAGCTGTCCATTGAGCTTTCTTTTACTGGTATTTAAAGCAGTTGTATACCTGCTGACTTTTTTTTTTTTCCTACACCTGTAAGGGAAAAGGCATAATGAGCTAGTATGCACTGCATACTAGCTCATTATGAGATACTTACCTTAGAACGAGGCGCCGGCATCTCACCCTGTCCACGCCGAGGGAGCTGACATTTCCCTTCGGCGTGTCTTCCGGGTATCGCGGCTCCAGCGCTGTGAGTGGCCGGAGCAGCGATGTCGTCACTCCCGCCCGTGCGCGCGGGAGACATTTTTCCGGCAAGGTCCGGCGGCTGCCGGGCTTTCAGCCGAGAATCCCCTGTGCGCATGCGCCGCTGCAGTCAGCGGCTCATTGCGAGGGGAATATCTCCTAAACCGTACAGGTTTAGGAGATATTTTTTTTACCTACAGGTAAGCCTTATTATAGGCTTACCTGTAGGTAAAAGTTTAAAAAATAGATATACAACCGCTTTAATCACCACTGGGTATTTTATTTTTTATTATATAAATGAAAAAAGACCGAACATTTTGAAAAAAAAAAAAATGTTTTCTAATTTCTCTTATAAAACATAACGAAAAAAAAAAAAATTCTTCATAAATTGAGAAATGTATTCTGCTGCTCCCAATAAGTATATATTAATTGGTTTGTGCGAAAGTTATATCGTCTACGAACTATGATATATAAACTGAAATTTACGCAGCTATAGACGCTATACTGTGATAGCTTATAGTGGGACTGTGATAGGGTGGCGGCCAATCTAGTGCTAAGAGACACTGGGGTCAATTCAATATGAGTTAAATAATGGGCAATAAAATGTGGTAACATAGCGCTTGCGGTTAATCAGTTTTTATAGTGCAATTCGCTAAGAATTTTGCATTAAATTACGAATGCGGTATTTGTTCGATTGAGTGGTAAATACTAAATTTTTCACCTGATAATTTACCTCATTGAGCTGGTTGCTAAGGAGTGGGCCAGGAAGCCGGCCGCCGAGTCCTTAACAACGGATGACTCATCAGCTGTCAGCAGGTTCCCCGCTGACAGTTAAATGTTAAAAAAACATACTGTCAATTAAAAATTCTGAAAATAAAACAGAGTGGGGTCCCCCCAAATGCATACCAGGCCCTTTGGGTCTGGTATGGATTTTAAGGGAACCCAGCGTGGCGTCGCCATCGTGACTGACGATGTATCTACATCGGGGACATTTTTTAAATTTTTTAGTAAAGGAATTGTCAAAACTTTTGTACTGTCTTTTATTCTTTTACAGTTTTTTTTGGTGAATGGGTTGGGGTATGGGCTATGTACCCCATACTCATTAACCGGGGGGGGGGGCTAGGATTTGGGGGAACCCACTGACAGCTGATGAGTCATCTGTTGTTAAGGACTCGGCAGCCAGGTTCCCGGCCTGCTCCTTAGCAACCAGGCTGTTTCTGACAAATACTGCATGTGATACCGCCAGCAAGACCCTGGTGATAAATATTGCATGTTTTTTTTATTCTTGGTTCTGTTTGTGAATTGGACTTAAGAGCTTACCGCATGTTTTTTTGATGATATTTACCGGCACATTTTTTATTTTGCGGTAAATACCACATAATCGCTATTTTTTAAATTTTTTTGGTGAATTGGACTTTATTTACCGCATGCAATACTTTATGCAAATTAGTCACATGACCATATTATTACATGTGGTAAACGTTACTGAATTGACCTCATAATCTGGGAGGGTCACTAACTGACACTGACATCGCTAGTGACACTGCTCTTATGCACACAGAGTTCTGTGTGTTTGCACACACAAAACTTTGTGTGTGATTGGACACAAAAACAATAACAAGCCCTCACTGACCTCTCTAGCTGCTTGTGCTGTGAAGTAATTAATTGTTAAAAATCACAACAAAGATTCTAAAGTCAGGTTGCAGTCAGTTTCTAGCTTACAAACCCGGCTGTTTGTTTATATTAGAGGGGTTGCAGGCTGCCAAGATTTTGCTCTCTACCAAAAATGGGTAAGATTTCAGTGCCTTTGTTGTGAACTAATATTTATAACTACAGAAGTTATAAGGGCTTGTTTTAAAGTTATTTTACTGCTTGTTTAGAATATGTTAATACTTTAGTGTGCAAAGGTTTTGGACAGGTTAAAGCTGAACTCTGGAAAACTAAAAAGTCCTCCCTTGCAGTAGCTTATTGCTGTTTTATGCCTAGGGGACCGAAAAATCTGTTCTACTTACCTGATCCTCTGCTCCCCAAGGCTCCTCTCTGCTGCTAGACCAGTCCCCACAGCCTTTTCCCCCCTACACACTGCCGGTCTACAGTCCTCTGACGTCTTCAAGTCTGATTCCGGGAACAATTTCCAGCATTGGACTTGAAGACACAGAGGGACAATCCACTGTCTGAGCAGAGGGGGGCACCGTTCGCTGGGGGAATGGAGGCTCAGGTTAGTAAAAGTGCTTTTCTTGTCCCCTAGACGAGTGGTGGTCAACTTGAAAATTATAGAGAGCATCAAGTGCCCCTAACACTTCCAGAGGGCCTTGCAATAGCAGAGCATTTTTTGCATCTCAAGGCCCACATTGCTGCATTTTTTTAAGAGTATTATAATAACCCCCAGCAATAATAACCCCCAGCATCGGTGTCAGTGAACACAATAATAACAGCAAGCATCAGTGTCAGTAAACAAAATAATAATCCCCAGTAACGGTGTCAATGAACACAATAATAACTTCCAGCATCGATGTCAGTAAATGCATTTACAACCCCCCAACATCAGTTTTAGTGGACACAATAATAACTCCCAGCTTTGGTGTCAGCAAATTAAGTAATAACCCTCATCATCTGTTTCAGTGGACATAATAATAATCCTCAACATTATTGTAATTGAAAACAATAATGACCCCCAGAATCAGTGTCAGTGCACACATTAATAAACCCCAGCATCGATGTTAGTGAACACAATAATAACCCCAGCATCAGTGTCAGGCAATACAATAACCCCCAACACGGGTTTCAGTGGATACAATGATAACCCCCAGTATTGGCTTGAGTGAATACAATAATAACCCCCAGCATCTGTGTTAGTGAATGCAATAACTCCCAGCATCTGTCTCGGTGGACCTATTAATAACCCCCAACATCAGTTTCAGTGAACACAATAATAATTTCCAGCATCAGCACTGGTGTCAGTACGATTAACTCCACTCCACATTGGTGGTCACTGGCAATAAAATGTGACCCCCACACACACACACACACTTTGGTGGTCTGGTGGTCACTAGCAGTGAAATTTACCCCCCCCCATTGGTAATCAGTGCCTGTGAAAGGTAACCCCCCAACCCCCCACCCACATTGGTGGTCATGGCTGTGAAAGATAACCCCCCCATTGATTGTTATGGCAGTAAGTGTATACCCCCCCCAATTATCCCCCATTGTTGATTACTTACCTATCACATGCTCCCATGCCGCTCTCACTCTCTACCCAGGCTGGGACTTTAATTGTACCGTGTGAGCCCGGTGCTCTCCAGCACCCCAATGTCACTTTGCTATCTGTACGGTGTTCAATAGCCACACATGCAGAAGGCCAGTGGGCCTACACTAAATGAGCAGTTAAAAAGTTGACTTTTTTGTTTTTGAGAGATCAGCTTTAAATTATCAAATTAGAAGGGAAGATGCTAAATAGCAATATAAGGATTTTAAAGTGGAAGTCCAGTCAAATACCATCTAAGCTTAAACCTGCTTCCACCCCTGTCACCGGGACCCTACTTCCCCTGATTGCCCTACTGTTCCCCAGCACCAGCCCTACAAGTGTTTGCGCCAAGTGTCACTTTGGGTGTGGAGTCACTTTGGGTGTGGTTGTACTCCATTGTTCTGTTGTGTCTGTCGGCCTTGGGAGAAAAGTATATTATGGGATGTATGTCTAGGTGGAGAGGGGGAATTCCAAGGGAGGGGAGGAGTGTCCCTGAGTTGTATATCTGTTGTTACATGTGTTTGAATAAAGAGTCTGATGTTTTTCACCCTACACTGAGTTACGGCTAGTGACTGGGTGGGCTAAAGAGTCTTGGCAGAGGAAGCATTTACAGTGGACATAGTCCTGGTGAGGACAGAGGTCCATTACAACTGGTTGGCAGCAGCAGGATGAGAACACTCAAGATGGCTGATGAAAGTCTGCACGCAAGGAGCACTGAGGCCCCAGAGTATAACCATTGGACAGCAAGCAGTCTCCAAGAAAGAGCCAGAACATTGGGTCTCAACCACAGGGGACTGAATAAGGACCAGCTGGTCTAGTTGCTGAAGGAAACCACAGATGGGGGTCAGGCACTTCCCAGCAAAGACAGACCAGAGCCTCCCAGCCCAAGCAGCAGGAGCCCTTGGATTGTCTGGTACGAGGAAAAGATAGCCATTCTCGGGAAGGATACCACCACTGAAAGAAAGCTTGCAGCCATTGAAAAGGCACAAAAAAGACAAAAGTAATGGGAGACTGCAAAAAACCAAGCCACTGCCCCTGTGTCTCTCCCTGCAGTACGGGAGACCCAAAGAATTTCCAGGAAGGACTTTAAGCCCTACAAAGACAATATGGGGGATGTGGTGGGTTCTTTCAGGACTTTGAACATCAATGCGACCTACTGGGGGTCCCACCCTCAGACTGGACCCGCCATGTAGTAGGACTGCTAAAGGGGGGGGCGCTGAGGCTTATCAAATGATAGACCCTCTCAAGAAATGTAGCTATGAGGACCTAAAACGGGCAGTACTGGACTATTATGCTGTATCGCCAGAGGCGTATCGGGCCCAGTTCCAGACTACTACCCCTCGGGTCCCCGAGACCTTCTTTAAAATGTTTGCGCACAAGCTGTCCGTAGCATGCTGCCGATGGCTGGAAGGGGAGAAGGCCAGCTCCCCTGAGGAGATCATACAGGCTGTCCTGAAGGAACAATTATTTTTCAAGTGCCCCCCTGATCTCCAACAGCGAGTGCGGGAGCGAAAACCTGCCACCCTAGAATAAGCTGCATCTTTAGAGGATGAGTCCCTCTTGATCAACACACAATGGCGGAAGCCCCCCTGCCGAGGCACCCCGAGTTCCCAGGGTGTTCACAGTTCCCTGAATTGTCGGGTGAACCCCCAGGCAGCACCAACCCCTCGGGTCCTGCTACCACACCATCCAATCTCCCTACAGCTGACTGCAAGACCCACCTTGGAAAGGCGCTGATTTGACTGTGGGCAGCCTGGTCACTATCAGGCCAGCTGCCCTGCCAGAACCAAGACTCTCGGACCTACCCCTGGCATGCCAGTACATTATGTGGATCTGTACCAAGCTCCCGAGGAACTGCCGCCACCCCCTCCAGATTGGTGTTCCTCTTCTGTTGACTGGGATAACCTTAAAGGAGTATTTGGCCTACAACCTGCTGAGGCATCTACATCACTTCCCCAAGGAAAGCACCTACAAGAGGTCACCGTGGACGGTCAAAAGGTGGTGGGATTCCGAGATTCGGGTGCGTTCCTCACTATTGTGGACCCACAAGTTGTGCGCCAAGGCACTCTCCAGCCTGGCCCAGGAATAGTGATCAAACTGGCAGACGGCACCAAACGCTTCATTCCCCTTGCTACTGTCACCCTAGACTATGGACTGGGGCCCAAGCGCTGTGATGTAGGAGTAATGGGAGGATCACTTGCAGATATGCTTCTTGGGAATGATGTCAGTGACCTCCAGTGTCACTTTGTCTGGGCCTTGACGCGAAATCAAGCCCGCCAGGAAGCCACCCAGCGGAGGGAGCTCCAGCACCTGGATGGAAATCTGTTGCCTGCAGTGAGTGACCCTTCCCCAACGCCTGTCACTAGTGGAGTAACCTGGAATCGAGACCAGTTTAAACAGGACTTGGCCACTGACCCTGCTCTGACGGGCTTTTGGACCCAAGTAGGGCTGCCAGGTTCGGGAGCAGGTGACAGTTTATGTCCGATCTGATTCAGTCCCTTTGGCAGACCTGTGTAGTGAGGGACATCTGGACCACCCCCTATCACTCCCAAACCAATGGACTGTGTGAGCGTTTCAACGGGACCCTGAAGGCCATGCTATGTGCCAGGAACCAGACTGGGAACGGTACCTCCCCCACCTTCTCTTCGCCTACCGGGAGGTCCTACAGGAATCTACTGGGTTTTCCCCCGTTTGAGCTGCTGTATTGGATGAAGGTTCGAGGCCCCCTGTTCTTGCTGAAAGAATACTGGGAGGGCCAACTACATGATATGGGGTTCCGGTGGTCCCCTATGTCCTAGAACTGTGTGAACGAATGGGCCAACTTGCTGGGCTCATGGCGGACCATCTCAAGGCTGCCCAAACCCGCCAAAAGAAGTGGTATGACCGCAAAGCTCGCACCCGCAAGTTTGCCGAGAGCCAACAGGTCCTAATGATAGTCCCAAATCCCCAAAACAAATTACAATCTACATAGGAGGGACCCTTTTCGAATCATCAAGAAGTTAAATGAGACCAACTATGTTCTCGTGCTGGATGATCGGGGGAAGCGACAAAAGACCGTGCGCGTCAATATGATCAAGGAATACCATGACAGAAACCTTCCCGTCCTGGCGGTATGCCCCCTGCCCCCTGAAGAAGACGACAAAGTCGTGCTTGATCTCCTGGAGGTAGCGTGCCACTCGGATGACGTACATTGAAAAGGAGTGCCTGGCTATAGTATGGGCCTTGAAAAAACTGCAACCCTATTTATACTTGTATTTGTATTATATGTATTTGCAGGGAGTTCACCATTCTCTCGGACCACAATCCCCTCATCTGGCTGAATCGGGTCCCAGGGGATAACAACCGCCTGCTAAGGTGGAGTTTGGCCTTACAACCGTACAACTTCACTATTCAGTACCAAAGGGGGAGCCAACAACAAAATGCAGTTGGGCTCTCCTGTCAACAAGATTCCCAGTAAAGTCCAGCAACCCACAAGTGCCTCTAGGGTAGCCTGTTGAGGTTCCCCTTTTGGCACTCATAAAGTGGAGGGGGGAGGAGTTGTCAGGGGGACACTACTTCCCCTGATTGCCCTAGTGTACCCAGCACCAGCCCTACAAGTGTTTGCTCCAAGTGTCACTGTGACTGGAGTTACTTTGGGTGTGGTTACATTCCATTGTTCTGTTGTGTCTGGAATTCGTCCAGCAGCCCCTCCCTGCTGATAAGACTGTTTACTGATTAGAAGTTTGAATACACCTGACCTGTGTGTCTATTGTTATTGGACAGTTTACCCCGTCCTGAATCCATGGGGGGGGGGGGTGTCCCTGAGTTGTATGTCTGTTGTTACATGTGTTTGAATAAAGAGTCTGATTTTTTTCACCCTACACTGAGTTAGGGCTAGTGACTGGGTGGGCTAAAGGGTCTTGGATCGTGTGGTACTGGGCAGAGGGAACATATTCAATGGACATAGTATTGTTGAGGACAGAGGTCCGTTGCAACCCCTATTCTAAGCCCTATACTAACTAGCCTGTAAAGGAAAGCTGTCTATTCTTACCTATCCTGAAGGCCTAAAGGTCCGTTCACATGATCTCTCCAGCGCTGGCTTCAGTGAGGAGGAGAGATCGCCAACAATGGCTGCAGTGCCTGAGCGGTGACATCACCCATGACCTTACTTTGAGGCATCTGTTGTCGGCTGTCCCTCTACACTGAAATGGTGATGGGAGCAGATCATGTGACTGGACCGGAGTGCCCTCAGACTAGGTAAGTATACACATCTTTACAGGGTAGTTAGTATAGGGCTTAGAATGGGGATAGGAGCAGGTTTAGGCTTAGACGGCATTTGACTGGATTTCTTCTTAAAGCATTTAGAGGGTAGATTCAGTACAGATGTAGAGCAATGCTTTATTTACATCCACCACTTTTCCACAGCACGTTGATAGAAGGAGCAAAAAATTTTACATTTTTACCAAACTTTTTATGCATTTTTCAATGGCAGCATATTCTTTAGATCTATCATCAGTTTACATCAGTGTGTTTTTCACAAAATAAATTGACCAGAAGCACAGGTATTTGCTTATTTGTACAATATAGATTGAAAGCTGAGCTCCAGGAAATTTTTCAATTCTGCTCTATATGAAAAACCTCTAATGATGATAATGACGGTGATAATTCCAGGTCCTGCTTGCTGCTGTGTAGTGTAAAAATTGTAAGCATTTCCCCTTTTATGACAAATTCTGACCATATTTTGCTAAATCCAATTATTTTCTGGGATTGTCAGCACCATCTAGTGCAAATATTGCAATATTTTTTCTGATTGAGGTATTTCAGGAAAAATATGACATTATGGCCACTAGATGGAGCTGATAATCATATGAAATAAACAGATGATGCAAAATACGGTCAGAATTTGTCATGGATGGGCAGTTGTCTGTCACATTTATCCAACAATATTTTTTATAAGTGTTGCTTGTAAACATATAAAGCCAGGAACAAATATTAATGCACCTTTTATAAAAATGTGTTTTTAGTAGAATGCACATTACCACAGATACATGCTGCTGGTGCTGTATTTTATTTAGGGATTAGGCAAATAGAAGCCAGTAGATGAATAGTATACTGTACCTAATTAGTCATGTGCCCTGGAAGTCCTAACTATCTTCAAACTTCCTGTGTGCACAGGCGTGCCGTTATGGACATGTTCAACATCTGGAGCATCTTCTGTTTTATGGAGCAGATATGAGAGCACAGAATGCATCTGGGAACAGCGCTCTGCACCTTTGTGCACTCTACAACCAGGTAATACGACTTCCTATATAGCTTGGTAACATTTGAATGTAAAGAGCTGATTGGAACTGCTGGGACTAAGTGACCCATATTTTACTATTCCTACACTATTGAATTATGTTAATTAAAGCTGAGTACAGTATCTGAAGGGATAATTATCATTGCATAAATGCTTTTAGAAAACACACGGGTGTATTTATTAATTATTCAACAGGAAATTCAAGGTGGGCCATGCCATCATTTATTTACCTATTACATTAAAAAGTCCAGTCCAGGGAGAGGACTTAAAAAAGGGTTATTTTCACCCCAAATGTTATCACGGCTTCCATCTCCATCTGTACAGTGACATTTTTTTTGGGTACTCATTTGCTATATTATATCGTTTTTTTGTACTTGATGTCTCCCAGTTGCCTCTTCAGTCTTTATTCTTCTTCAGTATCTTCAGTCATCAAATTAATGTATAGTGCAACTGAGTAGTTGTGAATTACATTCTGGGCAGAGCTACTGTTATTTAAGTGTTTGTAATGCCAATGATTTAATAATACACTTTTGAAATACTGTATCTAAGGGTCACATTTTTTTTTTTTTTTTTTTACACATAGGCGCTCTGTTGTGTTCACTGTCCATGAACTGATCTTTGCTAAACCGAAACAGAGTGCAATTTTGTAACATCTGTGCCCAGTTCAGTTTTTGACAATGGACTGTGGCAGACCTTTAATGACTCTATGGGATTGACCTACTAAAACTGGAGAGTGCAAAATCTGGTGCAGCTCTGCATAGAAACCAATCGGCTTCAAACTTCAGCTTGTTCAATTGAGCTTTGGTTTCTATGCAGAGCTGCACCAGATTTTGCACTTCCAGATTTAGTAAATATACCCCAATGGGTGGCCGGATATACGCTGAGCAAAATTATAAATGCAACACTTTTGTGTTTGCCCCTATTTATCACAAGCTGAACTCAATGATCTACGACTTTTTTTATGTACACAAAAGGCCTATTTCTCTCAAATATTGTTCACAAATCTGTCTAAATCTGTGTTAGTGAGCTCTTCTCCTTTGCCGAGATAATCCATCCACCTCACAGGTGTGGCATATCAAGCTGCTGATTAGACAGCATGATTATTGCATAGGTGTGCCTTATGCCGCGTACACACGAGCGGACTTTACGGCAGACTTTGCCCGGCGGACTTTTCAACGGACTTTATGACAGACTTTCTGAATGAACGGACTTGCCTACACACAATCCACCAAAGTCCGTCGAATTCATACGTGATGACGTACGACCGGACTAAAACAAGGAAGTTCATAGCCAGTAGCCAATAGCTGCCCTAGCCTCGGTTTTTGTCCATTGGACTAGCATACAGACGAGCGGACTTTTCGACCGGACTCAAGTCCGCCGGATAGATTTGAAACATGTTTCAAATCTAAGTCTGTCAAACTTTTGATAAAACAAAGCCTGCTGGAGCCCACACACGATCGAATTGTCTGACGAAATCCAGTACGCTAAGTATGCCGTAAAGTCCGATCGTGTGTACGCGGCATAAGGCTGGCACACCTAATGTAAGTTTTTTTTTCTTTATATTCTTCAATAAACATTTATTTTGAACATAGTGTAGAGAAATTCTGTGACAAATGCATATAGCGTGGGCAGTGCACTATGTAGGTGGGGCTTTGTGTGGGTGTGGCTTGAGTGTGGTTTATATTGTGGTTACATTCAAGGTGGACAGACTAATTAATTATTAAAAATTCTTTCCTATTTTACCTCAGTCATTCCAAGTGAACTTCCACCATCTTTGGCTATTTTTTAACACTGCAGCTCAAAAAAAAGCTGCTTTTACAGGCATCTGAGCTTTTATTTCAGCTTAAAGAAGCTTGTACTTTTTTGGGCTCTTTTGCACATTTTTAATGAGCTTCTTTGAGCTTTTCTGAGCGTAATGCCGCATACACATGAGCGGACTTTACGGCAGACTTTGCCCGGCGGACTTTTCTACGGACTTTATGACGGACTTTCTGAATGAACGGACTTGCCTACACACAATCCACCAAAGTCCGTCGAATTCATACGTGATGACGTACGACCGGAATAAAACAAGGAAGTTCATAGCCAGTAGTCAATAGCTGCCCTAGCGTGGCTTTTTGTCCGTCGAACTAGCATACAGACGAGCGGACTTTTCGACCGGACTCGAGTTCGACAGATTGATTTAAAACATGTTTCAAATCTAAGTCCCTCCAACTTTTGAGAAAACAAAGTCCGCAGGAGCCCACACACGATCGAATTGTCCGACAAAATCCCATCCGCCGGGCAAAGTCTGCCGTAAAGTCCGCTCGTATGCCTGTAAACTCCTGAAAAAGCCATAGTGTGCATGAACACATTGGCTAACATAGAGGGGAGTTTCCAGGCACAAAAAGTGAGAGCTTGAAAAAGCTCGAAAGCCTGTAGGAACAGCTTCTTTTAGATTCTTTGAGATGTAGTATGCATGAGCCCTAACAGTTATATTTCTTTGCTTTGTAAATAACTTCACCAGGCCTAATAATAGCACTATCGTTTTAATGCCATATTTAACAGGATAAATAATAGAATAAAATGTATGCTTTAAATATCTAGTAACACTAGTAAAACTACAAAAACAAATATTTTTCATTTTTTTCACTTTGAAATAATGGCCAGTACAGTAATCTTTGGAAAACAACATCACCAAGAGAAAACATTGCTTACAGGGGCTGAAGCACATAAAATTCATGACTAGGTATGGAATTGTAGATTCTTTTCACTGATGGAAAAGGTGAAAGTACTCACAGAAACAAAAACATCTGACAAATGAGCCTTGGTCTTTCCAAATCCTAGGTTCTTTCCTGATTGACTGACTGACTTGTATTGACAGCCGCAGGAGCCAATGGTGCTGCTGCTGTGTCTCAGTCAATCAGAAGGCGTGTCCCGGACGGCTTAGACATTACTGGAGAGAGATGGGGCTCAGGTAAGTATTAGGGGGTGCTGGGGTGGCAGTTACACACAAAAAATTTTTCATCTTAATGCATAGAATGCATTGAGATAAAAAAACCTTCTGTCTTTACAACTCCTTAAAAGTTGAATTAAAGTTTGAATTTTTTTTATTTTTTAGATAGCATAAGGCAGCGTTATATTCCCTGTCAGGTATTGGGAAGATTTCTCTTCACTTCCTGTCCTATTGCCAAACAGGAAGTGATACGAAAACCCTCCAAAGTGAGGAAATCTCTAGTTGGCACCTTTGTTACCAGAACCTCTGTCCCCAGTGGAGGATTTCCCATCCATTACAATTCCTGAGACAATTCTAAATTTGACATTTTCTTTTACTTTGAATGATAATGATAAACGGGACCAATAGAGTAGATGGATCTCTCTAAGGCTGGATTCACACCTATGCATTTTTAGTGCTTTTTGCATTTTGCAGATTTGCACTACAGAACGTGTTCCATAGGAAACCATGTTGCATGGACTGCAGTGCAAATCTGCAAAATGCAAAAAGCACTAAAAATGCATAGGTGTGAATCCAGCCTAACGGGGACACAGATTGCAATAAACCTCGCAGGTGCTCTTATCCTTCTCATGCTGTCCAAAATTTTTTTTTAAGTTTTCCCTTTAGTTATACTTTTAAGTTTATACTTTACCCTTCATAAATGAGGACGTAAAGGAACCATGGAGATGTTGCCCAAAGCACAATCTGTATTGATCCTAATGGAAAACAATCTGATACTTTCAGTCTGTGTGTTTCCAGTGAACACTTTTGCTATTTTGCTTTTTAAGGTTGTAGTGCAGTAGTGTCAAATTAAATCTCACCTCGGGCCACATCAGCATTATGGTTGCCCTCAAGGGGCCAATTGTATCTGTAAGACTAGATGTCCAGAGCACCCCCCATCCCCTTACATCGGATGTCAAGAGCCCCCTCCCTCTCTTACATCACAGTGCACTCCCCTTACCTTGTGCTGCTGCCGGGAAGAAGCTGGGGGCTATATTTGACCCATGGGCCTTGTGTTTCACTCAAGTGTTGTAGTGAGTGGATCTTCAAACTACATTGTCATGGTATGTTTGGGCTATTTATGAATTGCTACATGGTAAAAGTAGATTTCTCTTGAGTTTCACAATGAACATTTAAAGGTGTAGAATAAAAAAAATAGTCATCTGTTAGCAGTAAACAAGAGGTAATAGGCCCATCTTAAAGTGGAGTTTCCCCCCCCAACAAAAAATTAAAAGTCAGTAGCTACAAATACTGTAGCTGCTGACTTTTAATATTAGGACACTTACCTGTCCAGGTACCCCAGCCGATTTTCTGATCGGCTGTCTGGTGCTGCAGCCGCCATTCGTGGTAAGGGAAGCCCAGCCGGTTCCCTACTGTGCATGCGCTTTCTAACTGGCCCGACGATGAAGGAAGGAGGAGGGGGGCTGAGGTCGCCATGGCGCAGTCTCCTGGAAGTGAGTGACAGGTACCTGTACCCGTTCCCCCCCCCTCCCCCTGCCGAAAGGTGCCAAATTTGGCACTGGAGGGGTGGAAGAGGCAGATAATTTTTGGCTGGAACTCTGCTTTAAGATCGTATTCTGCTTAGTACCTCCTGTTATGCAATATTTGGTTGCTTTCATGGCAGTCTGTCAAACCATTGCTTTCTGGACTAAGCACATGGCCTAAGATCCTAGCTCCATCCTTATGGTTAAAAAATATGGAGATAATGGTGCTTCTAAGTGCAGTATGCACTTAGAGGATTACAGGATTACAGAGTAAACAGGCTCATTAATGTATGAAGTCCTCTTGAGATGGTCTTTCCTGTCACTTTACCAACCAGCAGCTGCAGGAACTGAGGGTCTGGAGGAGCAAGATGGCAAAACTGGTTTTGAAGAAGGAGCCTTTGAGAATGCTCTGAAAGTAGTCACCACCCCCCTGCTGACGTCACTTCTGCTTCCTGTGTTCCACAGTGGTTTCAGTTTCAATGCGGCGGCCATCTTGCTCCTCCAGACCCTCAGTTCCTGCAGCTGCTGGTCGGTACAGTGACAGGGAAGACCATCTCAGGAGGACTTCATACATTGATAAACCTGTTTACTCTGTAATCCTGTAAGTGTTTTTTACCGTTGCCTTTTAATAAAATTGCTGACATACTGCACTTAGAAGCACCTTTCTCTATATCTTTGTCTATCCAGAGCATGCTTTTCTCCTGTAAATGCTGCTTGAGTGCCCGTCAGCTTGCTATCCTGCTATCTTGGATGATCCTGAATGTATATAGCACCTGGAGGACTCTTCTAGCACTAGCGCTCCTACTTACCATTATCCATCCTAATGGTTGCAACAGTCCACAGTTGACTTGACCCCTTAACAGTGGCCTTACGCTACTGCATGAATGGTTTGGCACATTCACTTTGCCATATTTCCAAGATAAGTCTTGTCTCCATCCGCATGTGCAGAATCCTTTGGCTCAAATGCTGGTTAGCAGAACTCCCATGTAAGAAATGCCTTAGGCCCCATTCACACTTGCAGATGTGGTCGTTAGCGATTACATGCAGGAGACCCAGCGGGGGGTCCTAGGATATTAGTTGTGAGCGAAAGCCCCATTGAAATTAATGAAAGGCTGACAGCTCCCACAGCTAATCATGGCCACTTGCATGTAATCGCTCATGAAGCGATTACTTGTGAATTATCGGTCCTGGAAGCAAACAGTCTGCTTCCAGGGCCAATCATCCACAGGTAACCACTCCAATAGTGATGACATGCTAACAGCCGTAATTAGCTGCAGAAACTGTCAGCATCTTATTGCTTTCAATGGGGCTTCTGCCCGCAGCTAATCACTGGGAACCCTTGTTGGTCTCTTACATGTAATCGCTAATAGGCCCCATTTGCAAGTGCGAACACCTTTTGAAAGTGAATATCTGTTTGGCCTCTCCTTGGATAAGTGCATAAAGTAGATAACTGTGGGCAACAGTACTCTTCTCCAGTGGTAAAAGGAAGGCTCATTCTTCTAGAAGTAGAACTTCTGTTCCTGAGGTTGGATATGTTTCATTTTGTGTCTCTCATGTGCCAAAAGAGAAGCGCTTTCAAGGGATCTACACAAACCTCTTTACAAATCCCAAACCAAATGGAGGAGCTTGGGCCATTCTGAATCTAAATACTCTCAATGTATGGGTTCAGAAGTTGCACATGGAAACAGCCAGGAACAGTAAAAACAAGGAATGCTCTGAAGGTTATGTATACATCACATACATGAGCAGCGAAGGCTAGGAACAGTCATAAACATACTGTATATGCACTCATAAAATCATATTAATCTAATTTGGCTGTTATTTTTAACATGGAAACAGATACCAATGCTATAAATTATTCTACATGCATAGAGCCTGACATCATTTACGTAACTGACTCCTTGCATCAGCCCTGGACCAAAGCCACAGAAGCATGTACTTGTCCTAAAGCTCAAAAGACATTAACTCTATGTCAGAAGAAGGTTATACCTGTCACGTACTAGTGAAAGAGCCTGACATGATGAGGAAGGCCTCCTTTACACCTCTGGCTCGAGGCCCCTGATAGAGTGGACAGATGGTGCAGTAGCACAGATTGACACAAATGCCTGTTGGTCTTGCTAGCAGTGGAGCCCAGCAGGGTATCCAGGCTAAGCAGAGGAGAGAAGACCAAGGACCACAGCGGAGCAGGGTAGCAAGGTAGTGGCAGGTAAGCAGTAAGCAGGAGAAGGCCAGCACTGGCAACAGCAGACAGACGAGACATAGGCTGGTAGCAGACAATTGGTGAGCAGGCACTAACGGATTGTAGGCAGCCACTTGCAACAGTAGGACAGCAGCAGAGGCAGGTAACCCGGGTCAGACACTGATAAGCAGATTAGATACAGGTGCACAGGCAGAAGTATAGTTGAGGTACAGGCCAGAGTCAGTAACAGATCAGCGATACAGAGGCAATGGAAGCAGACAGAAGTGGAAGTCAGGAGACAAGCTGGAGTCAGTGCAGACGGAGTTCAAGAATGGTTAAGACAAGCCGGGTCAGTAACTGGAATCAGATGGAGAGTAACAGGTTGCAGGTTGCATGGGAATGCTGTAGACAGGACAGCACTGATCCAAAGCACTGGCTCAGTTGGCGCTTGGCACCATCGTTGGCGACAGATGCACATATGTGCGCATGCAAGAGCATGTGCGTATTTCCTAAGAGCCATGTATAGGGCAGTGAGCTGGCCTACGACTGCGCACAGGGATCCGCCAGGGAGGCAATCTTGCTTGCTGGCATGCCTTTCCTGACGAGAAATCTATTGCTTCTAAATTATGAGATTAGGCACTGAAGGTGCTTTGTCTGAACAAATGTTCTCCTTACTAGCATCTTTACTGTTGGGCAGCAATCACAATTCCTAAAGATGATCGTGGTGGGGAGAGTACACAGTAGTGTGACAGTACTATACATGAGAGCGTCATAGCCATGGACTCTCGGTCAGACCCAGGGCACACAGCAAGAGATGTGGGCATGTGCCCCAGCCCAGCGCTGGTGATGCCACTGCATATCATGGGAATCTCATGAATTTTGTACCCAGATATGCTTAGTTCTGTCAGCCTAGTTATTTTGTTTTTTGTATGATTGCAGACTGTTCATTCTAGTGTTTAGGGCCATAGGAAACGTATAATGTACAACCCAAAGCAAATGTGCAATGAAAGTCCTAAATGTGACATTTATTGCCTGGTGAATAGCATATATTATACACTGTATATTATTCTGATGTCAGTAAAAAGGTAATACTAGCTGTGTGTGTCAGTAAATGTATATTAACACGATCTGGTTTAGTAGAGATGCCAGTCTCCAATAGTCGCAAAGAAAGGCAGGAAATGCAGCATCTTTTTTAAGGTTCATTTGATACTTAATATTGTGGTTGGATGCTTAAGATTGCGTTTGTATCGCTGTACATGCAGTCTAATTTTTGTGATAGCAGTGCCCCTTATTCTTATTCCCACCTGTTGAAGTGGTGCTCTTTTCTCTTTTATCTGCCCAGATAGGCCTGTATTAAACCAGACTGAGGATGGATAGTAACAAAGAATAATCTGATCGTTATATTGATCCTTCCATAACACTGCAGCCAAATTGTGACATATACAGTTTGAGCTACAATACAGCAAAAGCTACAGGAACATATCTCCTGCTTTGCTTTATATTCTCATATATGCCTTTTCCATGTTTATCATAGGTAATTGTGTTTTAAATAGATTTATAAAAATAAAATCAGAAATCATCATTTTTTTGACAAGAGAAGGGAATTTGTCATACATAGAGGCACACATTAAGTAGATGCAAAATTAACCTATTTACAAATGAGTAAGTAGGCTGTCCTTAACTCCGACCCTTTGGCAAGCCCTGGGGTCTTTATGTTTTTTTACGCAACTAAATTTATAAGACAGAAGGGAAATATACATTGTTACATAGTTGGTAAGGTTGAATAAAGACAACAGTCCATCCAGTTCAACCCTGTGTAGGTTTGTGTGTGTAGAAAAATCATTTCCCATATCCCTGTATATTGTTTTCGTTAAGATGCACGTCCAAGAGTCTTTTAAAACTATCCATACTTCCTGCCGACACCACCAATTGTAGAAGAGAGTTCCACATCCTTACCGCTCTGACAGTGAAACACCTCCTACGCAGCTTAAGGTTAAATCGCTTCTCTTCCAGTCTAATCGTTTGGCCCTGTGTCTTCCTACACTTTCTGGGACTGAAAAGTTTCATTCTTACTCTGGGATCACCATTGAGATATTTGTATATCGCTATCATATCTCCTCTCAAGTGTCTCTTCTCCAGGGAGAATAAATTTAGCGCTTGTAGTCGTTCCTCATAATTGAGTTCCTCCAGTCCCCATATTCATTTAGTTGCCCTTCTCTGGACTCTCTCTAGCTCCAGCCCATTCTTTCTGAGGATTGGTGACCAGAACTGAATGGAATATTCTAGATGCGGCCGAACCAAAGTAGTTTAAAGTGGGAGAATTATAGTTTTATCTCTGGAGTAAATTCCCTTCTTAACCACTTCAATACAGTGCATTTTCACCCCCTTCCTGCCCAAGCCATTTTTCAGCTTTCAGCGCTGTCGCAATTTGAATGACAATTGCGCGGTCATACAACACTGTACCCAGATTAAATTGTTATAATTTTTTCCCTACAAATAGAGCTTTCTTTTGGTGGTATTTGATCACCTCTGCTGTTTTTTTTTTTGTGCTATAAACAAAAGAAGAGTGACAAGTTTGAAAAAAAAACACAATATTTTTTACTTTTTGCGATAATAAATATCCAATTTTTTTTTTCTTTAAACACATTTTTTCCTCAGTTTAGGCCGATATGTATTCTTCTACATATTTTTGGTAAAAAAAATCGCAATAAGCGTATATTGATTGGTTTGCGCAAAAGTTATAGCGTCTATAAAATAGGGGATAGATTTATAATATTTTTATTATTTATTTTTTTTTTTTACTGGTAATGGCGGCGATCTGCGATTTTAATTGTGACTGCAATATTGCGGCGGACATATCGGACACTTTTGACACATTTTTGGGACCATTCACATTTATACAGCGATCTGTGCTATAAAAATGCACTGATTACTATATAAATGTGACTGGCAGGGAAGGGGTTAACACTAGGTGGTGATCGAGGGGTTAACTGTGTTTGCTAGGGAGTGTTTCTAACTGTAGGGGGAGGAGACTCACTAGGGGAGGAGACCGATCGGTGTTCCTCTGTACTGGGAACATACCATCGGTCTCCTCTCCTCTGACAGGACCGCAGATCTGTGTGTTTACACACACAGATCCACGGTCCTGCTGTGTTACCGGCAATCGCGGGTGCCCGGCGGACATCGCGGCCGCCGGGCACGCGCACCAGGTGCCCAGTGACATGGCGGGCGCGCGCCCCCTGGTGGGCCGGGAAAGCGAGGCCGTCATATGACGCCCGCCTGCAATGAGAGCTGCACTGACTAGCTGTCAATTGACAGCCAGCGGTCAGCAAGCAGTTAATGCATGCTAATATTCTGCTGGCTTTGGTAGTCGCAGCTTGGCACTGCATGCTATTGCTCAGTCTGTCTTCAACTAGGACCCCTAGATCCTTCTCCATCCTGGCATCCCCTAAGGGTTCTCCCACAAATGAGTAACTTGTGTTTATATTTTTACCCCCCAAATTCATTACCTTACACTTTTCAATGTTAAACTTCATTTGCCATGCTGTAGCCCACTCCATTAATTTATTCAGCTCCTCTTGTAAAGATTCTATATCCTGCTGTGTTGTTATTGCCCTACATATTTTTGTGTCCTCAGCAAACACTGAAATTGAGCTATTTATCCCACCCTCTATATAATTTATAAATAATATAAACAGAATTGGTCCCAGGACAGAGCCTTGGGGTACCCCACTATTCACTTTAGACCATTTTGAGTATACGTTATTTATCACAAACCTTTGGACACGCCCCTGTAGCCAGTTTTCTATCCAAGAACAAACCTTATGGGCCATGCATTGCCTGCAGACCCCAGCTTGTAGATTAAGTGTTTGTGGGGGACTGTATCAAATGCTTTTGCAAAATCCAGATACACCACATCCACCGGCTTACCTTTGTCCAGGTGGCAGCTCACTTCTTTGTAGAATGTTAATAGGTTGGTTTGGCAAGAACGATCTTTTGTAAACCCATGCCGATTACAGCTAATTACAGCAAATTCTTGGATATGGTTTCTTATCATCCCCTCAAATAGTTTACAAACTACCGACATTAGACTGACAAGCCTATATTTCCCTGGAATGAATCTCTTCCCTTTTTTGAATATTGGTACCACATGGGCCTTTCGTCAATCAGCTGGTACCAGTCCTGTCAGTATGCTGTCTATGAAGATTAGATAGTGGTCTGACTATAACCTGACTGAGTTTTTTAGTTACTCTTAGGTGTAAGCCATCTGGTGATTTATTTATGTTGAGCTTCTATAATCCTTTCTGGACTCCGGCCTCTGTTAGCTACAAGAGTAGATGCTGTGGCATGTTGCTAACAATACAGTCATGATTGTTATACCACCCCCTTTCCTGTGTGATGATTGAGGAGAAGAATGCATTTAGTACAGCTGCCTTCTCCTTGTCATCTGTAACCACCTTCCCTTCCTCGTCCTTTATGGGGCCTATGTGTTCCAACCTCGCCTTTTTACTGTTAATATATTTTTAAAAATTCTTGGGATTATTTTTACTCTCCTCCGCAATGTGCCACTCATTGCGTTCTTACACTTCTTATTGCTTTCCTTGTAATGTTGGAATGCTGACACTGACCCCTCCTCTTTGCCGCTTTGTACTTTTTTTTTGTCCTTAAATATCTGAGAAGTATTTTTTTATACTAATAATAGTGCTTTTACACCTTTGTGTGCCCATCAGAGGTAATCTTGTACTTCCTGTCCTTGACACAAGTAAAGAGAACTCTCCTTAGTGAGGATACAGACAGTAATACAGATTTGACTGGAGTGCTATTTTAATCTAAATGAAATTAAATTTAATTATAAATTGATTGGGACTGTAAAATTTCAAGGATGTACTCTTTTTAATGCTAAGTGTTTTAGGCAGTGATTACATTAGAATCAAAGTGACAGCCTGCTCAGTTTAATAGGTATTCCATACCTCCCCTTAAATTTGGTTTCACTAATATAGGAATAAGATGCAGGAGTGTTACCTGTAAGGTGAAGATCTTGTCTCAGATGGCATCTTCAAATATTGAAACCATCTATCTAATGGTTCCATAGTTATTTGCTGCCAGATTGTGAAGGGCTCTGAAAAGAAAGTTTCTAATAGATTCAGTGCTGAAAGAAATATATGGTAGGGATACAGTATTTCCAATCACCTAGGATGGATTTCTGCCTTGAGAGCCAGTCTGGGCCGTGACTTAACTTCCAGTTATCTCATCAGTGTTGTCCTGCCTGGGGCTCTTCTAATCTCTTGTGGATGCCGCTGATACAACACTTCTGGGGATCTCATGGAGAAACAGAGCTTCCAGTGTACACCAGGTAACAGAGACGGCTCACTTTGGCATTGTTTCTTTATGTTCCCTGGCAGGGGAAGACTTTGTTCATTTGAGCACACATAGCCTCAGAACTTAACCCATTCAGTTTTCTAAGGGATAATAAAAGCCTTTTACAATTTTACATATTGTTTGGAGTTTATAATAAACCATGAACCTTGGCCAAGTTTCGGCAGTGTATGAGAAAAGTATACTACAAAATACTAACAGTGTTTACCGTTGCATACTGTGGTTTTTCTTTTCCTGGTTTAAAGTGTATTTCCACTTTTGCAGGCAAACATCTGTTTATCGCTTACTTGTTTTCATACATACAGCATAACTTAAAGTGATTGTAACCCAAATAACAAAAATAAAATAACAAACATGTTATATTTACCTGCAATCATTTTGCACAGAGCAGCCCTAATCCTCTGCTTCTGGGATCTCCTGCCAGCTCTTCTGCTGAGTGCCCCCATAGCAAGCAACTTGCTATGGAGCCACTTGTGTTGGCTCAATCCTGAGCCGCGCTCTGTGTGTCCATTGGCATACAGAGCACAGCTCAGCCCCACCCACCGTTCTCTGCTTACTAGCTGTAATTGACAGCTGCAGAAGCAAATGGTTGAACTTTAATGGCATCCCAGTCTTAGCCCGAAGGGTTCAATATTGAGTTTGCCCACCCTTTGCAGCTATAACAGCTTCAACTCTTCTGGGAAGGCGGTCCACAAGTTTTAGGCGTGTGTCTATGGGAATGTTTGACCATTCTTTCAGGAGGCGCGTTTGTGAGGTCAGGCACTTATGTTGGACGAGAAGGACTGGTTTGCAGTCTCCACTCTAATTCTTCCCAAAGATATTCTATCGGGTCGAGGTCAGGACTCTATGCAGGCCAGTCAAACCCCAAACTCGCTCATCCATGTCTTTAAGGACCTTGCTTTGTGCACTGGTGTGCACTCATGTTGGAACAGGAAGGGGCCATCCCCAAACTGTTCCCACAAAGTTGGGAGCATGACATTTTCCAAAATGTCTTGGTATGCTGACGCCTTAAGAGTTCCCTTCACTGGAACTAAGGAGCCAAGCCCAACCCCTGGAGAAAATGAAAAAAACCCACACCATAATCCCCCCTCCACCAAATGATTTGAACCAGTGCATAAAGCAAGGTCCATAAAGACATGGATGAGTGAGTCTGGGGTGGAGAAACTTGACTGGCCTGCATAGAATCCTGACCTCAACCCGATAGACCACCTTTGGGATGAATTAGAGAAGAAACTTTGAGCCAGGCCTTCTCATACAACTTCAGTGCCTGTGTAAATAAAAGGCAGGCTTGATCCACCTGCTGCTTTATATATGATTTTTGGGCAATTTTTAGGCATTTTGCCAAGGCACCCTGGAGAAACCTCAAGATTTTTGACCAATTTTTAGGCATTTTGTCCAGGCACCCTGGTGCCTTGAGGTTTCTCCAGAGGTGTATTGGCAAAATGCCTACAAAGTGCCCAAAAATCATATACAAAGCAGCAGATGGATCAAGCCTGTCTTTTATTTACACAAAGCCACAGGTTTTCATTGTGTACCATTACGAACTGCTAGCCACCAGCATCCTAACAATCGATGACATCATCGGTTGATAAGGAGGATGTCGGTCATCTGCATAGCATCATTGTTTGATTCTCCGCTGTCCCTCTCTGTCAGTGCTGGGGTCACATTAGCTGAGTGATGGCAAAAAACTGAGGAAGAAGAGAAACATTGGAATACTAGTCCAGTGTGCAAAAGTGTATTAGATTTGGATGAATAAATCACGTCTAATTTGGGGTGTCCTACGTGTGTGGATGTTGATGCATTATGTAAAATTATTAGAATAGCTTTTTACATTTTTGAATGGGGTGCCTCAGGGCTATCCATAATTTTAACCACTTGCCGACCGCTGCACGCCGATATACGTCGGCACAATGGCAGCGGTTGGCAAATGGGCGTACCTGTACGTCCCCTTTAAGAGCCGGGGATAGCAGGCACGCGCGCGCGCCACTGGAGGTCGAGTCCACCGGTCTCCCGGAAATCGTGTAATGGAGCCTCAGAACGGGGAAGTGCCTATGTAAACAAGGCACTTCCCCGTTCTGTCTTGTGATATGACAGAGATCACTGCTCCCTGTCATCGGGAGCAGTGATCGTTGTCATGTGACTAGTAGCCCATCCCCCCACAGTTAGAATCACTCCCTAGGACACACATAAACCCGTCATCGCCCCCCTAGTGGTTAACCCCTTCACTGCCAGTGTCATTTACACAGCAAGCAGTGCATTGTTATAGCACTGATCGCTGTATAAATGACAATGGTCCCAAAATAGTGTCTAAAGTGTCCGATGTGTCCGCTAAAATGTCGCAGTCATGATAAAAATCGCAGATCGCCCCCATTACTAATAAAAAAAAATAAAAATAAAAATGCCATATCCCCTATTTTGTAGACGCTATAACTTTTGCGCAAACCAATCAATATACGGTTAATGCGATTTTTTTTTTACCAAAAATATGTAGAAGAATACAGAACATCAACTCAGTTGGCAACTTAACCATTGGACTTGACCCTCATGTCCTCCTCCTCGGCATTTGTGATACTATCACCACAAACACACACAAAAGACTACTAATTTTCTGTGCCTCATTTTATGCCAGGAAGGCCATCTTAACTAAATGGAGGCAGCCTGAGCCCCCACAGTGGAGAGCTCTCATAGACTCTACCCTCCCCCTCTATAAGCTAACAGCCGTAAATGCCCTAAAAATTTTGAGAAGATATGGGGTGCTTGGGCCAAAAACTAAAAACCATTACCAACACAAGGTCCCCATCTTATCTCAAACTGACTGTGAAGAGGTCTTGGTACAGGTCCCCCCCCCCTCACCCCCCAAGGGAACCCCCTCAATGCTATTACTGTAAGTATATCTGCGATATTGTATGAATATGTATACAGGGGGTCCCCGGGTTACAAACAAGTTAGGGACTGTAGGTTTGTTCTTAAGTTGAATCTGTTTGTAAGTCGGAACAGGTCCTTTTTTTAAGTGTAGCTCCAGCCAAAAAAACTATTTTTAAGCTTTCTGGATAGCATAGGGAAGGGTTAACACCCCTGTAACATTTGTTTTGCTGTGTGTGCCCCTGTTCAGAAGATTTCACCTCCCTTTCTGTCCCAATGACAATTGGATTTTGAAAATTTTGGGTTGTTGTGGAAACAAGGATTAGTGATAAAGCATCAGTGGAGGTACCTTTTTCCCATAATAGCTCTTACAGGAGTGAATTTCCCTTCCTAGGGGTAGATTTGCTCTCACTTCCTGTTGTCTCCCTCCGTTTGTAAGTAGGAGTCGTTTGTAAGTCGGATGTTTGTAACTAGGGGACCCCCTGTACATGTAAAATATCCTTTTTTTTGGATAGAGATAGCCCTAACATCTCTCTCACAGCGGATTTATTCCTGACACAATATACTAGGAAACACATGTAATTAATCTCTATACTACTATGCCTTAAATCATGATGTAATTTACGTTATTATATAACGTTTTTATGTTTATAATTGTATCGTACATGGAAACCTGTCTCCCGTTGGAGATGAATAAAAACTTTTCTGTTAAAAAAAAAAATATGTAGAAGAATACATATCACTCTAAACAGAGGAAAAATTATTATTTTTTATATATTTTTGGGGGATATTTATTATAGCAAAAAGTTAAAAATAATGCGTTTTTTTTTTCAAAATTGTCGCTCTTTTTTTGTAAATAAAAACTGCAGAGGTGATCAAATACCACCAAAAGAAAGCTCTATTTGTGGGAAAAAAAGGACGTCAATTTTGTTTGGGAGCCACGTCGCACGATCGCACAATTGTCAGTTAAAGCAACGCCATGCCGAATCGCAAAAAGTGCTCTGTTCAAGAAGGGGGTAAAATCTTCCGGAGCTGAAGTGGTTAAAGGGTGCCTTGAGACTGCCCATAATTTCAAATGGTACCTTGAAATGTCCATAATTTTAAAGGGTGCTTTGACTGAAAAAAAGTTGAGAAACACTGCCCTAGAGAATAAAATTGTGGGAGTTACATATTTTTATGTCACACTATATTTGCGTAGCAGCTTTTCAAACACAATGTTTAAAAAAAAAAAATACACTTTAATGAATTTTAATGTACAAAAACACAATATAATACCCAATTGTTTGGTAAGATATAAAGAATGATGCTACACCGAGTAAATAGATACACATGTCATGCTTTAAAATTGCATTCGCCCGTGGAATTGCACCAAATTTCAGTACCTAAAAATCTTCATAGGCAATGCTTTAAAAGCCTTTACAAGTTACCAGTTTAGTGTTAAACAGGAAGTCTGGTACTAAAGTTATTGCTGTTGCTCTGACGTTCACGGCGATACCTCACATTTGTGGTGCAATCGCCTTTTACATATGTATGCGGGACCTACATGCACGTTTGCATTTGTGCGTGATAATGGGCAAACAGGGGCGCTTAAAATTTTTTAATTTTGTTATTTTTTTATTAAACTTTTTTTTTTTTAACACCTTTAACTTTTTTTTTTTATCAACTTTATTGCTATTACAAGGCATGAACAACATCCTCATTGTTCAACTTGCTGGCTGCTTCTAAAGTACCATGCACAGGCCCCAGCCATACAGAATGATTGACCTGACACCTCTGGGCCACATTCATAAAGTTAGGAATAGAAACAGCCATTATTCTCTATAGATTGGCAACTACTTTTGTTAAATGGAAATTATAACGGTTTTGTACATGTTTTCATTCTTTATTTATTGTAGTCTTGGCTAAAAAAATATTGTCTTCAAACTTCTTTTTCTTTTAGTCAGGTAATTAGAAAATATTGCATATCAACCATTTAAAGGATAACTACAGCTTCGGTTTTTACCACTTCAGCCCCGGAAGGATTTGCCCCTGTAATGACCAGCACATTTTTTGTGATACGGCACTGCGACGCTTTAACTGACAATTGCGCGGTCGTGCGACGTTGTACCCAAATAAAATTGACGTCCTTTTTTTCCCACAAATAGAGCTTTCTTTTGGTGGTATTTGATCATCTTTGCGGTTTTTATTTCTTGCACTATAAACAAAAAAGTCAGACAATTTTGAAAAAAAAAAATATATTTTTTACTTTTTGCTATAATAAATATCCCAAAAAAAAAAAAAAATGTTAAAAACAAATTTCTTCATCAGTTTAGGCCAATATATATTCTTCTACATATTTTTGGTAAAAAAAAATGCAGTAAGCATATATTGATTGGTTTGCGCAAAAGTTATAGCTTCTACAAAATAGGGGATAGATTTATGGAATTTTTATGGCATTTTAATTTTTTTTACTCGTAATGGTGGTGATCTGCAATTTTTAGCGGGACTGTGACGTTGAACAGATTGGACACTTTTGACACTTTTTTGGGACTATTGACAGTTATACAGCGACAAGTGCTATAAAAATTCACTGATTACTGCATAAATGTCAGTGGTAGGGAAGGGGTTAACACTAGGGGGCGATCAAGGGGTTTAATGTGTTCTTTAGGGAATAACTGTGGGGGGATGGGACTAACTGGGGGAGGAGACATATCGATGTTCGCAATTACTACGAACAGCAGATATGTCTCTTCTCTCCTGTCAGAACGAGCAATGTGTGTTTACATACACAAATCCCCGTTCTGGCTCTCGTGCCCACAATCGTGCATCGGGTCCCCCGCCGTGCAGCGTGCCTGCTATGGCTCTTAAAGGAGCCTCAGTACGGGTATGGCGATTCGCAGGACGGTCACATTGCCGTCGTATATCTATAGGAGCTGGTTGGCAAGTGGTTAAAAAAACAAAAAACAAACATGTTATACTTACCTCCTCTGTGCAGTTGGTTTTACACAGAGTGGCCCCAATCCTCCTCATCTGGGGTCCCTCAGCAGCGCTCTTGGCTCCTCCTTTTCTCGAGTGCCCTGTTGGAGAGCTGCTCTCCCTCGGGGCACTCATGCGGGCACGCTCCCGTGTCCTGCTGCTGCTTCTATTGACACAGACAGCAGGACTCAGCCCCGCCCCCCAGCCACCACGTCATTGGATTTGATTGACAGCAGCGGGAGCCAATGACTGTGCTGCTATCAATCTATCTAATCAGGACCCGAGACACTGGCTGGAGCTGGTGTGCTCGTCCCCGTTGTGGGAAAGACTGCGCTCAGGTAAGTAAAAGGGGGGCTCTAGCGGGCTGCTGCATGACAGGAGGTTTTACCTTACCTTACCTTACCTTAATGCATAGGTGAAAAGCCTCAAGTGTTTACAACCCCTTTAAGGACCTAGGACATACCTCACATGTCCTTAAAGTGGTATTAAAAGTATATATATATATATTTTTTAATAACAAACATGTTATACCTACTTGCTCTATGCAGTAGTTTTACATAGAGCAGCCCCGATCCTCCTCTTCGGGTTCCCCTCTGGTGCTCCTGGCTCCTCCCCCGTGACCAGTGCCCCTAATGGCAAGCCCCCACACTTTCCTCATTGGCTCACTAGCTGTGATTGACAGTAGTGGGAGCCAATGACTCCTGCTGCTGTGTCTCAGCCAATGAAGAGAAAGAGACCCAGGACAGCTGAGACTCCCATGCAGATGGCTGGATCAAGAGGTAAGTATTGGGGGGGGGGGGCAGCACACAGAATGCATGAAGGTAAAAAACCATTAGCCTTTAGAATCACTTTAAAAGAAAAGTTTCGTATTCTTTTTGGAAACCATTACCTAGGTGGGTGCTGCATCGGTCCAATGCTGCATCTGTCCCTCATAGGCTCTAAGAGACTGAGAGCCGAGCGATCAAACACTGCTGAAAGCTCAGTTCTCACTGCTCCGTGAGCAGAGAGCTGGTGACTATCAGTGGGAGAGGCTGGCTCAGGCTTTGAGCGCATCACTGAGAGGCTGAGCCAGGTATCAGTCAAGGCTCTTGGGTGGATCCTCCATATAGTCATGATCTTTCCCCAGCCTGGACTGGCTCTTTGACGTAACCCGCTGTCAGCTGAAAACAGGTCACAGGAGTGCAGTTCGAACTACACTCCTGTGATCTATAGAAGTACAGCCATAGAAGCTTTGGCTGTACTTCTCCTTTAGATAACTCCCAACCCTTGCATGTAACCGCTGGCATCTGCTGTCAGTATGACAATCAGGGTCCTGATCTGCGTAGCAGTGCAACTATTGGCAGCTGTTACAGCTCCAATCAGGAGTTTTTGCTCAGTGCTTTTCAGATTGAAAAAAAAATGAGTACATTGTAGTTTTTAGGGCACTACTCAAGGAGCAGCTACTTTGTGTTCTTTTTTTTGTCCCCCTGCTCTTCTAAGCTATTTTTTACACCAAATTAGGAAAAATGTATTCTGTTTGTTGTTTTTGCTCTTTATCTTTTTTTTATTATTATTACTATTTGTACGTTACGTGATAAAAAAAAAAATAAACAAATACCCTTTTTTCATTTGTAAATAACTTCGCTAAAAACACAAATGCTCTTATTTCACTTGTAAATAACTTTGCTAAAAGCACAAATGGCCTTATTTAATTTGTAAATAACTTTGCTATGCTTTGCACCCAAAATGTCCTTATTGATATCATGGTACCAAAAAAAAAAAAAAATTACAGAAAATTACCACTTGATTGCTGCAATAACACTTGTCAAAATTATCACTTATCAAATTATAAAAAAAATTGAAAATACATTTTCCCTTTAAAATATATAAAAAGTTAAATAACTCTTGAAAGACCAAATACCACCAAAAGAAAATCTTTCCTGACGCCAACATGGCAGCATAAAACCACATGTTTGATGCCATGAATTGGTGTCAGGAAAGAAGAATTATGGGTAAGTATGATACATTTTGCTGTTTTCCTGGTGCCAACATGACAGCATACAGTATAAGTTGCAATATGGTGTCATGGATTGGCACCAGGAAAGGAAAATTATTGGTAAGTATGATAAAATTTTGTGCTGTCTCAATTCTGTATTTTAAATAGTAATAAATATATTGCTGAATTAATGTTCCCATTTGAAAATGACTCTGGAGTTTAACATGATATTAAAGGTTTATTTTTTTTAAGTTAAAAATAAATAATACTTACCCATAGCTCCCAACTGTCCCTGATTTGGAACAAATTCCCTCTTTCCTCCTCATTTTTCCCTTATTTTAGTCTGATCTATATAGTTGTACGAAAAATTCACTTTTTAGCTTTCAAAAAGTATTTCCCAGTGCTAAACCTTTCATCCAATTTCTGAATTGCTGCATTTGTAAATTTTAAAAGCCAGTATAAAGAAATAGTAGTGGTTAAAGAAAAAGCACTTGTAGGTTTAAAGGAGTTGTGAAGTCTCATGGTTTTTAACCTTAATGCATTCTATGTGCTGTGCTGCAGCTGCCCCCCAGAGCCCCCCTTTTTCTTACCTGAACTGTCCCGGGTCCTCATTGGATAGCCATTGGCTCCCACTGCTGTCAATCAAATCCAGTGACTTGGGAGCTGGGGGTGGGGCCGAGTCCTGCTGTCTGTCAATGGATGAAGCAGCAGGACTTGGGAGCGTGCCCACGCAGGTGCCCCCATGGAATGCGGCTCTCCGTGGCAGCACTCATTAAAGAGGAGGAGCCAGCAGCGCTGCTGGTGAACCCCAGAAAAGGAGGATAGGGACCACTCTGTGCAAAACCCTTGCACAGAGCAGGTAAGTATGACATGTTTGTTATTTAAAAAAAAAAAAAGAACTGTTATAATCACTTTAATGAATCATTTTTTTGAACAGTTCTTCTTTAACGGGGTGTGGCAGGGGGTGTGTCTTATGCCTACATACATTTGCTAATAGGTGTCCCTCATTCCCATTTCAGAAAGTTGGGAGGTATGCTTACCTGCTCAGTGCAGTGATATTGCACAGAAATGCCATTTTCCTCCTCTTCTGGCAGGCCTCCGCTGGCAATGTCTCCTCCTGGTGCCTCCTTCAGCAAGCCGGGGTGCTAAGGAGGCACTGGTGTTTGAACAACAGCAGCAGGAGCCTATGGCCTTTGTTTGTGAGGGGAACAGTACTCTCAGTTTCTCCTGTGAAAACAGGAAGTGCAGAGAATTAATTAAGGTAAAAGAATATTTAGAATTTAGAACCACTTTAAAGGTGTTGTAAAGGCAGAAGGTTTTAACCTTCTGTGTATAGCAGCCTCCCCAGCACCCCCTAATACTTACCTGAGCCCCATCTCTCTCCAGTGATGTCCACGAGTGTCTTAGCCGTCCGGGACTCGCCTTTTGATTGGCTGAGTCAGTTAGCCAATCAGAGGAGAGAGGGGACGGGGCTGGGTCGGGCTCCGTGTCTGACTGGACACACTGAATTGAAGCTCAGCTCGGCTGCCCCCATAGCAAGCTGCTTGTTGTGGGGGCACTCAACAGGAGGGAGGGGCCAGGAGCAGTGAAGAGGGACCCGAGAAGAGGAGGATCCAGACTGCTCTGTGCAAAACCAACTGCACAGAGCAGGTAAGTATAACCCTTTCATGACTTATGCCGCGTACACACGAGCGGACTTTCTATCCTACTTGGTCCGGCACACTTTCCGACGGACTTTGTCCGCCAGGTGCGCCGGACTTTAAAACGGACGGACTTGCCCACACACGCCGGGACTTTCCGGCGGGCTAAGTCCGCCCGTCTTTCCGACGGACTTTCGCCGGAGTTCCGGCGGACTTTCAGAATGAACGGACTTGCCCACACACGGACAAGTCCGTTCATTTTGAACGTGACTCAGGTGCGACGGGACTAGAAAAGGATGTCAATCTTGCCGCTTTTATCGGCGAGATTGACACCTTACTAGCCCCGTCGCGGGGCATACCAGGCCCTTAGGTCTGGTATGGATTATAAAGGGGAACCCCGCTACGCCGAAAAAACGGCGTGGGGTCCCCCTAAAATCCATACCAGACCCCGATCCGAGCACGCAGCCTGGCCGGTCAGGAAAGGGGGCGGGGACGAGCGAGCGCCCCCCCCTCCTGAACCGTACCAAGCCGCATGCCCTCAACATGGGGGGTGGGTGCTTTGGGGGAGGGGGGCGCCCTGCGCCCCCCCCCCAAAGCACCTTGTCCCCATGTTGATGAGGACAAGGGCCTCTTCCCGACAACCCTGGCCGTTGGTTGTCGGGGTCTGCGGGCGGGGGCTTATCGGAATCTGGGAGCCCCCTTTAATAAGGGGGCCCCCAGATCCCGGCCCCCCACCCTATGTAAATGAGTATGGGGTACATGGTACCCCTACCCATTTACCTAGGAAAAAAGTGTAAGTAATAAAACACACTACACAGGTTTTTAAAATATTTTATTAAACAGCTCCGGGGGGGGGGATCTTCCTCCGGCTTCGGGGGTCTTCTTCCGGCTTCGGGGGTCCCTCCGCTTCATCTTCTCCCGGTGTCCGGTTGGTTCTTCTCCGCTCTCCGGCCTCTTCTCCCGGTGTCGCAGGTCTTCGGCCGGCCCCTCCGCTGTCTTCATGTAGCTCTATTGCGAGCGGAGGTCCGGACTTCTGGGCTTCTTGGCTTCTTGGCTTCTCTTCTCTTCTCTTCTCTTCTCTTCTCCCAGATGTTGACACGACGCTCTCTCCGGCTGGACTGGTCTCTGAGGGCTGCGTTGTGACTTATATAGGCGGAGACCCCGCCCCCATATGATGTCACAGTCCCTGGGCATGCTGGGACTGTGACGTTTTAGGGGGCGTGGTCGACCACGCCCCCTAAAACGTCACAGTCCCAGCATGCCCAGGGACTGTGACATCATATGGGGGCGGGGTCTCCGCCTATATAAGTCACAACGCAGCCCTCAGAGACCAGTCCAGCCGGAGAGAGCGTCGTGTCAACATCTGGGAGAAGAGAAGAGAAGAGAAGCCAAGAAGCCAAGAAGCCCAGAAGTCCGGACCTCCGCTCGCAATAGAGCTACATGAAGACAGCGGAGGGGCCGGCCGAAGACCTGCGACACCGGGAGAAGAGGCCGGAGAGCGGAGAAGAACCAACCGGATGCCGGGAGAAGATGAAGCGGAGGGACCCCCGAAGCCGGAAGAAGACCCCCGAAGCCGGAGGAAGATCCCCCCCCCCGGAGCTGTTTAATAAAATATTTTAAAAACCTGTGTAGTGTGTTTTATTACTTACACTTTTTTCCTAGGTAAATGGGTAGGGGTACCATGTACCCCATACTCATTTACATAGGGTGGGGGGCCGGGATCTGGGGGCCCCCTTATTAAAGGGGGCTCCCAGATTCCGATAAGCCCCCGCCCGCAGACCCCGACAACCAACGGCCAGGGTTGTCGGGAAGAGGCCCTTGTCCTCATCAACATGGGGACAAGGTGCTTTGGGGGGGGGGGGGCGCAGGGCGGCGGAGGTGGCGGGAGGGGGGGACGTCCTCTCCCGCTTCTCCGGTATAACAGCCGAGCATCTTTTAGCCACATCGGTTGTTATCCCTGGAAAGCCGATCGCTGGCTCTAAAAAACGGTACCGGTATGATGCCTGCAGCTGCGGGCATCATCCCGGTATAACCCCCGAAAGACTTTACAATTACTTTAACTATATTCAGTAATAGTAAATGGTATTCTATCCAGCCAGCAGGTGGAGATCTAGGCTTCTTTTCACATGTGAAGCATTGTATCACTTTCAGCTGTGCTAAAAGAAGACCACTGTTTACAGAACTCATGTGAGCAGTAATGTCTGAGTCTTAAAGTGGTTGTAAAGGCAGAAGGTTTTTTTATCTTAATGCATTCTATGCATTAAGATAAAAAGCCTTCGGTGGGCAGCAGCCCCTCTCAGCCCCCCTAACACTTACTTGAGGTCCCTCTCTGTCCAGCGATGTCCACGAGTGTGTCAGCCCTCCAAGATTCTCCCTCCTGTCAATCAAAGTCAGCTAGCCAATCAGGAGAGAAGAGGGGGCGGGGCTCCATGTCTGAATGGACACAGGGAGCTGTGACTTGGCTCGGGTGCCCCTATAGCAAGCTGCTTGATGTGGGGGCACTGAACAGGAGGGAGGGGGCAGGAGCACAGAAGAGAGACCCAAGAAGAGGAGGATCTGGGCTGCTCTGTGCAAGTCCACTGCACAGAGTAGGTAACATGTTTGTTATTTTTATAGGAAAAAAAACGAGACCTTCCAATCACTTTAGGGTTTTATTCAGACAAAAGAACATGGGCAGATCTAGGGGGGTGCTGATGTGGCCCCCCCCCCCCCCAGATTTCAATTGCGCCCCCCTAAGCAAAACCTAACTACATGCATAGTGTGCATGGGCAGAGTTGCCAGCTGTCGATCAGAAGAAGCTGTCAGGGCGGGGCTTGATGCACCTGTGATGGCGGAGTGTCTTTAGCATTCTCCCCATAGCCAGCTAGCACACTCCTCCCCCCTTCCTGCACACACTGGACAGGAGAGAAGAGAGATATTGATTTTCTCCACCTCCTCCCATACCTCTGTGTCTGCCCCGCCCACACTCCCATCCCTGGCCAGTGCTGTGCCTGAGAAAGAGGTGTGAGCTCAAAATTTGAAGCACTGCAGGTGGCAGATCCATCTGGCTGTATGATTGATGATGCCGATGTCTGTGCCTGCAGAGCCCAGCCTGGGGTGAGTGAGCTCTGCACTATGACTATCTCCCTCCCTCCTCTCCCCTATCTAGCACTTAGGGACAACTGAACTCTGGTGTAAGGGGGACCATGACAGATTCTGATGTAAGGGAGAACTCAGCCAGATTCTGATGTAAGGGAGAACTCAGCCAGATTCTGATGTAAGGGAGAACTCAGCCAGATTCTGATGTAAGGGGGGGACTCAGCTAGGCTCTGATCTAAGGAGGTACTCAGCCGGGCTCTGATGTAAGGGGGAACTTCACCGGGCTCTGATGTAAGGAGGTACTCAGCCAGGCTCTGATATAAGGGCGGACTTCACCGGGCTCTGATGTAAGGGCGGACTCCACCAGGTTCTGATGTAAGGGGAGACTCAGCCAGATTCTGATGTAAGGGGAGACTCTACCAGGTTCTGATGTAAGGGGAACTCTGCCAGCTTTTGTTGTAAGGGGGGACTCTACCAGGCTCTGATGTAAGAGGAACTCCGCCAGGCTCTGATGTAATGGGGGACTCCACTAGATTCTGATGTAAGGGGGGACTCAGCCAGGCTCTGATGTAAGGGGGGACTCCGCTAGATTCTGATGTAAGGGGGGACTCAGCCAGGCTCTGATGTAAGGGGAGACTACGTTAGATTCTGATATAAGAGGGGACTCCGCCAGACTCCAATGTAAGGGGTGACTCTGCCAGATTCTGATGTAAGGGGGGACTCCGCCAGGCTCTAGTGTAAGGGGGGACTCCGCCAGGCTCTGGTGTAAGGGGGGACTCCGCCAGGCTCTGGTGTAAGGGGGAACTCCGCCAGATTCTGATGTAAGAGGGGACTCCAACAGACTCTGATGTAAGGGGGCACTCTGCTGTGAGGTGGAACTCTGATGTAAGAGATTATTTTACGGACTCTAATGTAAGGGGGGACTCTGCAGACTCTGTTGTAAGGTGGTGGAATTTGATGTGAGGGAGGACTCAGCCAGATTCTGATGTAAGGGAGAACTCAGCCAGATTCTGATGTAAGGGGGGGACTCAGCTAGGCTCTGATCTAAGGAGGTACTCAGCCGGGCTCTGATGTAAGGGGGAACTTCACCGGCTCTGATGTAAGGAGGTACTCAGCCAGGCTCTGATATAAGGGCGGACTTCACCGGGCTCTGATGTAAGGGCGGACTCCACCAGGCTCTGACGTAAGGGGAGACTCAGCCAGATTCTGATGTAAGGGGAGACTCTACCAGGCTCTGATGTAAGGGGAACTCTGCCAGCTTTTGTTGTAAGGGGGTTCTCTACCAGGCTCTGATGTAAGAGGAACTCCGCCAGGCTCTGATGTAATGGGGGACTCCACTAGATTCTGATGTAAGGGGGGACTCAGCCAGGCTCTGATGTAAGGGGGCACTCCGCTAGATTCTGATGTAAGGGGGGACTCAGCCAGGCTCTGATGTAAGGGGAGACTACATTAGATTCTGATGTAAGGGGGGACTCAGCCAGGCTCTGATGTAAGGGGGCACTCCACTAGATTCTGATGTAAGGGGGGACTCAGCCAGGCTCTGATGTAAGGGGAGACTACGTTAGATTCTGATGTAAGAGGGGACTCCGCCAGACTCCAATGTAAGGGGAGACTCTGCCAGATTCTGATGTAAGGGGGGACTCCGCCAGGCTCTAGTGTAAGGGGGGACTCCACCAGGCTCTGGTGTAAGGGGGGACTCCGCCAGGCTCTGGTGTAAGGGGGAACTCCGCCAGATTCTGATGTAAGAGGGGACTCCAACAGACTCTGATGTAAGGGGGCACTCTGCTGTGAGGTGGGACTCTGATGTAAGAGATTATTTTACGGACTCTAATGTAAGGGGGGACTCTGCAGACTCTGTTGTAAGGTGGTGGAATTTGATGTGAGGGAGGACTCTGATGTGAATGTGGCTCTCATCCTGACTGCTGCACTCTGTATGTTGTTTTGTATGTTACTTACGCCTGTCCTCTGTACTTTTTACATTATGCCATACATAGACCTGGACCATGGATCGAAACTCACAAGGTCCCTGCTGAACTGAATCAATTTTGATCCAAGTATGGCCACCTAAGACAAAAATATCATTTTTCTGTGCATAAAAACACATTTAATGGAAACATTTTGTTAAAAAAAATTTCCTTTGTCCAGAGGTTCATTTGTGTCTGTGAGACTGAGACTGTCAGTTGTGGCACAATAATTAGTATTTTGTGTGTGCTCTATGTGCTCTATGTCTTTCATAATCCTAGTCTTGCTCACATTTTGTGATGCTGTCTTGACTTTTAAATTGTAAAGTCAGGCAGATTACTTGTAATGAGAATTGTTAATGCTTATATAGTGCTTATACTGTTTGATGGCTAAGTTTGCCTTTAGGAACCTATTATATGTCCTCTGTCCTGCTGACTCCCTGTACACTGCCATACTGACCCCTCTAAACCCCCCGCTAATTTCCCGTTCTCTGCCATACTGACTCCTGTTCTCCATCCTGCTGATCCCTGTAATCTCTCTGCTGCCCACCCATTCTCTGCCCTGCTGACCCCTGTACACTGCCCTGCTGATCTCTCATTCTCTGCTCTGTTGACATTTTTTAATGCAACCCCACATCAGACCAGCTGGATCTGGCCCTGCAAAAGAAGCTGTAAAGCGAGCCACACCTATTGGGCTTTCTCATTATCTAACCTTTAATGTTCTGGAAATTTTGAAATGCTTTGTTTACTCTATTTCTTTATTTGTAAAGCATATTCAAAAAGTATATATATATATATGTTTTTTTTTTTTTTTGCCCAGCCCAGTATATTTACAAAGCATCAGTATATTTGAGGGCATAACAGTTAGTCAATAAGTCTTTAAGGTCTTGTACCGGTAGGTAATAAAATTGTAGTAAAAACTTGACAAAAAGGAGCTTCACTGGCCCACTGGTGGTCAGTCACGTGGTCTCTGCAGAATATAACTGGCAAGCTGTTTTGCTGCAAGCCTTTTAACATAAATGTAACAATATTTGAGTAAAATTCCATTTAACCACTTTAGCTCTGGCACCTGAATATTACATGTGTAGATTACTTATGCCACAACTTTGTAACAAATTAAGATAATGAAATAATACATATTTTTTTATTTGGGGCAAATAAGACTATATTTTGGCAATATTGTCTTGCAAAAATTATTTTATTTTCCACACAGTCTATCAGCAAAAAGTTGTAACAATATGAAAAAAATAAGGGCACTTCATACTCATGACTACTTGGGTTATGCTACCACCTTTATGTGATTGGTGATTTCTGGCCTATTCTGACTACCCTTGCTAAGGTAGCCTATGGCTAGAAGGTCAAAAGGGACTGTAGCTGGACCCTCATGCAAGAGAAGGGATGTTGGGAAGCTACCGTTTAGTGCTGGATCCTGCTGGCCGCAATCTATAGGGTGCTATGTATGTAGTGACCATGCTGGTAGGGTGCTTTACAGGTCCAAGGCAGCAATCCCTGCAAAAGTCTAGTCTCTAAAGGTCCTATGGAGTGTACTTACTGTGAGAGGTGAAGACTAGACCTTCCGACCCTTTAGCATTGACTGCAGAGTGCCTCTGAAAAAGGTTTGAAGCATGTGGCAATCTTTTCAAAGAGTGTTCCTTGTGCATTGGTGTAATGCAGGCTGGATTTCGCATGCAATGCTACAAACTGCAGTAGTGGTGTTCAAAAGGGATGTACCAGCACAGCTTTCATCTGCAATTATGTCATCACAGTACAAACTAACCTGAGGTTCCCACTTCTGGAGTCCTCTTCTCCTATAGCCATCTTTTCCTCTACACTCTGTTGTGCAGGAAGTGATCTATGCCAATTGGGCTCAGCAGTTCCCCATGAAGGAGAAATTCCACAAGTTATGTAGATCTCTTGCTTCTTCCTACTTGAATATGACCCTGAGGATCCTGGTGAATGAGGTCCCGGTCTTCAAGGATGCCACACATAAATCATTAGAGGCCCTCCTTAGGGTAACCTCCTCTTTGGTAGCCTGTGGATGGAGTTTAGCAAGCCTGGGTAATGCATATGGTCCATTCCAGAGAAGCAGACCCAGGGGATCCTGCAATCTGGCAGTTCTTGGAAGATTTTCCAAAAGCATTGGGTTTCTCAGTGGATGCCTTGGAAGACTGTATAATGCAGCTTTTCTGGGTGGCCACCACATCTGTCCACATGAGAAGGATCCTATGGCTCAAGTGTTGGTCATTAAAGCTTCACTTTAAGTAGTAAATCAAGAGGCCATCCTCATTTACATTGGAGGATCACCACTTTGTATTGTTTGTAGCACTGCCTTTTGGCCTGTCTAGGGCCCCAAGATTGTTTACCAAGGTGTTGGCTCCTGTTCCAGTGACCCGCTCCTTAGGGAGCAAGAAACTCAACCTCCAGGGAGGTGTACCAACATGCAGGCCTTATTTAATCCATGACTCTATGTCATGGTACATATGTTGGCCTTTCTCCAGTCTGGTGTGAAGATGTCTGGCTTTAAATGTCATCAAAGGGCAAATCTCGGCCTTGGTCATTCTGTGTCAAAGACCTATAGCATCTGATTTCTCATTAAAAGCTTTTTACAGGGTTTCATACAGATTATTCTACCTTTACGGCCCCTTGTTGCAAGGTTGTATTTTGGGTGCAATTACTTTGACATGCAGGGTATTGGAGTTGACTGCACCTTTCTGCAAGAAACCATTCCTGGTTCCTCACCAGATGGTACTGAGGCCTCAGTCCTCTTTTTCTAATTAAGGGGGTTTCTTCCTTCCAGCTGAATTAGGACATTGTTGTCATTTGTTTGTCCTAATCCTAAGGATAAGATGCTTTACTTTTTCGTTGTTTTTTGAGCTCTTCAAATTTATTTGAAGACTATTGCTTTATATAGACAGTCCCTGTCGAGTCCATGTTTGTTCTAGCTCAGGGTCCTTGAAAGGGTCAGGATGCCTCTCAAACCACTATTTTTAGGTGGATGCAGTCAGTGCTTCCTGGGCAATTCAGCATCCAGCTTCTGTTATTCACATTAGTAAGGCAGCTAACTGGCCATCTCTGCACATGTTTTACCACGTAAGTGTACATACATCTGCGGATGTCAGTTTTGGGTCAGGGGACTTTGCAGCCAGTTTTATAATGGGGTTCCCCCGTGTCTGTTTTGGGTTTTAGGCCTATTGGCCTTGCTTCTGCATTGGCCACCCCTCGGCCATGTTTGGTGCTTTGGGACATCCCAAGTATTGCTGAATATGAAGTGCCCTGTATCCTGTGATGTACAGTATCTTTAGGAAATTAAGATTTTTGCTTTACCTGTAAAATCCTTTTCTAAGAGTAAATCACATAGGGATCCCTCCACCCTCTTTCCTCATTGCTTGCTACAAAACTGAGCCTTAGCTAAGCTGAGAGAGGTTATGCCTGGGCAGAGAATTCCTGTTTTTTTGGCCATTAACCTGAAGGTGGAAACATTACCAAGTAGTCAGGAATATGAAGTGCTCTGTGTGCTATGATGTACTCCAAGAAAATAATTTTACATGAAAACCAAACATCCTAATATTTTATTCTATAATTTGTCCCTTTTTTTGTATTCAGTATTTATTAGAGATTTACTAATGTTTACAAAAACAGGTAAACAAGTCAAAGTCACAAATAAAAAACAAAATGAAAATATACAAAAAACAAAAAACATTTGGTTACTCAGGCCACCCATGGGGTAAGAGTCCACATTCAGGGTAATGGTATGGTACAGGGTTACATTCGACACTTGTCTAGGACAGAGTGTAGGAATCAGACATCAACAAGCTTACCATTGTAAGATAGAAGTAATTTGTCCCATTTGGAAAACAATTGGAAACATTCAGCAGGAAAAAAAATAGCTAAGTTTTTTAGGGCTGATTAACTAAGGGTCATTATGCAGTTAAATAGAACTAACATTTTATTTAATTTTTACTTGTAAGGTTGTTTTACCTGATGTCACATGCAGGTCAATGATCACGCCTTTTCTCTACATATAAATGAAAGAGTAAATACAGCGTAACAGTTATTACATTGTATTTCCTCAATTAGACTTGCAGACTATTTGCAAGTATTATTTTACATAGGAGCAGCTGCATTGCAATGCAGATGAGGGACACCAAGTCCCGTCTTACCCATTGCTGCTCCAAGGATTTGACAGCTCTGAACCCGAAAGTGCTCAAAGCTGAGGGCTTCTGGGTTTATTCAGCTTAGGGGAAAGCAGTGAACTCATACTTTCTATTGTGATTCCCCAAACGTTATTCCTCAGCTCATAGCAGGGTAAGGTAAGCCCAGGAACACTGGGGGGGGGGGCGTTGGGTTGGATCAGGAGAGAGGGCAGGTTGTGCAGGGCTTATTTTCCTGGAGCCTGCCAAAATGTGTCTGGTGATGCACCTGGCAAAATACCCCTGGGGAGAACATTCCAGATGGTGCTGGATCCTCTTCCACTGTCACATAGAAGTGAATAAGGCTTACTTTTATCTAGCTGTCAATCAGCACACAGTAAATGTTTTTTTTTAGCAAGTAGTTAAATGGGGGACCAAAGAATTGCTCTTGAACTTGGCTCATTGAGTACTCTGCCACTGGAGAGATGGAGGCCCAGAACAAGCAGCCAACAAAAACTCTACGGCAGTCTGTAGGTGCTGAGAGAACAGAAAGGATCAATCAATATCCAATCAGCAGACTGGGAATGTGTTTCTGTCTAGTGTTCTGTAAATTTGTACAGTACAACTCACACAGAGTGGGAATCCCCTGTGTTAGCAGTACCTCAATGTTATAATGTTTTTAAAATGAAATCATTATGATTCAAGGTAAATATTGTGCATCTGTTATCTTAATGTCTGAAAGAAAAACTGTCTGAATTGTCAAAATAAATTCTTTTTTTTTCAAACCATTTCTAAAAAGACAACAATAAGCTTTCCTTTCAGACTCCCTTGTAAATGAAGCCAGTAGGCAGTAGTGTTTGTCCTAAACTGACTCTTTCTTTGTCTACTCCTCATAGGAGAGCTGCGCTCGGGTTCTTCTTTTCCGTGGAGCAAGTAAAGAAATTCGGAACTTTAACAACCAAACAGCGTTCCAGGTAAGGGCAGGTATTCCTAACCTCATAGGTGTACCTAACCTCATACAAACTTCAGCTGAGTTTGAAAACTGCTGTATATTAGGATTATTGGCATTTGCACTGGGAAGGAAACCGTTTGAAAATGTTGGTAATGTCTGTACAGCTGCAAAAGTTGTGGTGTTCTCTCTTCCTGAATGTGCCTTAGATATTGGATAAGTCACATGTATACATTATGTACAGTATCTCACAAAAGTGAGTACACCCCTCACATTTTTGTAAATATTTTATTATATCTTTTCATGTGACAACACTGAAGAAATTACACTTTGCTACAATGTAAAGTAGTGAGTGTACAGCTTGTATAACAGTGTCAATTTACTGTCCCCTCAAAATAACTCAACACACAGCCATTAATGTCTAAACCGCTGGCAACAAAAGTGAGTACACCCCTAAGTGAAAATGTCCAAATTGGGCCCGATTAGCCATTTTCCCTCCCCGGTGTCATGTGACTATTACAAGGTCTCAGGTGTGAATGGGGAGCAGGTGTGTTAAATTTGGTGTTATCGCTCTCACTCTCTCATACTGGTCACTGGAAGTTCAACATGGCACCTCATGGCAAAAAATTCTCTGAGGATCTGAAAAAAAGAATGGTTGCACTACATAAAGATGGCCTAGGCTATAAGAAGATTGCCAAGACCCAAAAACTGAGCTGCAGCATGGCGGCCAAGACCATACAGCGATTTAACAGGACAGGTTCCACTCAGAACAGGCCTCGCCATGGTCGACCAAAGAAGTTGAGTGCACGTTCTCAGTGTCATATCCAGAGGTTGTCTTTGGGAAATAGACGTATGAGTGCTGCCAGCATTTCTGCAGAGGTTGAAGGGGTGGGGGTCAGCCTGTCAATGCTCAGACTATATGTCGCACACTGCATCAAATTGGTCTGCATGGCTGTCATCCCAGAAGGAAGCCTCTTATAAAGATGATGCACAAGAAAGCCCACAAACAGTTTGCTGAAGACAAGCAGACTAAGGACATGGATTACTGGAACCATGCCCTGTGGTCTGATGAGACCAAGATAAACTTATATGGTTCAGATGGTGTCAAGCATGTGTGGCGGCAACGAGGTGAGGAGTACAAAGGCAAGTGTGTCTTGTCTACAGTCAAGAATGGTGGTGAGAGTGTCATGGTCTGGGGCTGCATGAGTGCTGCCGACACTGGGGTGCTACAGTTCATTGAGGGAACCATGAATGCCAACATGTACTGTGACATACTGAAGCAGAGCATGATCCCCTCCCTTCAGAGACTGGGCCACAGGGCAGTATTCCAACATGATAATGACCCCAACACACACCTCCAAAACTACCACTGCCTTGCTAAAGAAGCTGAGGGTAAAGAAGAAGATAATGGACTGGCCAAGCATGTCTCCAGACCTAAACTCTATTGAGCATCTGTGGGGCATCCTGAAACAGAAGGTGGAGGAGCGCGAGATCTCTACCATCCACCAGCTCCGTGATGTCATCATGAAGGAGTGGAAGAGGACTCCAGTGGCCACCTGTGAAGCTCTGGTGAACTCCATGCCCAAGAGGGTTAAGACAGTACTGGAAAATAATGGTTGCTACACAAAATGTTGACACTATGGGCCCAATTTAGACATTTTCACTTAGGAGTGTACTCACTTTTGTTGCCAGAGGTTTAGACATTAATGGCTGTGTGCTGAGTTATTTTGAGGAGGCAGCAAATGTATACTGTTATACAAGCTGTACACTCACTACTTTACATTGTAGCAAAGTGTCATTTCTTCAGTGTTGTCACTTGAAAAGATAGAATAAAATATTTACAAAAATGTGAGGGGTGTACTAACTTTTGTGAGATACTGTATGTATATTACTTAGAATGCTTATATACAGTACATGTGTCTGTGTAGGAGTTGCCAATATATTTTCACTGCTAAATTGTAATAAAAAATAAATTTCCTGGTAAATCTAGAATAATATATTTTATACTTGGAAGAGAATGTTTTGTTGCGCAGATAATAATAATAGTATGATGAGTGTGTGGGTGAAAGGGTAACACTCCAGGTTGTTACAAGGACACCCATGCTGTCTCTGTGATGAGGAGATAATCTATGCCTATCTAGATTATCCTGTATTAATCTGGATTACTGTCAGCCTGGTGTCAAACCCCTCCCTTACTATCACCATCTGTTGGGACACAACATCATATTTCACATTCACTGTTTACTTATATATCCGTGCTGCAGTAATTTTGAAGCAGGCATGATTTTGTAAAGTATTTCAGTTCCAGTTATATGGCATAGAGGGTAAGAGATCTGTACAGAGAACTGACTTAAGAATGAGAATGGTAGATTTGTGTTTGTACATCTACAACATTTATTCCACGGTTTTCACATAATGTCCATGCCATGCAACAAGCGGGTGTTTGGTTGAGCTTTTCTTTAGCGTCCTTCTTAATGATATTGCACAGATATTGCAATACAGATATAGCACAGATATTTTAAGCCCCTGGCTGAGCATAGAGTAGACTTTGAATCCTTCTACTGTAACTGAATGCATAGTACTCTGGTCACGTGTTCCATATGCTATCAGCACCAGGAGGGGGTCTGGTAGTTTTTGGTGCAAGCAGTGCTGAGAACCGGTTTGCATGTATAGTGCAGCTGCCCAGAGTTTTTCAAAGTGACAGAATATCCTCCACACTTAATCATTCTATTAACACTTAATTCACCCCTAACCGAACATTTACACTTAATCATCCACTAATGCAAGTTTGGTGTCAAATGGCCAACTGCTGCTAGGGATCCTGTGGCTGGCAATGTGTCAATGTGGCAATTTATATTAGCAGCAATGCTAAAGATAGGCTTATGTGTTAACGGCTTACTTTACAAAAACTAAAGATGGGCTGGTCACTGCACAATATGCAGTATCAATGTACAGGCAGTCCCGAGTTACAAAAATCCGACATACATACAACTCATACTTACAAAGCGGAGGGAGATAACAGGAATTGAGAAGTAATCTACCTCTAGGAAGGAAAATTCACTCCTGTAATGCCCCGTACACACGGTCGGACTTTGTTCGGACATTCCGACAACAAAATCCTAGGATTTTTTCCGACGGATGTTGGCTCAAACTTGTCTTGCATACACACGGTCACACAAAGTTGTCGCAAAATCCGATCGTTCTGAACGCGGTGACGTAAAACACGTAAGTCGGGACTATAAACGGGGCAGTGGCCAATAGCTTTCATCCCTTTATTTATTCTGAGCATGTGTGGCACTTTGTCCGTCGGATTTGTGTACACACGATCGGAAATTCCGACAATGGATTTTGTTGTCAGAAAATTTTATATCCTGCTCTCAAACTTTGTGGGTCGGAAAATCCGACCGTGTGTACGGGGCATAAGAGTTATCATGGGAAAAATGTGTGTCCTCTGAAGCTTTATCACCAATCCTTGTTTCCACAACCCAAAATTTTCAAAATCCAATTGTCATAGGGACAGAGAGTGAAGTGAAATCTTCTGAACATGGACACAGACAGCAAAACAAACACTTACAGGGGTATTAACCCTTCCCTATGCTACCCCCCCCCCGCCTGACTGCTCTGTGTCAGTGCCTTCCCCCTCCCCTCCTGCTGCTGAAATAACATTTATTGTTTTATATAATCCTCTGTTTCTCGTTGTGCTAGGTGCTCCTGTTTCTGTGATTTAAAAAAAAAATGCTGTCTATACCTGATTTCAGATCGCCGTTCGGCGCTCAAGTGACAGGCTGGCTCTCTCCTCCTCTCGTCCCCACTGATGTCAGTGTGGGAATCTCAGCCCCGCCCGCTCTAGATGTCAGATCGAGAGGGGAGAGAAGTGGCCGGTTACGTGAGCGCCGAGCGGTGCTCTGAAATCAGGTATAGACAGCATTTGCATTTATAACACACAGAGACAGCACCACCTAGCATAACGAGACTCAGAGGATTATAAAAAAATGTCACAGTGGGTTAACAACCACTTTAAGAACAAACCTACAGAACCCATCCTGTTTGTAACTGCCCGTATTGTAGTTTTTTTAAACACCTAATATTTACTTATTTTCATTATTATTTATGACTTCAGAATGCTTTCTTCCCGGTAACCACTGTGCCTAATTGCTGGCCCAAAAACATTCCTCTGTTGTTGCCCATTTGACCATGGAAAGTAAATAATGTCCTTTTGCCTCCTGATACTGTACATGGACATGCTTGTCATTTTAAACATCATTTTCGTTATGCCCTGTATGTTCAAGGGTAGATAAGGAATGGATTACTTAGATTCTTTCTGAAATATTAACAATTTTTTTTTTAAATTGTGCTAATACAAGAGACAACTAAGTTATGGGTGGACACCAGCATGTTATATTAATCACTAAGTTAGGTCATCCACAGATATGACTCCATAACACAAGTGATTTCATATTACAACATTTTATGTGCTAAGCTCAGGGTCATGTAGGGTTTCCTACTTTCAGCTGTTGGAGCACTTGTCATTGCACACAGCAATGTTTAAACTTTTTTCAAAGTCTTTCTATTAGTTGATGTTTTGTTGGACTTACCCATTAGCTAAACCAGGTTAAGGATTATGGCAAGTCCCGGTGTTGTGGAGGTGTTTTAGAGATGTACAGACATCTGCCTGTCTGTTTTTCTTTGTGAGAATATGACTAGCTAAAGATATCCATAGACATTAGATGAGTTCCCTTATGCAATCATTTTGTAATGTCTAGGAGTTACCTGCAAACCTAGCTGGCAGAGACTCATCTGGGTGAAAAGGGAAAAGTTTCAGTCTAATAAGACTGCAATAGAAGTGTCTACAGTGTGCATCCCTCCTCTCTCTTTAGGCCTGTAAAAAAAAAATGTATGTACTCCTAACTCAAAATATACCTTCTCTTGCTCCCAACCTTGCCAAATCTCAAAATTCCTTTTTTTGCTGCTGTGATTTAACTTTCTGTTAGAGGATGGCTATGTTTAATTTTGATGGTCCCATTGTAAGTAGAAACATAGCCACCCTCAGTGAACAGTGTCAGTCAGTAGAGCAGTGGACAGTGTCAGTAGGGCAGTGGATGGTGTGTGGACAGTGTCAGTAGCACAGTGGATGGTGTCAGTAGGGCAGATGATGGTGTCAGTAAGGCAGTGGACAGTGTCAGTAAGGCAGTGGATGGTGTCAGTAGGACAGTAGATGGTGTCAGTAGGGCAGAGCTTGGTGTTAGTAGGGCAGTGGACAATGTCAGCAGTTTTTTTTATTTTTATTATGTTATTGTTTTATTTTTGAAATTTTGTTTTTTAATTATTTTTTTCAATTTTATTTTTTATTCTTATTTACAATTTGTTTTAGCAGCCCTGTTAAGGGGGTCTTTGGTGAAATATCAGGGGTCTAAACAGTTCTCTGATGTCTGAGGCAGAGAAAGGAGATTGAAGACACACTCCTCAACCTCCATCTCTGAAGCCTCACAGCAAGAAATGATTTAGTGAAAAATGGATTACAGGACCAATAATTAGTTATTGTGTATGAATAATTTTTAGAGAATAAAGATATTGTTTAGTGTCACTATGTTGTTGCAGGCTAGCAAAGATACCTACTGGTGGCTGTATAGATCATGCCTGTAAATGCGACTGCATTCAAGTGCCTATTCCCAGACTAATGCCGCGTACACGGTTGGATTTTCCGATGGGAAATGTTTGATGTGAGCCTATTGGCTGAATGTCTGACCGTGTGTATGCTCCATCGAACATTTGTTGTCGGACTTTCTGCCAACAAATGCTGGCTAACAGGTTCTCAAATTTTCCACCAACAAAACTTTGTTGTCGGAATTTCTGATCGTGTGAACACAAGTCTGTCGCACAAAAGTTCACGCATGCTCGGAATCATGTACGAGCCGGATAAGCTCGGTCTGGTAAAACTAGCGTTCGCAATGGAGATATCACATGACTATTGAACTTCCTTTTTATCTGCTCGTCGTACGTCTTGTACATCACCACGTTCCCACTTTTGTAATTGTTGGCCAACATTTGTGTGACCGTGTGTACAAAAGACAGGTTGGAGCCAACAACCTTCGAACAAAAATCCACGGTTTTGTTGTCGGAAAGTCCGATCGTGTGTACGTGGCATTAGACTACACAGATGGCTGAACGGACCCATTGTTATCCACCTGACAACAAAGTGCTCAGTTTTGGGTTGGCTTGCACTTTAAACTTGTGCAGGTTTAATATAATTACTATCTGATTTTTCTAGATCTAGATCCCTCTGTGCTTTATAATTAATGAAAGGTGTACAGGAAATTGTGCAGAGCTTGCTGAGGGGGAGAGGAAAGGACAAAAGATACAGAAAGTGTGGGATGAATGGGGGCTGACAAGCTGAAAGTGTTTTATTAGAAAACAAACATTACTATATATATACATATAAATAAATAGTATAGAATGTATGCTGTATGATTTAAGCTTTATAGATTTATTGAGACTTCTATTACATCTTTGCACCTTTGTAGACGGTGCATTAACTTGTATTAATCTTGGTTTAGTAAATGTCGGTGATTTCCCTGTGCTTATCGTTAGGAGAGAGGTGGATTCCAAATGACAGAGTGGGAAACTATACCTATGTATATTATTTTCTCAAATGAAATTCTGCCACTATAGAATACACTGCACCTCCTCGCAGTTTAATTTTGACTGCAAGCAATATTTAGATCTAAACATCTCATGATTGAAAGTCAGATATATTTTTTTCTGAAGATTTGTATTTGCATTATGAGGCTCCGTTCTTTACCTTTAGGATCCCTTGCACACAGGGGCATCCAGCTGCTGTGCATCCCTCCTAGCATTTTAGTGAGCCTTGGAGGGACAGGTGCATAGTCTAACCCTGCTGCCTACAGTCCGCCAAAGTCTATGGCAGGCTGTGGCTGGACAGGGCTGAACCCTGTATGGACTGGTACACGTGTTTAGGGCCCTATGTGTTCACCTGTCCCTCCCAGGGATACTAAAACGCCAGGAGGGATGCACAGTAGCTAGACACCTCCTTCCACAATGAGGCCTAAGTAGATCTTTCACAAAGACATGCATTTTAAAGAGGAAGTAAAGTCTCCCACTCTGATGATTCTTTTCATTTAGTCCATTATAATAAGTAATTATCAAACTATAGCCACTGTAATCCAGCCCAAATCGCATATTACTTACTGTTTAAAGAAACTTTAAAAAACTTGTTTCCAGGGGTAAGGCAGCGCCATCTTAAGTATTAATATAAAAAACGTGAGCAGCGCTACAAACAGTGAATAACATATATGGAAATATGTATATGCAAACGGTCAAAGGATCCCTAATGGACCCAAAGAAATATTCAAAGTTAGCAATATAGGTGCCAAAAAACATAAAAGGGTGGTAAAAATGAGTCCCAACAATAAAGAACATGAATGTAATATTAAACAGTCCGTGAGAAAAAACATCCAAAATTGTTCAGAACAAATAAAAGTGAGGTTATTCGATCACACAGACACCAACATGTGAGGAGATCCGCCACCGTATGTACTATACGCTTACCAGATGGCAAGCTTTGGCAAGCTTGTATGGTTACCTGATAATCTATAGCTGGTAACGTCACACCACGGCTTTCCGGTGAGGGGCCAAGAAAAAACAGGGTAGCTCCATCCAACCCGACAGTCTCCTCTGCTTCCTTTTCCAGCAAGGTCACCTCTGTTCGTCGTACCTCATGGAACTTCCTGTCTTTATCTAATATCACTTCCTGTTTGTACAGGAATTTGTACTTTAAATTTGCATGCGCCCGTGAAATGGAACTTTAGTACCTCATATTTTCCATAGGTGATGCTTTGAAAAAAAAAACCTATAGGTCATCAGTCTAGTGTTATGAAGGAGGTCTGGTGCTAGAATTATTGCTCTCATTCCAGCGTGCACGGTGATGTGTAACATGTATCGCAATCGTTTTCAGGTGTAGGCGCCCTGACGCATGAGTTTACATTTGTATGTGCGAATATGTGGGGGGGGGGGGGTTATTTGCTTGGGAACTTTGATGTTTTATAATTAAAAACTTTTTTTTTTTTTTTACATGACGTTTTTTTCATCACATAGGGGACAAAGAGTCCCCTATGTGATGATTGTTTTGGTGACAGGTTCTCTTTAATGAGACATCCAGGGTCTCCCCTGTGCTCCACTGAATGTAATGCAATGCACATCGCACTGCATTACATTTTTTTCCCAGTCTTGATGGATGGGCAAACTGTCAATAGGGACCCGGAAGTGACGTCATACACATCACTTCTGGGTCAGCAACAAAAAGGGGAGGAGAGCAGACCTGTGTCCGCTCTCCTCCCTCCCTGCTACCTGGTGGCACCCACTATGCTGGTCCCGGGGCCACAGATGAGCATGCGGAGAATAAAAACATTTTTTCACTCTCCCCACCCTGCATTTTTTTTTAACCCATACCTTAGTGGTGGTAAGATCGGCATATATTAGATACTCATCCACCCAGCGGATCCAGCCCTGTCTAGCAGAGATCCCCCTCTCACTCCCATGCTACCATGTCTTGCTGTGACGTCATCGAGAGGCTGCCGGCTGTCTCCGATTCAGCCGGAGTGTCTCTTGATGATGCTCTGCTAGGCCCACCCCCACCTCTTTTACTCAGTGAAAGGCTTTGCCTATTGGGATATGTGACATTCATATGCCGAGAGCTAAAGGGAAAACAGGGCACGTCGTTCGACTAGCGAATTATGTGCACGGGGGGGGGGGTCGGTCGGACAAACTCATTAAAAATAGTAAAAGTAACAAAAAAAAAAGTCCCTAATCGGGCAGAGGAGCGAGAGGGGTGGAGAGGAGGGATGATGCCGTGGAGGGTGAAGGTCCGCTTTAACATTTACATAATTGACCAAACTCTTTCCAGTTTTTCAACCCAAAAAAATAACAATTACCCATACACTACCAATGTTTACAAGCAATAAAAATGTATATTACAATTAACAGTGTAGACATAAACATTTAGGCCTTATTCATACGTTAGTGTTGTTTTAACTCACTGAACGCATGTTTTGTGTGTTTGAGCACTCAGTTGACATTCATTCAGAATGCCACCCAGCACACCTTCCCCTATGCACCTGTGTTGCACTACCATATGCTGTGGTGCACTACGCTGGTAATAGTGCATGCACCTTTTTTTGGTGTGTTTGGTGAAAGGCTGCTTTAACACAGCACAAGTCTAGCATATTATGGGTTATCATGCCAGAAAGATGTAAATTGCCTCTATGTAGGAGCTTCTGGTAATAAAGAAAGGTCACTGCTGCTGTCACTCTTTGTACAGGGTGACGTGTCATCTGTCACTCTGCTCCTGTATTTGCTCTGGCTGCCTCTGCTGGCCTACTGGCTGGCTAGCTGTTTGGTTTGAGATCTGACCAGGTTGGCTGGTTTGTGTTCTGGCATGGCTTACTGGTGTGTGTCCTTGTGTACTTGGTTGAGTTAAGTTCTGGCCTGGCTGGCCTGAATTCAGCTTGTCAGAGACGTATACATTTTGGTCAGGAGTAAATAATGTGGAGCTCAGAGGACAGTAGTATGTAACACAGAGTGCAGGGGTCAGTAGTATGTGACACGGAGTGCAGCGGTCAGGGGTAAGGAATGTGGACTGCAGAGGTCAGAAGTGTATATTGCAGAGTTCAGAGGTCAGGAGTAAGTAACAGACTGCAGGGGTCACAAGTATGTAATGTAGGGTACAGGGGTCAGGAGTATGTACACAGATTGCAGGAGTCAGAGTACTGTATGTAATACAGAGTGCAGGAGTTAGTCATAATAATTCAGAATGGTGGAGTCAGTGGTAAATAATACAAAGTGCAGGGGTCTGGTGCAAGAAATGCAGAGTTCACAGGACAGTAAACAATAAAGCAAAGTTCAGAAGTCAGGATTAGGTACCTCAGAGTGCATGGGTCAGTAGTATGTAATGCAGCGTGCAGGGGTCAATAGTCAGTAATGCAAAGTGCTAAGATAATTAGTAAATAATGCAAGTAATGCAGAGTTCAGAGGTCAGTAGTAAGTAATGCAAAGTTTAGAGGTCACTAATAAGTAATGCTAAGGTTAGCAATCAGGATTAGGTAACTCAGAGTGCAGGAGTCAGTAGTAAATAATGCAGAGTGTAGGGGTCTGGAGCAAGCAATGCAGAGTTCAGAGGTCTATAGTAAGTAATGCTGAGGTCAGTAATAAGTAAAGCAAAGTTCAAAAGTCTAGAGTAACAGAGTTCATGGGTCAATAGTAAGTAATGCAGAATGCAGGGGTCAATCATAACTAATGTAGAGTTCAGGGGTCAGTAGTAAGTAATGCATAGTTCACTGGTGTCAGAAACCATGAATCAGACCAAGACAGAAGTGCAGTTAAAATCACACTTGTTTAATAATAAAAATAGTAAAAGATAAGATAAAAGGGGTGTACTCACTTTTGTTGCCAGCGGTTTTGACATTAATGGCTGAGTTTTGAGTTATTTTGAGAGGACAGCAAATTTACACTGTTATACAAGCTGTACACTCACTACTTTACATTGTAGCAAAGTGTAATTTCTTCAGTGTTGTCACATGAAAAGATATAATAAAATATTTACCAAAATGTGAGGGGTGTACTCACTTTTGTGAGATACTGTAGCTGCAACAAATCTCAGAGGACATCGTTGATAAATTCCTGGAACATTGCCAGAGCGTTGCAAAGGCCAAATGGCATTACAAGGTACTCATAATGGCCTCTTCTGGTATTGGTTTTCCATTCGTCGCCCTCCTTGATCCTCACGAGATTGTATGCTCCTCTCAAATCCAGCTTTGTGAAAACCGTTACTTCCTTGAGGCGGTCTAATAACTCCGTAATCAACGGAATTGGATAATCATTCTTAATCGTGAAACGATTGAGACCCCTATAATCAATACAAGGTATTCTCCTTCACAAAAAAGAAACCAGCACCATCGGGAGACGAGGACTTGCGGATGAATCCTCGAGAAAGTGCGTCTGCAACATACTCCTCCATGGCCTTATCCTCCGAAACCGACAAAACCTGGCCACGAGGCGGTATGGCACCAGGTTGAAGGTCAATTGCGCAATTATATGACCGGTGTGAAGGTAAACTACCGGCTTGACCTTTGTCAAAGACATCGTTAAAATTGCGGTACTCCTCCCGCAGGGAGGAGAGTGAAGAGGTGCATAGGACCTTAGCCACATTCTGGAAACATGTCTTGCTGTATTTTGGTGACCAGGAGAGGAGAGAACCTCAGCATGAAGCCAATCAAAAGAGGGGTTGTGCCTCTGTAACCAGGGATAACCAATAACCAGCGGTACTTGGGTGAGGAAGTAACTTGGAATTGGATTATCTCATGGTGAAGAGCCCCTACAGCCAAGGACAACGGAACAGTCTCATGAGTCACATGGGCAGGCTGTAAAGGTCTCCCGTCAAGTGCCTCAATGGCAAGTGGAGTGGCACAAAGCTGCAGCGGATTTGAGTGCTTAGATACAAAGGCAGCATCAATGAACAGGCCTGCAGCCCCAGAGTCGATTAGAGCCTGTGTCTCAACGGCTGAGTCAGACCAATAAAGGATAACCGGAACCAGAGGCTTATCCTTCTGGATAACTGGGGACGAAACAACGCCACCTGTCTGTCCGCTACAGGACCTTAAGGTTCGGGTAGGACAAGACTTCAAAAAATGACCTGCCTGGCCACAATAAAGGCACAATTTCCCCCTCCTCCTAAAGGTTCTCTCATTCGCAGAGAGATGTGTGAAGCCCAAGTGCATGGGTTCATCTTCACGGACCGATTCGGTACCAGGAGGAATGGGAGGTGAGGGAGGCAAGTGTGGGACCGCAAAGCTCGGAGCTAAATGTACAGGAGGTTTCTGCAAGCGCTCCTTAAAAGAGAGTCTTTCTCTGAGTCTGGAGTCAATGAGGATGGCAAAGGTGATCAACTTCTCCAGCTCAGTGGGTATATCTCGGGCTGCTATCTCATCTTTTTTTTTTGACAGAAAAGTGCTATCTCATCTTTGATGGTATTCAAGAGACCATGAGAAAAAGCAGCCACGAGAGCCTCATTATTCCACGCAACCTCTGCTGCCACAATACGGAATTCAATGGTGTAATCAGCAACAGTTCTCGTACTCTGTTTGATGGACATGAGGCACTTGGCAGCAGAAGCGGAGCATGCGGGAAGTCAAATACCCTTTTAAAGGAAGAAACAAACTCTGGGTAACTCAGGACAATGAGTTTTTGCATTTCCCATAGTGGGTTTGCCCAGGCCAAGGCTCTCCCAGAAAGCAAAGATATCACAAAACCTACTTTGTTTCTATCCGTGGGAAATGCCTGGGGCAGCATCTCGAAGTATGTCTCAACCTGATTTAGAAACCCTCTGCATTAAACTGGATCGCCCCCAAATCGCTGGGGAAGCGGAGCGGAACCAGATATACCTCTTATAGAGATAATATTTGAAACGGGTGCCTGCACAGAGACTGGAGCAGCAGAAGGGACGGCCTGCAACACAGGTTGTACCAGAGCAGCCACAGTGGGAGATTCCAGGTGAGCTGTGCAATTCAGGAGCGTCTGTAATGCTATGGCAAACTGATCTATACGGTGATCCTGCTCATCCAATCTGGTAAAAATATTACCAACAAGTGGATTGACTGCATCTTCTGAATTCATGGCCTTCGTCTACTGTCAGAAACCATGAATCAGACCGAGACAGAAGTGCAGTTAAAATCACACTTTTTTAATAATAATAATAGTAAAATGTAAACAGAGCAACGTAGTCAAATCATAGCCAGAGTTTGGTAACGGATAGTCAGACAAGCCAGGATGTCAGGGAGCCAGAGATCAGTGTACTTCAGGACAGGCCAGGAAATCAGGAATCCAGAGAATCAGCGTAGTGGAACAGAGAGCAGGATCAGGAACCAGAGGGGACATCAGCCAAGCACGTCTTCTACAGGTACACAGTCTCTGGATGTGTTGACCAAGGCGAAGGCAGAAAGGAATTGAACTGAACAGCTTAAGTAGCCAGCAGGAGTGACGAACAGGATATCATCATCAGGTGAGTCACTGTGGAAAAGATTGGAGCTGGCAATTAACCGTCAGCTGAGCGGCCTGATCTGAGAAGGAAGGGCTGAGCCCAGCCCTGACAAGGGGTCAGTAGTAAGTAATGCAGAATGCAGGGGTCTGTCGTAAGCAATGCAGAATACAGTTGAAGTGCATTGTTTCTATTGTTACATTCTAATATATAATGAAGTGGTTCAACTCACCATAATGCAGAATCAGTGGCAGCCCTGGGTGTGTCACTTGCCACCGTCGCCTGTCACCAGATGCAGCATGTCACTTGCCACCGTCACCTGCCACTAGATGTTGATTGTCCCTTGCTATGTCGCCTGCCACCAGATGTGGATTGTCACTTGCCACATCACCTGCCACCAGATGTGGATTGTCACTTGCCACCATTTGCAGGTTGTCACTTGCCACGTCACCTGCCACCATTTGCAGATTGTCACTTGCCACGTTACCTGCCACTATTTACAGATTGTCACTTGCTATATTACCTGCCACCTGATGCGGATTGTCACTTGCCACCAGATGTGGGTTGTCACTTGCCATGTCGCCTGGCACCAGATGTGGATTGTCACTTGCCAACTGATGTGGATTGTCATTTTCCATGCCAGCCAATGTCACCAAATGTGCATTGTTGCTGCATTGGGGGCAGGCTGGCAGCACTGGTCCATTTAGTGAGGGCAGGAGATCGGTGATGCGGGGCGGACAGTGAGAGATGATGTCATCTCGCTGCTCCCCGCGGCACATCTGACATTCAAGAGGCCTGCACTGTGTGGGCGGAAGAGTGCTGATGTGTGGCGGGCAGTGAGAGATGATGTCATCTCACTGCTCCCCACCGCCCCTTGCTCCCACATTGAAGAGGCCTGGCTGTAAGGGCGGAAGAGTGGTGATGTGGAGTGGGCGGAGAGATATGATGTCATCTCTGCTCGTCTGCCCGCTTGCTTCTCTCCTCTCATCCGCCTCTCATGCAGCTTGCCTGCCATAGCCACGGCCCGCTGGTTAGGCAGGGACCCTGCGGCAAGAGACTCAGGGCTATGGGCCCCAGATTCGGAGCAGTAGCCCCAATAGCCATCCCCTAGCGACGCCACTGGTGCAGGAGGTAGTACCGGGGGAGTTCTGTGTGCAGACAGAGCTACACAGTGAAGCTGAGCATCTGCAGGAAGAGAGAACTGCCTGAGAAGTGTCAGGTGAGGTCAGAAGTTGACATGACAGGGTTGCAATCTACGTGTTAGATGGCTGAGATTGGTGACTGAGCGTTGTCACCCTATAGCAGGAAGTATGTTAAGCACAGGATTACCAGTTTTACCAGAAGAGAAAGAAAAAAGACAAAAAAAACCCCTAACACAGCCAATAAATCTAAGGAGTCATAAGATGCAATATATTGCGTTTGTTTTGGGCTTAGGTACACTTTCATTTTTATTTGACTGTTCCCAACACTTGAGAATTAAAGGCCATTGTCCATCCTTTACATTCTTTGATGCTTGCCTACTTGAGCTGAGACCTAGGCAGTTTTATGCTCTGTGCTCTTATGTTATAGGTGTCCAATATGTGGTAATTGTTAAGACAATATTAGCCCAGTTTGTGTGATCTTACTAAGGTATAATTTTAGTAGGGGATCAGGTGACCTCTAGAGGTAGAATTGGCACATTGCATTAGATGCAGGGATCACTTAAAAGCAAGACTGTTTTACAAGAAGTGTTTTATTATATGTACACTCAGTTAAATACTGTCTGTTCTTGTTTTATGCATCTATGCACATTTTGTAAATTTAGATGTTGCTTGAAACATGTAAATTGGGTGCACCTAGCCTTTTATCAAATTTACTTATAGCGTTGAATGTGTAAAACAGGTGCACATGGGTAAATTTACACATTTATATTATATGAAGGGTAGTCTTTTGCAGTATGGGTTTCAAGCTCAGTTGGGATTGAAGAGACTGTTTAAAAAGAACAGGTGTTAATTTTATATGGATACTGCTGCCATTGCACTTTACTTTTTGAAGATAATATTTAAGAGCTGTCATGCTCTTCTTCTACAATGACAACTCTTTAAGTCACTGACCTGAAAGGAATATGTGGCCTTTAAAGTTGGAATGCCAAACTTGCATCTAGATGAGGGAGTCAGTGGTAAATTCAGAGGATAAGCACCACAGCCCAGGAATTCACAAAGTTTGGAAATTGTTGGCAAGGACAGCATTTATAATATCTATTGTAGCAGGTTTGTGTTCAATTAAAATAGGATAAGAGGTTCTGGGTTGACTGGCTAAAGCAGGGGTTCCCATCCGCCCTCTGATGTGGCCTGTGACCTCCTGCTCTGGGGTGACAGGTCAGCACGCCCAGATCGCAGGTTCCTGACCCGCCATCCCAGAGATTCAGTGTTCTGAATGGAACCTGCACTAGAGGAATCAAGGCTGCGGAGGGAACAGAGCCGCATAAGCCAATGCTTCCTGTATAGAGTGATACCAATTACACTCCGTCTGGGAAAGCGACAGCCAGCAATACCTGTAGAAAGTGAGATTCCTGAATGAAAGAATATTATTAAAGGTCAGTTTATATTCTATAATCGCAGTGTACAGTATATATGGGCATTATACTTCTGCAGTGGTCACTGGGCTGCTTTCAAACTGATCCACAAGTGCACCGCAGTGCACCTGCAGGTTACCTACACTGAGCCATAGACTTCTGTTATTACCTGTGGGTTTGGTATGCTTTATGAAAGTGCATCACAACTGCAGGATATAATAGAAGTCTATGGCAAAGTACAACTAACCCGCAGGAAAGCCACAGGTGCACTGTGCTGCATCCACTGTGCAGGTAAACCACAGCACATCAGTATGAAAGCAGCCCTAGGCCCCTTTCAGACAATCAATCGGATTGAGTTTGCCTGTTCATTTTTCAGGGAGACCCAACTGGTCCCTCCAGTCACCTCTGTGGAGCAGCAGATGTAAACGGACTTGTGTCCATTTACACCCGCCTACCTCCAATCCGATCCGCTAAAAAAAACACAGGCGGATCTGTCCCCTTCCATCTGGGTGGATCGGATTGGAGGGCCCATAGAGTAGAGTGGGCTGTGTCCGTGTCTGCTCTGCATATGCAGAGTGGACACGGACCTGTCATTTGCCTGCTCTGCTCATTGTGGCCTGCAACTGGCTACCAAGCCTTAAGTGGCCCTCGCTCTTCACCCCTGGGCTAAAGGCATATAGGCTGTTAACTTTGCAAGTGAACTTTCCCATAGCTTAGTGCAGTGGTCTCCAAACTGCAGCCCAGGGGCCAGATGTAGCCCTTTGCTTGCCTCTATCTGGCCCTTAGGGCACTGTTCCATCCACAACTGCCACTAATGATGGGGTGCGATGGATGCACCATTACTCCCATTGACACTAATGATGGGGTGCGAATGATGCACCATTGCTCCCATTGACACCAATGATGTGGTGCTATTCCTCCCACTGTTACCAACCATGGGGCATTATTATTACCACTAAAACCAATGATGGGACATTTTCTATTCTGACTCCCCACAGTCTGGCCCCACTAAAGTCTGAAGGACAGTAACCTGGTCCTTTGTTTAGAAAGTTTGGAGACCCCTGGTTTAGTGAATGGGTTGAAGCTCTTGCTGACTTCTGTCATCCAATCACATGCGAGCAAAAATACTGCTTTTTTATTTTCCTAGCACATGATTGAATATTCTTTGCAGAGTCTATTTTCACCAGATCACAAAGATGGGGGGGAACATAACCTTGCAAAGTGAACATTCCCTTGCAAAGTGAACAGCCTATTTGCCTTTAGTAAATCAACCCCATTGACTGAGATGTTTTACATCCAGATTTACAGGAAGGCATATTTCTTTTTTGTACAGAGTCAATATTTTTACACATCATTAGAGATGGCATTGTATTCAGCTCCCAGAAGTGTTTCCTGTGGAGATATTCTAAGCTCGGTTTTGTTAACAGTATTTGGTTGAAAAAGCAAAAATAAAGTAATTTGCATATTAGGTTGAGAGGATTTTTTTTCCTAAAACAAATCTCTTTAATATATCCAGCTATGCCAAGCAACTTTCGAAATAAACCCCTTATGCCACGTACACACGAGCTGACTTTTCAACCGGACTGGTCCGACGGTCTATCCAACAGATTTTCAGCGGACTCCCGACGGACTTTCCTAACGAACTTACCTGCACATGATCACACCAAAGTCCGACAGGTTCGTACGTGATGACGTACGACCGGACTAAAATAAGGAAGTTGATAGCCAGTAGCCAATAGCTGCCCTAGCGTCGGTTTTTGTCCGTCGGACTAGCATACAGACGAGCGGATTTTTCGACTGGACTCAAGTCTGTCAGAAAGATTTGAAACATGTTTTATTTCTAGGCCGTCGGACTTTTGGGAAAAAAAAGTCCGCTGGAGCCCACACACGATCGAATTGTCCGACGGAGTCCGGTCCGACGGATCAAGTCTGCCGGAAAGTCTGCACGTGTGTACACGGCATTACCCCTGCCTTTGCTTTGATTAGCCCATTATAAACCTTGATTTTACATTTATGACCCATAGTTTGTTGATAATGCACCAATCTAAGACACTTATCCAAAATGTCTGAGACCATTTTTGATTTAAAACACACAAAATTGATAAATGGTAAGGTGCATATCTTATTTCGATACAGTGCACTTTTTTAAAAGCTGAAAGAAAAATGCAAGAATCAAGGTATAATCTCACAGTCAATCTGTCACCTAATCTCTTTCTGTGCTCCTTTTTTTAAACTGAATTGATATGCAGTAAATTTAATAATCCCCTTCACTGAGTGAAAACAAGAATGTATCTGCTTCACATGCCTGTCAGATTTAAAGTGTTAATAATCCCACAACAGTAAAATCAGTCTGTATATGCAGTAAAGTGTGCTTGTTATACTCACTGTGGAACCTAAGGGGTTAATCCTCTGCATTATTTAAAAAGGCTGTTTGATCCTGTCTTCTATGATCCACCCCTTCTTCCACACTCCCCAAACCAGTGTTTCTCAACTCCAGTCCTCAAGGCGCCCCAACAGGTCAGGTTTTCAGGATTTCCATTAGATGAAACGGCTGTGGTAATGACTAAGGCAGTGAAGCTGATTAAATCACCTGTGCAAAATAATGGAGATCCTGAAAACATGACCTGTTGGGGCGCCTTGAGGACTGGAGTTGAGAAACACTGCCCCAAACCATCTCCTGATAGAACAGATGCTCAGTTTGATGTGTATTGCTACAGAGTTTTTTCTTCGGAAAGTGCATGTGATCAGCACAGGGCCAATCAACACCATTCATAGAGAGGGCCAGGGGTCCTGCAGCCTCATAGGAAAATCAAATGAGAATGAAAACTCCTCCTACGAGCTTTAACCAGTGTTTCGCTGGACACTAATAGAAGTCACAAGACTGCTCTAAATGCTGATGATAAAAGATATTTAGCAGTTTATATTTACTAAAACGATTGCATTTCCATGTTCTGTGTACTGTGGGAGACCAGATATAGTGAATGCAGGGTCCAGGGTTTAGTAACACTTTAATAACAGGTTTTCCTTATCAGGAACCTTAAAAAATGTTTCAGTGGGCTGCAGTCAATAGATGTTACAACAGGTAGAAGCAATAGCAAACACCAGAAGTTGTGCTGGTGCTACGGTGGAGGTCAGGGACCTGGCTGTTCTGTAGGAAAGGGGTACCTGGATCATGAAACTAGCTAGAGTTATGAATCCTGTTGGTAGATAAACAGTATATATATATATATATATATATATATATATATATATTATATATATTATATATAAACTCAAAACACACAATTTAGAAATAGTCAGGGGCATGTTTTTTTTCTGCACAATGGCTTGTCTGGAGTTCAGCTTTATTATCTCTATTATATCTCTGTAATATCTCTATTATAAAATGATAAAATGTAATATCACTTTTGGAATACAATGGTTTCTAAATGATAACATTCACTTTGTATCTGTAGCACCTGGATAACCTACATTTACCAGTTAAATACATATACACGCTTATTTGTATGCTAATAATATTACAATATATTGTGGCAATTTACTAAACGTAAGATGTAATGCAATTTTTGGAATAATGCACTTTCTAAGTGACAGCACCCACAATACTATCTATATATAATTTGGATATTCTTTGTAAATCCTTGGGTTTAGTCTGAACTGTCTGTGCTTTTCTTTCATTACAGGTTGCAATTATTGCAGGAAACTTTGAACTTGCAGAAATCATCAAAACCCACAAAGAATCCGACATTGGTAAGCGACAGAAAACAACACCACACTTTTTTTGCATATAGTTTCACAAAAGAATTTCACTGCGTGTGCATGGGACTGTACAATTACAACAGCCTGGTGCCTTCCTTTGTGCAAAAATACATTTCTACTGAGCTCTAGTCATGAAATATATAAATAAGTGCAGCGCTATACTTTTATATCGTGAATTGACAATTGTGCATATCAACATAGAGAAATCCTAAAATAGTGAAAGTCCATTTTCTATAAATCAAAGTCCATGTGTTTGTGAAAACATGGAAATCACCACGTGAATGTATGACTGAAATAATAATTAAGCAATCCCCAAGGTAGTGGAGGCGTACCGTAGATTTTGGACCTAAAAATAGCATATGCTACATAGGTCAACATAAGCATTTATTGCCCAATGGCAATGGTACACAGGATCAGTACCAAGGGAAAGTCAACGGTCCTGGAAACTTGCTCAGGGATTATGTGCAAAAACCACACTTGTGCAGATACCACCACCCATATGAATGGAGGCTTACCAAAAGGTTGGGACCCAAAACAGCATATGCTGGATGAGTCAAACAGGCTGGGAATTGCCCACTGGCAATGGAGAGGAGATCCCAAAGATACACTGGAGAAGAAGTCCTGGGGGTGCCTCACCGGGGTACTTCCTCCACGCGGAAATTAAGGATATCCTCGAACATGCCCCACCTGAGGGGTGGCGGGGGCTCCTTCCTCCCAGCCCCAGCTCCACTTCCCAGGTCTCGCTTACCTGCCTGGGCGCAACCTAACCCGACAGCTAGCGCTGCTTACAACCGCCGAGTCACCACCCAACCAAAGCACCGCCCAGACCCAGCAACCGCTGTGTACCATTGCCATTGGGCAATAAATGCTTATGTTGACCTATGTAGCATATGCTATTTTTAGGTCCAAAATCTACGGTACGCCTCCACTACCTTGGGGATTGCTTAATTATTATTTCAGTCATACATTCACGTGGTGATTTCCATGTTTTCACAAACAAATGGACTTTGATTTATAGAAAATGGACTTTCACTATTTTAGGATTTCTCTGTGTTGATATGCACAATTGTCAATTCACGATATAAAAGTATAGCGCTGCACTTATTTATATATTTCATGGTTTACAGCAAAAATTCTATTTGCAGTGTTAGCAGCTTACACATTTGAGTTAGCGCGAAGGTATTTATTTTCCTTTGAGCTCTAGTCATTACAGAAGTTTGTTAAACCCAGCAGAAAAACGGTCTGGGTAATTCTGCAACACTTTTTAGAACCCCGTGGTGCCTCCACGCGACAAATGTCGGTGGTGGCTCCAAATTCATGCCCCTGTTAGAAACAGGTAAGTGAATTTGGGACAAGCACAAACACACCATCACCCCCTCCCCTCTGTACCTGTTATTGGTTGGCAAGGATACCATTGGCTTAAAGCAGAATTAAACCAATTGATTTAACGGTTTTAAAAAACTTACATTCCTTGCATTCAGGAAATGCTAACATTTACTTGTTCTCTGAACCAAATTGTCAAACGATCAAATGGCCAGTGTCATAATTGATCAAATGTGCAGCATCATGGCAGTTGCAGGTCAAAAAGAGGCTAAGATGGCAGCTTCCTTGGTTGAAAAGAATAGAAGGGTTTAGTTCCGCTTTAACACTGGACAGGCTACTAGAAACCAGTAATGCTGACAGTGGGTGGAGCTGAGGTTCCCTTTCGTGTGCACTCCCCTTGTGAATAACATCAGGCGGTGGGTTGATCCATAGCCAATAGACAGCCTATTATTGGTTATAGAATCTGCCCACTGCCTTCTGCCAATAACAGGGAGAGAGTGAACCTAACTGAGAACCTCAGCATGTCCATCAGACTCTGCCCCCTCTCAGCTTCACTGGTAGCTGGAAGCCTGTCAACTGTTAAACCAACTACATCCTTGTCAACCAATGACAGGTGGGGATGGGAGGGGGTAGTGGAGGTAGATATGCCGCCCTGCTACACAGCATACAGAAACAGGTATACTGCCTGTCTCTATACGCCAACTGAGTTGGTCCTAATTACCTTTAGGCTCTGTTCACATCTAGGCGTTGCTATTTTACAGGCGTTTTTCGGGCATTTTTTCAGGTGTTTTTTCTGGCATTTTTGTTGAGTTATTGCAGAGTTTTTGTACGGGTGTTTTCATGGTTAAAAGGTCATCAATGTAAAAGCAGTAAAACGCCTACAATCTACCAAAAAAGAAGCTCATGTACTTTTTTGCGGAGACAGGCGTTTTGCTTTAAGCGACAGAACACTCAGATGTAAACAGGGGCCATTGAAATGAATGGGATTTGTCCTCTTGGGCATTTTTAGAGCTGAGGCTTAGAGCAGAAAAACGCTCAAAAATGCCTAGGTGTGAACAGAGCATTCTGTTTTGTTACCTAGGAACTGGAGGTAGTTCCTTGATGCAGCCATAATTCAAATTTTGTAAAAGTCGTAGTATTAAGAGCTACCTGAATCTCTTGAATGTTTTAGTAAAGCTGCTGAAACTAGTGGCAGAGCTTTTCTGAATCTGGTGCATTACTTTTTTAAAGCGCTATACTGCCAGAAAAGTGATGCAAATGCTTTACAGAATCCCCATCAATGCAGTTTCTTTAAAGATAAAAACAATAGCATTAAAAAGTCCAACACATCTGTCCTTAAAATGCCATAGCAGCGCTCATGTCAGTTCATCATCACGTGACAAGCTTTTATATGATTCCACATAAAAGAAAAAAAAATGACAAACTGACTTCTTTAAGTAGGTGAAGCTTTTGTTACAGTGATTCTGGTTGTTGTGACTCATGCACTACATACCCAGAATGCCACCACGTGAGTAAGACTCCCCTTAGGGCATACACTCACCAGATATTACTATTTCATGCGCCTTAAGGTAAACTTTTGTTGTCATTCCGAAGGCATCCACTAATTCTGTTAGGATTCTATTAGGATGGAGGTATAGATGGCTCCAATACAGCGGGATCATATGAAAAAAAAAAAATTGTCACATAGCGTAATCCTGTTTATCAAAATTTTATTGTAGCCAATAACCCCCATACATAAACTACGTACTAGCTTGTTAAAACAATAGAGCAGTATAAAGGAAAAATGTAGCGTAGTCACCGGTCCTGCTGTGTAGGAAGCCGCCTGTATCAAACGAACAGTCACGCTGATTCCTTCCTGGTGGTTCCCAGCTGACCGTGGCACGCAAACGTCACTTCCGGTCATCGTGGAGATCAATGCAGTTTCTTTGGTTCTTTCGAAGAACTAAAAAGGCTGCTTGGATAAGCAGCAAAATGTCTTTAATATAATGGAGCAAAGCCAGTTGAATGTGCCTAAATACTTCTAGCTAATAGTTATGTAGAATGCATTACCATAAATGTATTTATTGTAGTTTGGTTTTCCCCATTATTTCCTGTCTCTATAATTCATACATTTCTCCTTTTTTTTTGTCTACTTCAGTGCCTTTTCGGGAAACTCCAACTTACACAAAGCGTAGACGTGTTGTGAGCTGTGTGGGTCTCTCATCCCCGCGTTTTCTGCAGCGTTCTGCAAGTGATAACAACCTCAATTCAGATGGAGCACATTACTCTCCAGTGCCCTCGCTTCGCGGTCTACCCCCACAGTTGCTCTCCCAGGGACCTGAAGTCTCCGGCGGCGCAGCAGTGGGGGATAGTAGCCTTGCGAGCACTGCCAGCTCCCGCAGCACACACAGCCGCTCTCCATCATTACATCGCGCAAGAGAAGAGAGGGATAGCGACAGCCACACACTTCGAAGAGGGCGAGTAAAGAGCAGGTGAGGGACAATATACAGTCTAGTTTATACTTTGCCACAGAAAAATGGAATTGTCTACTACTAGATTAGAGCATAAAGCAATTTTAAAATGTTTGAAAAGCAAAGGTAATACTGAGCTGTAATGACAGGTAAAGCCGGCCATTGACGGTTCGAACCATGTATGGGCAGGCTGAATGTACCCAAGTTGATCAATTAATTAAATTGGGTACAACCAGCCTGACAGATTTTACATGTGGTTATTGTTAGTGGCTGTTATAGCCGTTAGCAATAATCACTTTGTTCTCCCGGTGGGGGTGGCTTCCCCTACAAACCCCCTGCAAACCCCCCACCTTCCCCCGCCGGGAGAACACAATGGCTCAGCGGGAGGCATTCCCCTATTAACACTGTCTGTGTTGATGAGGGAATCGAGTGAATTTCTTTCCTGCTATCAATTTCGTACCGTCTATGGCTGGCCTTAAAGTAAACATGTCGAAAACATGGACTGGACAATTTGGACAGCATACAATAAAAATTCTGACTAGAGATTATCTTTAATGAAAACAGCATGTCAATAGATACAGAGATATAAGCAGCTAAAGCTGTATACACTTAACCTGTAAAAGTTGAGCTTTGTTCCGCCCTTCTCACCATAGTCCTTCAGACATAATTCCCCACCCAGTAGCCATAAGTGACTTCGTACAGTTGCGCATAGAAAGCAATAGCTGTACGCAAGTATACACTAGTACTTGCATGACCACATGAGTATGGACGTGTGACTCTGGATGCAGACTGCATCCAGGGGTGTGTACATCTGTATGCGCGTGCACGTTTGCACTGATACCCATGTAGAGGTGCAGACAACCATCACTTCTACGTGCTGCTGTGCAAAGCACCCATGGTTCCTGGGTGGGAAAATAATTCCAAATTTTATGTCATATAGCCCCAGGAGCCTGTGTGCATAAGGTCCTAAAAGGCGGGAATGGGCAGGGCAAAGCTTTACTATTACCGGAAATGTTAAAGTTTGCAAATAATTTCAGATACTTTTATCTCTAAATATGCTGATTATTTTTACTTTTTTACTGTTGTCACTAAAGGTAAACTCTGTTTTGCAGTTTTTCATGGTATGCGTATTCTAAATTGCCCAGTTTTATGATTGCTATACTCAGAAATAAAAAGTCTTTATGTATTTGTTCTGACAAGCGAAGAACTCTGATGTGTTCGGACTAGGATCAGATCCCAAGTGTGGGAGCCCACCAGGAAGCTGTCACCTGTACTAAGCCAAACACCTGTAGCCAGGGCATGGGGCATGTATACATTCGGCTACAGGGTGGAGAATAATTGTAGATGCTTGGCCCCTATAGGTGACAGCTTCCTGGTGGGCTCACACACATAAGTTTGGATCCTAGTCCAAATACACCCAATCTCATCACTGGTCCTGATTCTCCTCAAGCATCCCCCTTTTCTGTGCATTTCTTTTCCATTCTTACTGACCATAATTATATATATATATATATATATATTCATTCACATCTGCACCTGTAATGAAAAGCTGCAACAAACCAATTAAGACCATTATGCGCCTGAAATGTATGCAAATGCAATCCTGTTGTAGGAGGCAGTGTGGGCAGTAGACAGATAAAGCATACAGGTGATAGAGATTGTAGCAAGTGAAAGGGTTAGTAGAGTTGGATGCAAAGAGGTTCTGCTAGCAAAATCTGAGACAGGCACATGTGCGTGCTTCTGAGGTACGGTTCACAATAGTGTGGGCCGTGCGTTCCAGTTGTGGGTGTGGGAATCGCATCAATTCCTGCACACCCGTTTTCAACCGCATCCGAATCGCACTGCTATTGCGAGACACAGGGCTACCATTCATTCTGAATGGCACCCCCATGCATCTCAGCCCGCATTATTTTTTAAAAGGTGCATGCGGTACAGAAAACGTGGGCCCCAAGGCCCACACTAGTGTGAAATCTAAACTGTCATTTTTTTAACATTTTTAATAATTTTTAAATTTTTTTATACAATTTTCTTATTCTACCTTCAACTATGTAGTACAAGGGCCTTCCCAATTGCATACAAATTGAAAGTATTTAGGTTTACCTCATATTATATGGTTTTGGTACATCTAAAGGAAAATTGTGCTAGAAAATTGTATAATACATGGCCAGCCTTACCGTTCTAGCATAAACAGGGTAACATTACATGAACCAGCAGAGGCAAAGAGCTCACAGTTTCCATTATTGTAGGAACCTGTTTACAGACATCTGACTCTATTCCCATGAATGTCCGTTTCTGTGTTTGAGCTCCTGAGTGCATTGTGTATACTGCAAGTGTACACCAGAGGTAATTGTCAGCACGTACCTACACATTCGCCCTCAAATAAATCTCTAAATGACATTTTAGACACTACAGCAGGAGCAGAAGAGGTCAGATGGTTTTGGACACAATGCCAGACACCGGATTCTGTGCCCTCAGAGTAAGAGAATCTTATGTGATGCTGGTATTGAGAAAATACTTGATGCTTGCAGTGTTACTCTGTAAATGTTATCATTAAAATTATTGATTATATTATATTATATTACGGCTTGACTGGACAGTTACTTTGAAATTAAAAGAAAAAGAGTTTCATGTATTGAATTTCATAGTGCTGGAAAAAAACCCAAATCAATAGACAGGACAGGAGATGCAATAACTGCTTCTCCAGGCGTATGTAGCACACAGTTGTAGTTGTTCATTATAGAAAAGATGTGCTCGTGCTTTGCTGAATACTAGAAACTTACTATTAGAGCTGAAGTTCAGAACATTTTTTAGGTGGTATACACCACCAAACACTTTGTAATGGTGTCTATCTTATACCCTGCAGGCTGCTGTGCCATGTGAAAATCTTTCCTTCATGCCACTGGATACTACCCAGAGCAGGGAACTGCTTCATACCCTGTCTGCCATTCACAAAACTCTAATGCCCTGTACACACGGTCGGACATTGATCGGACATTCCAGCAACAAAATCCATGGATTTTTTCTGACGGATGTTGGCTCAAACTTGTCTTGCATACAGACGGTCACACAAAGTTGTCGGAAAATCCGATCGTTCTGAACACAGTGACGTAAAACACGTACGTCAGGACTATAAAAGGGGCAGTAGCCAATAGCTTTCATCTCTTAATTTATTCTGAGCATGCGTGGCACTTTGTGCGTCGGATTTGTGTACACACGATCGGAATTTCCGACAACGGATTTTGTCGGAAAATTTTATAGTAAGCTCTCAAACTTTGTGTGTCGGAAATTCCTATGGAAAATGTGTGATGGAGCCTACACACGGTCGGAATTTCCGACAACAAGGTCCTATCACACATTTTCCATCAGAAAATCCTATCGTGTGTATAGGGCATTGGTATTATTGTCCCACAATGCACGGCATTCTGTGAATGGAGGAGGAATTCATGAATGTCAAGAGCTTCCCTGCCCATTCACAGAATGCAGTGTAATGTGGGACAATAATAATGCAATTTCTGAGAATGGCAGTGGGGGCAGGAAGGGTTAGATGAGCAACGCAAGTCTGTCGCTCTTGCAGCCATTGCAGATGTTAACCCCTGTATCACTGGAAGATTGCCACTCTGTGCTGTATCTAGCGGCATGAAGGAAGGATTTTTACATGATTTTTACATGATGCAAAAGCACGCAGGACATGAGGTACACACCATTACAGGTAATTATTGTGTTTGGTGCTATGCCCATACAATACGAATATTTATAAACTTCAGCATAGGCCTCATTGGGCGCTGAGACCCATAGTCCATGAATGGGTCGCGTGTTTATGCAGCTGAAGCCTCCAGGTGCATGAAGGAAGTCCATTCAAGTCTATGGGAATGCAGCGGCTGCATGGGCACAGTTGCTCATCCCAATTTGATAGGCGTGCAGTTGTGGGTAAGCAGTCCTAAACGCAGACAGCTGCTGCATACCCATGGACTTGAATGGGCTGCCTACACACAGCACCTGGTGACTCAAGGCACATAAACACACGGCCTGTTTGTGGACTACAAGACTCAGCTTCTGTGTTAATGAGGCCTTAAGTAAGAGAACCCTGCATTATGATCACATACTGTATTTGTAAAGAATATCCTGTTTATCTAAAAACATCAAGAGAGGTGTCTATGTCCCTGTCTAGCTCCTAACCCATACAAGGTCAGAATTGTGTAATTTAGAGCTTAGGAGCTGCCGTATTAGATTAGAATCACAGTAAAAGCTGCCTGCAGTGGCGTTGCTTTGGGGGTGCGGGGGGTGTGGTGCGCACCCGAGTGACACCCGCCAGATGGGTGACACCATCAGGGCCAGTGCCAGCATAAGGTCCGTCAATGCCATCGCTGCCACTGCTATGCAAACATGGCATCCCCGGCACCACAGACAGGAGCAATGGCGAGGATGCCGCGTTTGGCATAGCGATGACTTTCAGAGACTCCAGCAGTGCCGCCCACTGGAACACAATGCCTGGTGGGGGAGAATGGGTTAGCAGAGGCAGGGACCTGGGACAGGTTGAGGCAGGGACTCAGCTGAAGTAGAGTGCTGGCTTGCTGGTGCTCAGGGCTCGGGATGGAGGGAGGGGAGGGTCGTCTCAGGCACCAGCTGTTTGCAGTAGAGACCATGTTGCTCCAAACTTTTCCTATGACTCGCAGATCCCAGCTCCTCACTGCAGCCCCGCCAGCTGCCCGATTCCTGGGCACCCTGTGACACTGCTCCATGGGTCTCATCATGCAGGGGGCTGGGATCTAGGGCCACCGAGTAACTACCCATCTCCTAGATCACCTGTGTTGCCCATCCCCACCTCACCTTTGCTTTTTTACCCTGTGCCGGTGGAATGCGATCACCACCATCACTGCCACACTTGGGGGTTCTAAATGAGTTCTGTCATTTTAGGGTATCACCCTCCCTTTAAAATCAGTGCACCCCCCCCCCCCCCCCTACCCTTCCAATTGCCTCCTTTCCTAGGAAGGGTGATCATGGTGAAAGTTCTGACATACACCTGTCAGTGGCAGCAATGTGCTTAGCCAGAATCTGTCTGCCATGGGAAAAAATTATTGGGGGGGGGGGGGGGGTGATGCCATGTTTTCCAGCACTAGGTGACATCAACCCTAGTGACGCCACTGGCTGTCTGAAGGCTTTTGAGGTTACAAACTAATTGAGGTCTGTGTAGCAGATATAATCAGCATTTTAGGAAGATTTAAAAATACATCTGTCTGATCAGTTTGGCATTTTCTTCAGTGCTAGGAATGGAATGTTATGGAAGGGTCCAGACCTTTTCCACTGGACCAGTGGACTCCAAACTATGGTCTGTGGGCCGAATGTGGCCCTTTGCTTACCTTTATCTGGTCCTTGGGGCACTGTTCTTTCCACAGATATGGGGTACTATTCCTCCCAGTGATACCAATGATGGGGCACTATTCTTCTCACTGATAGCAATGATGGGGCACTATTACTCTCACTGACACCACTGACTGGACCGGAATGACTGCAAAATAGTGTTTAGAGTTGGTTAGGTTTTGCCTTTACACTGTAAAAAATATTGTGCTGGGTCTACTCAAAAAAATTGAGGCAACTATTTGCATCAGCTTTTTAAGTACTGTCAACTAAACTTATTTTTGTCTGACTCATTAGACTTTTCATGTTTTCAACTTTGTTGTTTCAAGTAAAGCCAACTCAATTTTTTTTCAGTTTATAGACCATAGTGTTTTAAGTTAGGAATACATACCTTACCTTGCCTGGAGCTATAGTTTTAAGTAAAGCCAACTCAATTTTTCCAGTTTATAGACCATAGGTTTAAGTAAAGCCAACTAGATGTTTCCAGTTTATAGACCATAGGTTTAAGTAAAGCCAACTCAGTTTCTAGAAAAATTTAAGTTAGGAACACATACATTACCTTATTTATTTATATATAAGCGCTTTACATATACATGGTACATTCACTTCACTCCCTTACCTCAAGGAGCTTTCAATCTATGATCCCTAACTCACATTCATACACATACTAGGGCCAATTTACACAGGAGCCAATTACCCTACCAGCATGTCTTTGGAGTGTGGGAGGAAACCTACACAGGCACAGAGTAGAACATGCAAACTGCAGACAGGTAGTGTCGTGGTCAGGATTTGAACCAGCATCCCTTTTGCTGCTAGGTGAAAGTGCTAACCGCTACACCACCATGCTGCCCTATTACTTAGTTTTAAGTTTAAAAAACAAATGTATTCATCAGTTTAGGCTGATATATATTCTTCTACATATTTTTGGTAAAAAAATCGCAATAGGCGTATATTGATTGGTTTGTGCAAAAGTTGTCCCGTCTACAAACTATGGGATAGATTTAGGGACTTTTATTTTTTTCTATTGTTTTTACTGGTAATCTGTGATTTTTAGCAGCACTGCGACATTGCTGCGGACAAATTTGACCCCAAATCACACTTTTGGGGACCAGTGACATTATTACATTGATCAGTGCTATAAAAATGCACTGATCAATGTATAAATAACACTAACAGGGAAGGAGTTAACACTAGGGGACAATCAAGGGGTTAGGTGTGTTCCCTGGGTGTGTTCTAACTGTAGGGGGGATGGGCTACCAGGAACATGACAGAGATGGCTGTTTCCGATCACTGGGAACAGAAGATCTCCGACTTGTCATCTGGCAGAACAGGAAATCGTCTCTCTATACCACAATCATGGGTCGCCAGCGGACATCGAGTCTGCCGGACCCGTGGGCATGCTCCCGCGGCACGCAGGGGGTGCGCACCTCCACTATCTCCTGTGCAAAGACCGACGTACACCTACAGCGGTTTATGCAGGAGAACCGACCTTCTGCAGTATAATGACGGTGGTTGGTTGGCAAGCAGTTAAAATGTGAACATTTGAAGATAGATTCCCCACATAGCTCTAAAAAGATCTTCTGAAAAACTTCAAAGGTATATTTTAGGTTTTCAGGGTAGCTCAGGCTAAAAGCATAAATGAGTCCCATAATCATTCTTTTTGATACAAAATGAGAGTGCTGAATGAAAAAAAATACACTGTACCAATATACTTGTTTTTTCTGGCAATGCAGCATAAATATGGTATATTTGTTTTTGAAAAGTAAAAACATAGTGCAAAGTGGGCGGGGCTTTAGGTTACATAATCTAACGTTGAATATCCAATATCTCAGAAACCAAACAGAAATTTTGTTTTCGTGGTACAAATCAGCACAAAAGGCAGCACAAATTGTATAATTGTTTTTAAAATGTAATAAAATGTGGTGCAAAATGGGAGAGGTTTCATCAACTATAATGTGCAATATCTCCAAACCAAACCATCACATGCGTTCGTTTTTGCAGCACAAATCGGCACAGATGCAGTGCAAATGAATGCTATATTTTTTTTTTAATTTTAATAACATTGGGTGCAAAGTGGGCGGGGCTTGATGTTACATAATCTGAATTTAAATTCCAATATCTCAAAAACCGAATCGGCTGAAACATTCATTTTTGTGGCACAAAATAGTTTTTAAGCTTAACAGCTAGCGGTCCCTCATCCTGCATCTTGGTTGCGTTCTGCCACATGCAGTAAGCGCAAACTTTGCATGCGCACAAGTGAGTTGTCTCAATAGGTGTATACAATGGACTTATGTCCATTTATTATAAATATATTCATCTGCAAATAAAACATTTTGTATGGTATGTTAAGCAACATTTAAAGCATGTGAATGATAATTTGTTCAATGTTCACTCTTACCTTTCATGGGCATTGCATGGCTTTGTAGTGACTTGGAAAAATTCTTGTCACTGGTGTCGCTCTTTTGTCCTGATGGGCCTCAAATGTATGGGAACTGACTTGTGCAGGCTTTCAAAGTTCCAAAAGATGTCAAACTCTTTAAAATACACAGCATCAAAACTCTTACGTTTGCACGTTTGGCAAACATATGCGTCCCGCAATTTCAGTCAAATGAAAATATTATTTTTTTAAGTAAATGTAACTCAATTAAAATATGGAAATGCACATACCTTAAAAGTTTTGTCTAGATTACTCAATATTATACATTATTTTTGTAAATGTAAAAGGTGTGTTTTAAGAACTAATGAAAATTAAGTAAGGTACTTAAAATGTCAAAGTAAATTAATTAACATTTATTTTTATGTTAAAAATTATAAAATGTTTATGTTAAAATTACAAGCCAACAGAATCAGTTTTATCAGTGTACTTCCACTTTAATTTCAGTGGGTCTGGGTAAAAAAATGTGAGGGCAAGGACAATAAATCTACACTGCTGACATAAAGCAGGGTTGGGGGGGGGGGGGGGGGGGGTCTGTGTGACTACAGACAATTCTGATGTGTTCAGGGCACTACCTGCGTGGGGCTTGTATGTTCTCCCTGTGATTGCATGGGTTTCCCTTGGGTGCTCTGGTTTCCTCCCCCACTCCAAAGACGTGCTGGTAGATTGATTGGCTACTCTATAAATTGGCGCTAGTATGTGTATGTATGCATGTGAGGAAGGTGCCTTAGATTGATGGGAGTGACCAAATGGAAAAGGCGCTATATAAAATCTTGTAATAAACACTTTCCAATAATAGTCTCCCTAATGTGGCCCTCTCCTGCCCCCCAAGCTCCATAGCAGCCACACGGGCTGCTATGGCTATAGTTATGCCACTGCCTCTATACATTCAGCAAAATCTCTTGTCATTTAGTCTTTTTTTTTCTTTTTTGTACAACTTTTTCATTTAAAAAAGAGGAAAGTGTGCGAGGCAATCTTATTTAAATGGGGTCTGTTCAGGCAATTAACACAATACTGATTTAACCTATATTAAATTGGACAGTACTTGTTAGTCTAAGGCCCCTTTCACATCAGTGGACCGATTGGGTCCACCTTTCCCTTTTTTAGGCAGACCCAATAGGACCACCCATTGCTTTCTATGGAGTGACGGATGTCAGCGGACATGTGTCTGCTGACACCCATCGGCATCTGATCCAATCCAGTCCACTAAAAGCAGACGGATGGGGATACATTCGCCATCCACCCAGCAGATTGGTTTGGATGACAGTTGGATAGAAACGGGCAGGAAGTCCATTTCCATCCCAACTCCCCATAGAGAACAGCAGGCTGTGTCCCTGTCCGCTCTGCATAGAGGAGTGGACACAGACCTGTCATCCTCCTGCTCAGCGGGGATCAGCAGAGAGATACCCCACTGAGCAGGCAGATCTGCTTGATGTATTCTGCTCCGTCTGAAAGGGGCCTAAAGGTTCTGGATCAGGCATCAATCCATTGTTCATGTGGGGGCAGCAGCCCACAGCACTGAGTGCATCCAGGGAAACAGCAGTCAGACGGGAACACGTTGGTTCTTGGCCAGTAAATTAGGCCTTAGCCATACGGACATTCAGGAGCTTGTGTGTGCTTAAGTGTAAAATCACTGGCACTTTCCTGTGCTTGGGGAACCACATACAGCCGGCAATAAAAGTGACTGGTGGTATGTGTCTGTAGCTCAGGTAAACACTGATTGTTTTTGCATTTAATGTCCGTTCTCTTTTTGTGGTGCTATTGTAAAATGCTGTTCCCTCTTATGGCTTCCCCAGGACCCTGCACACACGCCATGCAGATTTGTATTGCTTGTGTTTATTATTATTTATAAGCTTTATTATTATTTTTGTCTTGTTTGGATACTGAAGCTGATCCGGGATATTAAACCAAGTCTCTCCTTTGCCAATTTTTGCAGAAACCACTGCCAAATATAAACTATTCCATTTATAAACAACTCACCAATGCAAAATCCATGAACAAAAACTGTTCAAATCTCTCCCCCGAGACCCAGTTATTTCCCTACTGGGGGCCACCATCCTGCCTCTCACAAAGGATAGAGGCGGTGAAGCCAGACTGTCAATCACAGCCCACACATCAATTATCCTTTCTGCATAGGTCAACAGTAAGGTGGAGTGGTTGTAAACGGAGGGCTTCGCTGTTAACTTTGACAACAAAATCAATATTTGAATATCAGTAACAGTGCTGTTTATTTTCCTGCATGTTTTGGGGAAAGAAACAGAAACATTTGAAGCATCTGATGCAGCAGATTATGCCTCTTTGCCTGGAGAATGGAAAGGTTCAATTCATTGTATCTCCCTTCAAAAAGGCATAATTATAATGCTAAAATGTCAACAAAATACTGCTAAAACATTTAACAGTACCCTCCCCCAGACTGACAATGCTGCTGTCTGCTGTGTGTCTTAAGCTCCTTCATCCAGAGTTGTGTCTCATTAATACAAGAGGTGTGTTACTGGCCAGATCACCGGGTGAAAAGAGAGGGGAAAAAGCCAAAGAAAAGAAAACTGATTCAGCCACTACATCTAATGATTGGTAAGCTGCCATGTAAAATACGTTTTTGGTTTTGGGTATAATACCGCTTAACCACTTCCCACTCAGCCTATTGTCAAATGACGGTTGGGCAAGTCATTCGTTGTTCGGAGTGGACGTCATATTACTTCGTCCCAGAACGTGCCTAGCGTGCACCCCATGGCTGCATTGCAGAGTGGTCTGTCACTGACACAGCCAATGACTTATCAGCGTATCGGCCCAATGCCAGTACCATGTGATCTGCTGTGACAAATCACAGCAGATCACATGACAATTGCAAACAATAAATGGCTTCCTTTCATGGTCACAGTGATCACATGGTACAGAGAGGGCCAATCACAGCCCATCTGTACTATGTGATTAGCTGTAGCCAATCACAGCTAATCACAACAATACACAGTTCACAGAATCAGTTTCATTTAGTAAAAATGGTTGCTTATACATTTTATGTGTAAAAAAAAAATCCTGATCACTTCCCCAGAGTAGTACAGTGTTACTATGTTTTTGGGGTTTTTTTACATACTGTCACCGATCACATACTGTCACCCGTTATATGATAAAGCTGTACTGCACTGGTGACAGTATGTAAAAAAAAAATGTGAAAAAAACTTTTTTTAATTTCTTTATTTTCAAACAATTTGTGACAAAAAAATTACAGCTTAAAAAAACTCACCGTGCCTCTTACTAAGTACCTTGGACTGTCTGCTTTCCAAAAAGGGGTAATTTGGGGGATATTTGTACTGTTATGGCACTTTTGGGCCTTTAAGAAATGGAATAGGTCGTCAGTACATCAGGACTGATCAATTTGCTGATATACAGTGGGGACGGAAAGTATTCAGACCCCCTTAAATTTTTCCATCTTTGTTATATTGCAGCCATTTGCTAAAATCATTTAAGTTCATTTTTTCCTCATTAATGTACACACAGCACCCCATATTGACAGAAAAACACAGAATTGTTGACATTTTGCAGATTTATTAAAAAAGAAAAACTGAAATATCACATGGTCCTAAGTATTCAGACCCTTTGCTGTGATACTCATATATTTAACTCAGGTGCTGTCCATTTCTTCTGATCGTCCTTAAGATGGTTCTACACCTTCATTTGAGTCCAGCTGTGTTTGATCATACTGATTGGTCTTGATTAGGAAAGCCACACACCTGTCTATATAAGACCTTACAGCTCACAGTGCATGTCAGAGCAAATGAGAATCATGAGGTCAAAGGAACTGCCTGAAGAGCTCAGAGACAGAATTGTGGCAAGGCACAGATCTGGCCAAAGTTACAAAAAAAATTCTGCTGCACTTAAGGTTCCTAAGAGCACAGTGGCCTCCATAATCCTTAAATGGAAGACGTTTGGGACGATCAGAACCCTTCCTAGAGCTGGCTGTCCGGCCAAACTGAGCTATCGGGGGAGAAGAGCCTTGGTGAGACAGCTAAAATAATTAAGTAGTGGCTTCACAACAATTCCGTGACTGTTCTTGAATGGCCCAGCCAGAGCCCTGACTTAAACCCAATTGAGCATCTCTGGAGAGACCTAAAAATGGCTGTCCACCAACGTTTACCATCCAACCTGACAGAACTGGAGAGGATCTCCAAGGAGGAATGACAGAGGATCCCCAAATCTAGGTGTGAAAAACTTGCATCTTTCCCAAAAGGACTCATGGCTGTATTAGATCAAAAGGGTGCTTCTACTAAATTCCGAGAAAAGGGTCTGAATACTTAGGACCATGTGATGTTTCAGTTTTTCTTTTTTAATAAATCTGCAAAAATGTCAACAATTCTGTGTTTTTCTGTCAATATGGGGTGCTGTGTGTACATTAATGAGGAAAAAAATGAACTTAAATGATTTTAGCAAATGGCTGCAATATAACAAAGAATGAAAAATTTAAGGGGGTCTGAATACTTTCCATCCCCACTATATATACAGTATATATTATAGTTTGTGGACTCTATAACTTTCCTACAGACTAAATAATAAACACTGATTTGGGTTACTTTCACCAAAAAAATGCAGCAGAATACATTTTGGCCATATTTATGAAGGAAGATTATTTATTTGCAAAATTTTATAACAGAAACAAAGAAAATGCTTTTTTTTTCTAAATTTTTGGTCTTTTTTAATTTATTTAGCAAAAAAAAAACCCAGTGGTGATTAAATACCACCAAAAGAAAGTTCTATTTGTGTGAAGAAATTGATTAAAATATCATATGGATAAAGTATTGCATGACCGCGCAATTTTCATTAAAAGTGTGACAGCGCTGAAAGCTGAAAATTGGCCTGGGCAGGACTGTATTGAAGTGGTTAATATAAAGGGATCGTTGTCATCAAGCCTTTTTGCAACCTCTGCTATTTTTATGAATTAATTTTGTATCTGCCTGCTTCCCGCTGTGTTTGGTTGGTCCCTGGGGATGTAAAAGTTATTGGGAGAAGCCTTAGAACAAGTGACAGGGGTCATGACTGTTAAAACGCATCAGAATTGGCAAGATGCCTGAAGCTGAGCCCAGTTCATGAAGGATTCGCATGTAATCAATATCAAGAAGCTCGGTGTATAATAATTTTTTTAACCCTTTAAAAATATTAATAAAAAGTAAAATTGTTAAACCAGGGAGTTGTAAAATGTATGCAATTCAGGAGCTAGTTTAGACCCCCGCTGAAGCATGCAAATACATTTAAAGGAATCATATCCTGAATACAGAAAAAAACCTTTTATCTCGCTGTAGATCAGGCCTCCCCGATTTTTTTAACACAGAAGTAGTGCGATTGCCCACCACCTTGATCCCTTCTTCCACTTCCCAAAGATCATGCACAAAAAGACAACTTTTCCTGCAAGTTGATTCTTCTGCGTTGTTGGGCGCAGACCCCATTTTACAGTGCTCAGGCTTGCGTCTGGTTGATTAACCATTGAGCACTGCCGTGTGGGAGGGCAGGGTAACTTTGTTATATACTGAACTACTCTTAAGTTAAGGCATTAAAGTGTGCCTAGTATGCAGTTCAGAGGACTTTTTTTTTATTTACATTTTTTATTTTTGGCTGGTTTGTTGAAGACAGATTTACTTTCAAGGGGATCTGGACTCAGGCAGCCTATCCTTTACACACTGTGAGACAAGTTGATTTTAAAATGACCAGGTATTTCTATGCCTTGACTCAGATGGCACCATCATTATAATCTAGTAATCAGAAGCAGGAGTGGGTGGGGCATGCCATACTAAGTCCTAATAGCTCCTGATAGCCTGGTGTTCTTCTGCTTTGCTTTGTCAAATTAAACTTTAGTAATAGACAGCCAAATGTCAGAAAGGAAATATAGGTGCAGTCAAAAGTCACCCTTAGAGGGTCCTAACTTAGACATGGTGTGGGGAGTCTTTCACAAGGAAATAGGTGCCTCCAATATTGTCCTTGGGAGTCGGGCACCATAGAGTATACATTGCAAAATTGTGTCACTAGAGCAGACTACAAACGCATGATGATCTATGTTCCCACCCATGAGCAGGCCACTCTAGTGGTGCCGTTTTGGACTTGCACTTGTACAGTGTGACTTGAGTTGGAGCCTGCACACTGCAAAGTTTATTCTATGCTGCCTGGCTCCTGGGAGAGTGCTGGACATGACAGGGGATGAAAAGGGGGAGGGTGGTGAAGTAAGACGCTGGATGTGGGGGAAACCAGGTGCAACCACCAAGAAAAAAAATGAGGTATAATCTTTTTTAAGCATACTGCAGCCACACTTATTACCCTGCAATCTGTGAGTTACTTGCTCCTAAACTGACCCCTGAACTCTGTGAATTACTTAATCCTGACCTCTCTGTGGTCTTTAAAGTGATACTAAAGTCTCTTTTTTTTTTTAGTTAAAAATAAAAAACATATCATATTTACCTGCTCTGTGCATTGGATTTGCACAGATCAGCCTGGATCCTCTTCTTCTTGGGTCCCTCTTCGGTGCTCGTACCCCTCCCTCCTGTTGAGTGCCCCAAAGCAAGCAGCTTGCTATGGGGGCACCCGAGCCCAGCTGCAGCTTCCTGTGTCCATTCAGACACGGAGCCACAGCTGGCCCCACCACACCCCCTTTCTCTCCTCATTTGCTGACTGACATTTATTGATAGCAGCGGGAGCCAATGGTGCCCCTCTGCTGTCTCAGCCAATGAGGAGGGAAGTCCTGGGCAGCCAAGACACTCTTACAACATCGCTGGATCTAGGTGGGGCTCAGGTAAGTACTGTATCAGGGGGGCTGCTGCACACAGAACCCTTTTTATCTTAATGCAAAGGATGCATTAAGAAAAAAAACCTTCTGCCTTTACAATCACTTTAATCCTGACCCCTAAACTCTGTGCATGACTTACTCCTGAACTCTTACTTAATCCTAAACTCTGGACTCTGTGTAGTACTTAATCCTGATTCCTGAATTCTGTGTTACTTAATCCTGACCCCTAAGATCTGTGTGTTACTTAATCCTGGCCCCTTAACTCTTTGTGTTACCTAATTCTAAACATTGCACTCTGTACGTTACTTAATTCTGCCCCTGTACTCTGTGTGTTATCTAACCCAGAACCTTGAGCTCTGTGTGTTACTTTATCCTGGCTCCTTAACTATTTGTGTTACTTAAGTCTGACCATCTCACTCTGTGCGTTACTTAATCCTGACCCCTGAACTCTGCATTACCTAATCCTGACCCCCTACACTCTATGCTTTACACTTTCTTGACCCTTGTCAGCATAGGCACAGGTTTCATTTAACCATACCCCTTTAAGCCCTGCCCACTGTCCAATTTCATCACACCCACAATTTTCTCATGGTGCTCAATGTATTTTGTTTTTATACCTTGAATGTTTGACTCTTGTTTCAAATGTCTAAGAAAAATTGTTTAAAGGCGTCTAACAAATTGGGGCATGATTTTGTGGCTGTAGTTAACAATGGATGTGGTCAGTAGAGTATCCCATGGATTTAATATTAAAATCTGTTAATTTTACTATTAATAAAAGACCTAACCTCCTACCTCACTAACCACTAGGAGAAATTCAGAAGAATGTAAGTACCTTTGATTGACTTAAGAAATTCCTGACTCTTTAAAACTTTATTGATATCATCTGAGCCTAGAGACAAAGGGACCACCAGGTAGAGGGAGATCATTGGGAGTTTTAGTTATAAGCAATGTGCAGAAAGAACAACTAGGCATAAGCATATCCCCACCACCTGTAGTAGATGTCAAGTCTTGTACATTCTAGCTTACCCAACTTGGACATGCCTTACACTAACCTGTGAACTCGCCCTTCAACACTTCCTTTTTCCTTCTTCTCTCAACATCCCCCAATACATATATATATATATATATATATATATATATATATATATATATATATATATATATATATATATATATATACATATACATAGTGCCTTGAAAAAGTGTTCATACCTGTTCTTTTAATTTTTCAACATTTTGTCATGTTACAACCAAAAACAGTACTGTAAATTATATAAAAATATATACCACGCTGTCTATAAAATAAAAAACTAAAGCAGCCAGCACAGCAGTGGATAAAGTTGCAAAAATGACAAATTGGGTGAAATGTGCAGCGCTTATGTGATCATATAAACCATAACTAGGCATTACAGGCCAGTGCTACTTCATAAATACTTTCCACATATCTCCCCCCTGTGCTGGCGGGGATGTGGGGAGAGTGCAACCCACGCCCACATCTGGTGGTTCTGCCCGCTGATACAACCATTCTGGTTGACTATCCTTTACTGGATTAAAGAGATCCAAGGATCTGAGGTTCCTAATGATCCGTTAGTTGTACTATTACATTGTACAGGCAAATCAGTAGGTGCATATAAGAAATCTATAACTCCTCACCTCCTTAATGCTGCTAAAGCACTTATCCCCAGATTCTGGAAACAAAAAAATATACCTACTTTACGCCAATGGCTAATGGAAGTTGATCGTACATATTATATGGAAGATCTTACCTTCTCGCTTAGGAATAAATCCGATTATGTAAAAAAAGTATGGTCCTGCTGGTTTGCCTTTAAATACAAATCTGCATTTGCGGAAATTATGTCACATCCTAAGTACACTGTTTTAGATGGTGAATATTGCATAATAGGAGTCCGGACTGAGGCAACCCCCCCCCCCCCCCATCCTTTCCCCCTCCACCCCCACTATTTTTTCTTCTACTCTCTCTATATTCTCTTTCTGTTATTTATTTGTAGTTAGGTTTGAGATTTTTAATGGTACTTTGTCTGCATATGGTTGTTATATAACCAAGACACCACTGCTCATATTAAAACCAAATAAGGGAGGATGATTTTACTACTGACTAGCTAGTTAAATTTTTGAATACTTTTTGTAACGATAGTAGCTACAGAAATTTGACTAAGTTAAGCAGGATGTTGGTGCTTTTTGTTCAATACCCATTTAATTGCTTGACGAAATAAGGCATAATATGTTTGTCCACCCATCTGCATTTTCCTTGTATCGTATGTTGTACACTGTACCATTTATTTCTATTTCCTTTTTCTTAATAAAAAATAATTAAACAAAAAATAAACCATAACTAATAATATGAGTACAAAAAATGTGAATAATAAATGATGTGCTCAAAAATACTCCAAGCAGTCCTCTATTATGACATGTGATGGCTATAAACAGAGGAACTTGGACGTGTGATATCCAAAAAAAGAAAAAAGTCAGTGACAAGCTTCAATCATGTGTGATGATAATCCTCAACCACATGTGGATATAATATAGTGACAGTCTTTAACTTCAAATATATATGATGTAATAACAGTTGATAGTAGATCCACCACCAAAGACACCAGAAGCTGCTTACAAGAGGGATTGAACTCAAATAGGTGTACACCTAGTGAGTCAATCAAGCTTTGTGGTATAATATACCAAGGGGATCAGATGCTCTATCCAGATATGACCTCCAGATGGACCTCCGAACAGGTGTAAGGTATGGATGGACTCAGTAGATATAGGCAGTCAGCCCCACCTTTAAAAGAAAGAGGAAGGCATATAGCGTAACTTCGTATGGAAATTTTAATACATGAAAAGCAAAGGAAATACACTCACGTGTTTAGCAGTAAAATCAAGTGCTTGTATAAAAGAAGACAGTGGTCTCAGCATATCCTCCCGACGCGTTTCGACTTAGAAGTCATCATCTCACTATATTATACCCACATGTAGTTGAGGATTATCATCACACACGATTGAAGCTTGTCACTGACTTTTTTCTTTTTTGGACATCACACGTCCAAGTTCCTATGTTTATAGACATCACATGTCATATTAGAGGACTGCTTGGAGTATTTTTGAGCACATCATTTATTATTCACGTTTTTTGTACTCATATTATTAGTTATGGTTTATATGATCAAATAAGCGCTGCACATTTCACCCAATATGTTACAACCAAAAACCTAAATGTATTTCCATGAGTTGGAATGCTGAGAGATCTTCCATACGTTTTTTATATACAGGACAAGCTACCATTCTTGGTCATAGTAAGTCTCAGTGCTTGGCTAACAGGGTCCACTTTATAAGAATCCATCCATTTAAAATAATAATGATGTTTTCTTTGTTGTGTTTTCTCACCACAGTAACCATTTTGTTGTGGCTTTTTTGCTGTAAAAGGGATGATCAAGTTCCAGCATACCCCAGCCTCTTACTTTCCTTTGACTGCTTTGTCCTCAGAAAAGATACCTTTATTGTTCCTAAAATAACTTCTAAGCAACATACAATTTTGTGAAATGATGCAACACCAGTGAATATAACAAAAAAAAATACAAAAAATAAAAAATAAACAGTGTTCAATGTGCCAACCCTGAAGTCTCTCTTAAATAAAAGTCCATATATATTCAGATAAAAAAGATCTTTCACCATCCAGCAATTTTCCAAATTTTTACGAATAATTATCTACAAAGTGTGGCGTGTATTTGTATTCTGCCTCCTTTACTCTGATACCCCTAACTAAAATCTAGTGGAACCAATTGCCTTCAGAAGTCACCTAATTAGTAAATAGTGTCCACCTGTGTGTAATTTAATCTCAGTATAAATACAGCTGTACTGTGAAGCTCTCGGAGGTTTGTTAGAGAACCTTAGTGAACAAAAAGCATCAGCAAAGGAACACACCAGACAGGTCAGGGATAAAGTTGTGGGGAAGTTTAAAGCAGGGTTAGGTTATAAAACAATTTTCCAAGCTTTGAACAGCTCACGGAGCACTGTTCAGTCCATCATCGAAATAGAAAGAGTATATCACAACTACAAACCTACCAAGACATGGGCGTCCACCGAAACTGACAGGCCGGGCAAGGAGTGCATTCATCAAATAAGCAGCCAAGAAGCCCATGGTTACTGTAGAGATCCACAGTTCAGGTGAGAAAATCTGTCCACAGGAAAACTATAAGTCGTGCACTCCACAAATCTGGCCTTTATGGAAGAGTGGCAAGAAGAAAGCCATTGTTGAAAAAAAGCCATAAGAAACCATGTGGGGGACACAGCAAACATGTGGAAGAAGGTGCTCCGGCCAAATGAGATCAAAATGGAACTTTTTGGCCTAAAAGCAAAACGCTATGTGACTGAAAACTAACACTGCACGTCACCCTGAACACACCATGCCCACCATGAAACATGGTGGTGGAAGCATCATGTTGTGGGGATGCTTTTCTTCAGCAGGGCCAGGAAAGCTGGTCAGAGTTGATGGGAAGATGGATGGAGCCAAATACAGGGCAATCTTAGTAGAAAACCTGTTATGCCGCATACACACGACCAGTTTTGCCGTCGGAATAAACTCCGAAGGTTTCTCCGACGGAACGCTGACGGAATTCCATTCAAGCGGTCTTGCCTACACACGGTCAAACCAAAGTCCGACCAAAGTCCGACCGTCCAGAACGCAGTGACGTACAGCACATACGACGGAACTAGAAAAAGGAAGTTCAATAGCCAGTAGCCAATAGCTTCCGTCTCGTACTTGCTTCAGAGCATGCGTCATTTTTGGTCCATCAGAAATATTTAGAACATGTTCCATTTCTAGGTCCATCAGAATTTTTGAAAAAAAAAGTCTGATGAGGCATACACATGATTGGAATAGACGATGAAAAGATTCCTTCGGACTTTTTCTGTCGGACATTCTGCTCGTGTGTACGCGGCTTTAGACTCCATAAAAGACTTGAGACTTGGGAGGAGGTTTACCTTCCAGCAAGACAACGACCCTAAACATATAGCCAGAGCTGCAATGGAATGCTTTAGATCAAAGCATATTCATATGTTAGGATGGTCCAGTCAAAGTCCAGACCTAAATCTAATTGAAAATCTGTGGCAAGACTTGAAAATTGCTGTTCACAGATGCTCTCTCCATCCAATCTGACAGAGCTTCAGCTATTTTGCAAAGAAGAATGGGCTAAAATGTCACTCTCCAGATGTGCAAAGCTGGTAGAGACATCCCCAAAAAGACTTGCAGCGGTAATTGCAGCAAAAGGTGGTTCTACAAAGTATTGACTCGGGGGGCTGAATACAAATGCACACTACACTTTTCAGATATTTATTTGTAAAAAATATAGAAAACCATTTATCATTTTACTTCCACTTCACAATTATGTGCCACTTTGTGTGGGCCTTTAAAATCCCAATAAAATATATGTAAATCCCAATAAAATATTTTTTGGTTGTAACATGACAAAATGTGGAAAATTTCAAGGGGTATGAAGACTTTTTTAAGGCACTGTGTATATATAGATATATCTATATATAGATATATCTATATATAAATCTATATATATCTATACATATACAGTATCTCACAAAAGTGAGTACACCCCTCACATTTTTGTAAATATTTTATTATATCTTTTCATGTGACAACACTGATGGGTTTACTTAACCACTTCAATACCAGGCACTTAGACACCTTCCCGCCCAGACCAATTTTCAGCTTTCAGCGCTGTCGCAATTTGAATGACAATTGCGCGGTCATGCTACACTGTACCCAAACAAATTTTTTATCATTTTGTTCCCACAAATAGAGCTTTCTTTTGGTGGTATTTGATCACCTCTGCGGTTTTTATTTTTTGTGCAACAAATAAAAAAAGACCGAAAATTTTGAAAAAAAACAAGTTTTTCTTTGTTTCTGTTAAAACTTTTTTGTAAATAAGTACGTTTTCTTCTTCAATGATGGGCACTGATATGGCTGCACTGACGGGCACTGACGGGCACTGATACGGTGGCACTGATGGGCACCGATGAGGTGGCACCAATGAGGTGGCACTGATGAGGTGGCACTGATGGGCACTGATGATGGGCACTGATAGGCGGCACTGATGGGCACTGATAGGCGGCACTGATGGGCACTGATAGGTGGCACTGGTATGCGGCACTGATGGGCACTCATAGGTGGCACAGATGGGCACTTATAGGCGGCACTGATGGGCACTCATAGGTGGCATTGATGGGCACTCATAGGTGGCATTGATGGTTACTTATGGGTGGCACTGATAGTTGGCACAGATGGGCATGGATGGGCACTGATAGATGGGCACTGATGCGCACGGATGGGCACTGACAGGTGGCATGAATGGACACTGATGGGTGGCACTGATGGCACTGCTTGTTTGCAGTGATGCCCCTAAGGGTGGCATTGCTGGGCATCACTGCAACATAATGGTGCCAATCAGTGCCCATTTGTGGGCACTGATTGGCACAGGTTTGGCACACTGGGCACATGTGGATGGCCATGGGGTACATACCTGGCCATCCACATGTTGCCCCTTCCCTGGTGGTCCTAGTGGCGATCCCTGGTGGTCCAGTGTGGTGATCTGCGGGGGGGCTGCGCTGATAAACAATCAGCGCAGACCCCCCCTGCCAGGAGAGCCGCCGATCGGCTCTCCTCTAATCGCGTCTGTCAGACGCGAGTGAGGAAGAGCCGGTCAACGGCTCTTCCTATTGACAGCGTGATCAGCCGTGATTGGACACGGCTGATCACGTGGTAAAGAGCCTCCGCCGGAGGCTTTTTACCAAGATCAGTGTAGCGGTGTGTCAGACTGACACACCGCTCCACCGATCGCCGCGATGCGCGCCCCCGAGGGCGCGCTGCGGCATGTTATCCTGCTGGACGTCATATGACGTCCAGTCAGGATAACAGAACCACTTCCCGGACGTCAATCCGCTATAGGGTGGGCGGGAAGTGGTTAATCTTCGTTTCCCTGCAAAGGTAAAGCATAATGGGCTACTATGCATTGCATAGCAGCCCATTATGTGTCACTTACCTGACACAGGAGCCTGCGATGTCACCGCTGTCCCCTCTGCTACAGAGCGTTCATCTTCTTTCCGGGTATCGTGGCTCTGGCGCTGTGATTGGGCGGAGCCATGATGACATCATGCGCATGGGAGCCACCACTAACGGTATATCGCCGTTAGCAGCAGCATGCTCAGTGCGCCAGTGCGCCGCTGTCTACGGCGCCGGTGCCTGTCTTTTTGCAAATATCTCCTAAACCGTGTAAGTTTAGGAGATATTTCTTGGACCTACAGGTAAGCCTTAATCTAGGCTTACCTGTAGGTCAAAGTGGTCTGTAAGGGTTTATCAGTTTTCAGTATGTCAAAGTACATGTTGGCATTCATGGTTCCCTCAATGAACTGTAGCTCCCCAGTGCCGGCAGCACTCATTCAGCCCCAGACCATGAAACTCCCACCACCATGCTTGACTGTAGGCAACAACACACCTGTCTTTGTACTCCTCTCCTGATTGCCGTAACACGCGCTTGACATCATCTGAACCAAATAAGATTATCTTGGTATCATCAGACCACGTCCTTAGTCTGCTTGTCTTCAGCAAACTTTTGTGGGCTTTCTTGCGCATTATCTTTAGAAGAGGCTTCCTTCTGGGATGACAGCCATGCAGACCAATTTGATGCAGTGTGTGGCGTATGGTCTGAGCACTGACAGGCTGACCCCCCACCCCTTCAACCTCTGTAGCAATGCTGGCAGCACTCGTACATCTATTTCCCAAAGACAACCTATGGATATGACGAGCACGTGCACTCAACCATGGTGAGGCCTGTTCTGAGTGGAACCTGTCTGGTTAAACTGCTGTATGGTCTTGGCCACCATGCTGCAGCTCAGTTTCAGGGTCTTGGCAATATTCTTATAGCCTAGGCCATCTTTATGTAGAGCAACAATTCTTTTTTTCAGATCCTCAGTAAATTCTTTGCCATGAGGTGCCATGTTGAACTTCCAGTGACCAGTATGAGAAAGTGACATGACACCTGGGAGGGAAAATGGCTAATTGGGCCCAATTTGGACATTTTTACTTAGGGGTGTACTCACTTTTGTTGCCAGCAGTTTAGACATTCATGGCTGTGTGTTGAGTTATTTTGAGAGGGCAGCAAATTTACAGTGTTATACAAGCTGTACGCTCACTACTTTACAACGTAGCAAAGTGTAATTTCTTCAGTGTTGTCACATGAAAAGATATAATAAAATATATACAAAAATGTGAGTGGTGTACTCACTTTTGTGAGATACTGTTTATATATATATATATATATATATATATATATATATATATATATATATATACACACACACAAAGTTGTGCTCATAAGTTTACATACCCTAGCAGAATTTCTTGGCCATTTTTCAGAGAATATGAATGATAACACAAAAACATTTCTTTCACTCATGGTTAGTGTTTGGCTGAAGTCATTTATTATCAATCAACTGTGTTTACTCTTTTTAAATCATAATGACAACAGAAATTACCCAAATGACCCTGATCAAAAGTTTACATACCCTGGTGATTTTGGCCTGATAACATGCACACAAGTTGACACAAAGCGGTTTGAATGGCTATTTAGGCCGGGTTTACACTGGTGCGACACGAAACTCATCCTACTTTGGATCCGACTTTGCCCTGTGACTTGAAGCCGACATCCGACTTTCAATAAACAGGGATCCGACTTGGATATCTGCCAATACCAGGCACTATGTTTGGTATGAATCTTGAGGGGGAACTCCACACCAAATTTTAAATAAAAAAACGGCATGGGTTCCCCCTTAAAGGGCATACCAGGCCCTTCGGTCTGGTATGGATATTAAGGTGAACCTCCTACACCAAAAAAACGGCGTGGGGGTCCCCCAAAATCCATATCAGACCCTTATCCGAGCACGCAGCCCAGCCGGTCAGTAAGGGGGGTGGGGACAAGTGAGTGCCCCCTCCTGAGCCGTACCAGGCCACATGCCCTCAACATGGGGGGTGGGTGCTTTGAGGCAGGGGGGCGCCCTGCGGCCCCCACCCCAAAGCACCTTGTTCCCATATTGATGAGGACAAGGGCCTCCTCCTGACAACCCTGGCCATTGGTTGTCGGGGTCTGCAGGCGGGGGACTTATAGGAATCCGGGAGCCCCCTTTAATAAGGGGGCCCCCAGATCCTGGCCCCCCACCCTATGTGAACAAGTATAGGGTATATCGTACCCCTACCCATTCACCTGGGCGAAAAAAAGTGTCAATTAAAAAAACACACTAGATAGGTAATTTATTAGGCAGCTCTGGGGGTCTCTTCCGACTTGGGGGGTCTCTTCCTTCTCCGCTCTCTCCGGCCTCTTCTCTGCGCTCTACGGCCTCTTCTCCCACTCTCCAGTGTCTTCTGCTGGGCTCCTCCGCTATCTTCTGCTCTTTTGCCGCTCTTTTGCTAGCGTTGGCTCGATCTTCTCCATCGTCTTCTTCCCTCCGGTCTTCTTTCTGATGTTGACACAACGCTCTCTCCCGCTGTAATGCCGTGTGCGCGGTGCGCAACGACTTATATAGGCATGGGCCGTGGTCACGGGTGATGTCATCTGGTGACCCCGCCCCTTCATGCCCCGGCAGTGACGTCATAAGGGGCGGGGTCACTGGATGACATCACCCGGTGACCACGCCTCATGCCTATATAAGCAGTTGTACACCGCGCACACGGCATTACAGCGAGAGAGAGAGTCGTGTCAACATCGGAAGGAGACTGGAGGGAAGCAGACGATGGAGAAGACCGGGCCAACACTAGCAAAAGAGCAGGCAAAAGAGCAGAAGATAGCGGAGGAGCCCGGCAGAAGACACCGGAGAGCGGGAGAAGAACCGGAGACCGGGAGAAGAGGCCGGAGAGAGCAGAGAGGTCGGAAAAGACAACCCAAGTTGGAAGAGACCCCTGGAGCTGCCTAATAAATTACTTTAAAAGCCGGTCTAGTGTTTTTTTTTGTTTTTTTTTTTTATTGACACTTCCCCCCCCAGGTGAATGGTACATACTCATTCACATAGGGTGGGGGGCCAGGATCTGGGGGCCCCTTATTAAAGGGGGCTCCCGGATTCCGATAAGCTCCCCACCCGCAGACCCCGACAACCAATGGCCAGGGTTGCGGGAGGAGGCCCTTGTCTTCATCAACATGGGAACAAGGTGCTTTGGGGCAGGGGGGCTGCAGGGCGCCCCCTGCCCCAAAGCACCCACCCCTCATGTTGAGGGCATGTGGCCTGGTACGGTTTAAGAGGAGGGGGGCACTCATTCATCTCCACCCCCTTTCCTGACCCGCCGGGCTGCGTGCTCAGATAAGGGTCTAGTATGGATTTTGGGGGGACCCCCATGCCGTTTTTTGGCGTAGGGGGTTCCCCTTAAAATCCATACCAGACCGAAGGGCCTGGTATGCTTTTGAAGGGGGAACCCATGCCGGTTTTTATTTAACCACTTCCTGCCCGGCCTATAGCAGAATGACGTCCGGGCGGTGGTTCAGTTATCCTGACTGGGCGTCATATGACATCCTTCAGGATAACAGCCACCACGCGCCCGTGGGGGTGCGCATCGCAGCAATCGGTGGTGCAGTGTGTCAGTCTGACACACCGCTACACCGATCTCAGTAAAGAGCCTCCAACGGAGGCTCTTTACCACGAGATCAGCCGTGTCCAATCACGGCTGATCACAGTGTAAACAGGAAGAGCCGGTGATCGGCTTTTCCTCACTCGCTTTTGACGGATGCGAGTAGAGGAGAGCCAATCGGCGGCTCTCCTGATTGTTTATCAGCGCAGCCCCCCCACAGATTTCCACCCAGGACCACCATCATGCCGCCCAGGACCACCAGGGAAGGGGGCAACATGTGGATGGCCAGGTATGTACACCATGACCATCCACATATGAAAACATTTGCACAATACATGCCAATCAGTGCCCACAAATGGGCACTGACTGGCAACATTATGGTCCAGCTAAAAAAAGTGATGTCCAGCAATGCCACCCATCAGTGTCATCAGTGCCACCCATCAGTGTCATCAGTGCCACCTCTCAGTGCCCATCCATGGCCATCAGTGCCCATCTATCAGTGACCATCAGTGCCCATCTGTGCCACCTATCAGTGTCACCCATAAGTACCCATCAGTGCCACCCATAAGTACCCATCAGTGCCGCCTATGAGTGCCCATAAGTGCCGACTATGAGTGCCCATCAGTACCACATATCAGTGCCGCCTATCAGTGCCCATCAGTGCCGCCTATCAGTGCCCATCAGTGCCACCTAATAGTGCCCGCCATCAGTGCCCATCTGTGCCACCTATCAGTGCCACCCATAACACATCACACGTCACGCGTCATGAGCTCCCAAAAGGTAACCATCCGCACCTGTGATCAGTTTGCTTGTAATTAGCATGTGTGTATAAAAGGTCAATGAGTTTCTGGACTCCTGAGAGACCCTTGAAACTTCCAGTGCTGCACTGAGGTTTCTGGATTCTGAGTCATGGGGAAAGCAAAAGAATTGTCAAAGAAGCTGCGGGAAAAGGTAGTTAAACTGTATAAAACAGGAAAGGGATATAAAAAGATATCCAAGGAATTGAGAATGGCAATCAGCAGTCTTCGAACGCTAATCAGGAAGTGGAAAATGAGTGGTTCTGTTGAAACCAAACCACGGTCAGGTAGACCAACTAAAATTTCAGCCACAACTGCCAGGAAAATTGTTCGAGATTCAAAGAAAAACCCACAAATAAATTTAGGTGAAATACAGGACTCTCTGAAAACATGTGGTATGGCTGTTTCAAGATGCACAATAAGGAGGCACTTGAAGTAGGATGGGCTGAAGAAAGCCATCACTATGCAAATGCCACAAAGTATCCTGCTTACAATACACCAAACAGCACAGAGACAAGCCTTCTGGCACAAAGTCATTTGGAGTGATGAGACCAAAATTGAGCTTTTTGGCCACAACCATAAACGCTACATTTGGAGAGGAGTCAACAAGGCCGATGATGAAAGGTACATCATTCCTACTGTGAAGCACGGACGAACGTGCGCATGGGAGGAACTTGGACATTCCAACATGACAATGATCCATAACACAAGGCCAAGTCGACCTGCCATTGGCTACTGCACAATAAAGTGAAGGTTCTGGAGTGGCCACCTCAGTCTCCTGGCCTCAATATCATTGAGCCACTCTGGGGAGATCTCAAACATGCAGTTTATGCAAGACAGCCCAATAATTTACAGGAACTGGAGGCTTTTTGCCAAGAGAAATGGGCAGCTTTACCATCTGAGAAGATAAAGAGCCTCATTCACAAATACCACAAAAGACTTCAAGCTGTCATTGATGTTAAAGGGGGCAATACACGGTATTAAGAACTGGGGTATGTAAACTTTTGATTGATTGATTGATAATAAATGGCTTCAGCCAAACACTAACCATGAGTGAAAGAAAATTTTTTGTGTTATCATTCATATTCTCTGAAAAATGGCCAAGAAATCATAAATTCTGTAAGGGTATGTAAACTTATGAGCATATATATATATATATATATATATATATATATATATATATATATACACACACACTTTTTTTCACCTCCCTGTCTTGCGCTCCCTTCCCTTTTCCCAGTGTACCACCTCTACCCTCTCCACCCCACACAACACTCAAAATTTTACGCCCCTTCACCTTCCTCCATCATTCTCCCACCATCCGCACACACTGTCATCCAAACTCTTCCCTTCAACCTAGGTTTAAACTTTCAAAACACAAGAGAATTTTTTTCTATAGGAGGAGTACTGGTCCAGCTACTCAAATCTACTATTAAATGTTACTATTACCCAATTGTTTCTTATTTGGTTTGTTCATTGACGTGTAACCATTCAGTTGAATACTCTGTATCTTAACATTTGTTACTGGACTTTGTAACCTCTGAAATATTATAAACAAAGAATAAATATTCTATAATGACTTCCACAAAGTCTCTGTTTGCATAAAAATAGGCATGCACTCCCCCATGTGACACTGCCCAGGCCTGCTAATAAATAGTTGAGGCACTGGGTATGACATTATAGGAAAGCATGGGGGATGCTTAGGGGCAGAAATAACATTTCTGTAGCCTTTTCTTTTGCAGAAGGACTTCGGGGCCAATAGTAAATGTGGGTTGGGTGGTTGCTGAGACCACTACTGCAGTAATATAGATTTGGACATTGCTTACCTCTAGTTTGTAATGTTCAAGTGGTTTCAGCAACAAACACCTCCTTCAGTCATTCTCTGTTTGGACCTGAAACATGAATAAGGAGGATTCCTCTTGGATAGGATGGGGAAACCTCTTTGCTGTCTGATGTCAGGTTCATTTTATAAACTATGAGCAAATTTTGAGTATTACAATGTTATCTATCTATCTATCTATCTATCTATCTATCTATCTATCTATCTATCTATCTATCTATCTATCTATCTATCTATCTATCTATCTATCTATCTATCGTAAATAAGTGTTAAAATACAAGAACCAAGAAATTATTTTTGCACAGAAGGCCCCTTGGAAACTTTATTTAATCTTCATTAAAAGGATTCTAAAACTTCAGGAGGCTCTAAATAGCACCTAGCAGCAGCAGGATTATGTTGAAGCTGAAGCTACCTGCTGCCACTGTTAGCTTTTAAATGTTATAGTCACAAGTTTGCTGAACTTGATAACCATATTGTTTTTCTGGTGGAAACAAAATTGCCCTTTGTTTTTAAGATAGTCTAACCAAGATTAGGTGTTCCTGTACAGATCCCTACGCATCAGGCTCCCTTTACACCTAGGCGATTTGAATCGTGGGTGGAATCGCAGTGATTATGCCCACGATTACAGAATTGGCAAAATGCGGGCGGGACGCACCCCTTAAAGGCACCCCAAACATGTTGTGACTTTGCCACGGTTGTCGAGCGACAATGCGCAAAAATCGCAACGCTAAATGCTCCTGGCTCTGTGTCAAGATTTGGTATATGAGCTTCATTGAAGGGTTTTTGGAGCGAAGGGAGGCCCATTCACATGAATGGTGCCACTCCAAAAATGCTCCACAAAAAAACACAAAAATCTACACCCAGGTGTAAATGGAGCCTTAGGGAAATCCTAGTCATATCTTTTCTGGGTAGAAACCAGCTCATTGCAATTAATGTATAGAATACAAAAAGACTGTTTTGGCCATGAAAATATATTGTTGCGTATCACAAATGTATTCTTCATTATATGATTTAAGAGAGTTAGCTTTGTTCAATAAAACAAGAAAAAATATTGTTAGCTTTATAAGATGATGTAGATTACCTTCTGTCAGAGCCTGACAGAACTGTTGCCATGGGGAGGTAGGGTTGCCACCTTTTCTTGCAGCCAAACCCAAACACTTTAGCAACGCATGGCATGGCATGGCTCATGGGATTTTAAAAGACCTGGGGCACCTTTAGGTGCTCCAGTGGGAGTAGTAATGTGGCACAGGATTCTGCTGGGAACAGTGGGTGTGGCCAAATTGCATTAACAATGGGAGGGGTTTAAAGGAGGGGTTTAAAGGGGCATGATTAAATAAAATAAAAGGATTCTTGCATAAAATATGCTTAGATTGCTGTGCCACAAGTAAGAGTCTCACAGACGTGTATACACATCAACACAATCATAGAAAAACAAAACAAAAAAAAAACTCTTCCATTACATATGATTTTGTGTACCCTGAAAATGGTCACAGAGCTAATATTTTTTATGAGCCTACCTTAAAGAAGACCTTCAATAAAATAGTCACAGACTGCTTGGCAGCCAGCAACTGTTAAGACAATGAACACTTTGGTGAGAAGTATGTAATGTACAATATAGTGCAGGAGTGCGTAATGTACAATTTAGAATGTATAATGCAGGACTGCCTAATTTGGGGGGGGATAGGGTAGTACCCTGGTGTATACTGTATTCTCCTGGAGGGGGCGTGGATCCCCTGGTAAGTACACAACCCGGTAGGTCACACAGGGTTCGGTAGGTGCTCTCGGTCTCGTGGGCTGTATAATGTTCGGTCCCCTGGCAGTTCCCAGTTTGGTGAGTACATGTCTCTCCTGGAATGCCGTGCCAACCGCTCAAATGATCCCGACACACCTCCATTGTGTCCACACTCGCTTCTGAGTGTCCAGGCCCCTTGAATATGTGGTAGAAAGGTGTGGGCTCTTCCCGTGAGTCTGATGTGGCCAGTAATGGCTTGTCGGTGCCAAGTGTCAATTCCAGGCAGCATGCTGAAGGAACTCCAACATGCAGAGGTGATGGTCATCTCAGCAGAGTCCAGTTTGAAACCCTGGCTGGTGGGTGCGCAATGTGGTGCTGAGGATTGCCCTTTTTATGCTATGTTGTTGGAAAGGAGCCTGGCTGAATGAACAGATGGTGTAAGGTATTGAGTGAGAATATTTAAGCTGTGCATGATGCATAAGCCTAGGCTCGGTGGGTGGGCAATGCTGCCACTACTGCTGACCTCCCCCGTCCTCAGTCACTGGTCTGGCAGGTGGAAAGTTTGACGGCTTCTGGCAGGACACTCAGTTCACATGACAGAACCCCCTCCTCCCATCAGCAGCACATCTCCCTTCTTACTCTGAAATCCTCCAGCAAAGTCAGAAGCAGGGAACTTCCATCTCTCTATTTGCATCTGCATACTCCGAAGAATCAGTCCTAAAAGCTGCAGATAGGACATCTAACATGTATGGAGTGCTCCTCTGTAGAAGACAACTGGCCCCAGATAAAATCATAGTGCCTCCGCATCAGGACTGAGTGCCCTCTAAACCCTGGCTGGTGGCCATTAACTCATTCAGTGTGTCCTCTTATTCATTCCTCTGGCAACCCTATTTAGGGAGCCTGAATAATGTGTCTGGGTTTCAAACACACTGAGACCTAGACACATAATTCAAAACCGGGGCTGTCTGGGTGAATCCTGGACAGGTCGCAACCCCATGGAGAGGCAATAGGTTGCAGTGCCTCCCCAAAATAATGTATCCCCCTACATGTCCTTCTTATAGCTTTTCTAGTTTATTTTTATTTTTATTTACAATGCCCCCATCTGATCAGTGTCTGGAACCAACTATGGTGCCTAACAGGCTATAAAGTGACAGCACTCTGTATTCTTTTAAAATGTTGTTATTTCTAAAGTTAAAGCCAGCATTTTAATCCACAATTAGGGTTTTCAGTCTCTACCTGGTGGAGAGGACTCACTGGTGTTGCTCTGTTGTTCTGAACTTAAATCAGCAACTGGCATCTGTGGCTTGTCTTCACTAGTGATGTGCATATTTACAATGCGAAAAATGAGTTGGAATGCTGAGAGATCTTCCATAAGTTTTGTATATACAGGACAAGCTACCATACAGTACTTCTTGGTCATAGTAAGTCTTTGCTTGGCTAACAGGGTCCACTTTATAAGAATCCATCCATTTAAAATAATAATGACGTTTTCTTTGACGTGTTTTCTCACCAAAGTAACCATTTTGTTGTGGCTTTTTTGCCTGCTTTGTCCTCAGAAAAGATACCTTTACTGTTCCTAAAAATAACTTCTAAACAACATACAATTTTGTGAAATGATGCAGCACCAGTGAATATAACAGAAAAAATACAAAAAATAAAAAATAAACAGTGTTCAATGTGTCAAACGTGAAATCTCTCTTAAATCAAAGTCCATATATATTCAGATAAAAAGATCTTCCACCATTCAGCAGATCCTTGTAGTGTAACAAAAACGCAGAGTGCCACCACCTTAATCAAATGCACTCTCACCAGACCATCAGCTGTAACAGGTACAGCAAACACAGGATGTTTCTCAGGCAAAGATCAGGTGTATGCACTTCCAGTCCAGAATCATTCCTCTTGGGCAGCAGCAAAATGCAACTTCCACTAGAACAGATAGAGCTCACCAAGGAGCCAACATAAAGACAGTAATAGTGAAGTAGTTTAATTTAAGGTTTATTGTAGAACAGAGCCAGTCAATCAATCAGAACAATGTGACAGGGAAAAAACTCACTGAGAGATCCAGGATCGTGCAGCGGCATGACGTCAGCACTGGGATACTTCTAAACAACAGTTTTAGCACATTAAAGTAAACATACAAAGCCAATAAATACTACACTGTGAAGACTTCAAATGGCTCCCGGTGAGCTTTATTTACTACAGCTACATCTGGATCAGTGGCGACTGGTGCTCAAAATTTTTGGGGGGGTGCAAACAAACTGAAAAAAAAACCCATCAATTACAGCCACTGTGCCATCAAACGCAGCTACTGTGCTCATCAATTGCCACCACTGTGCCATCAAACGCAGCCACTGTGCCCATCAAGCATAGCCACTGTGCCCATCAAGCGCAGCCACTGTGCCCATCAAACACAGCCACTGTGCCCATCAAACGCAGCCACTGTGCCCATCAAGCGCAGCCACCGTGCTCATCAAACGCAGCCACTGTGCCCATCAAACGCAGCCACTGTGCCATCAAATGCTGCCACTGTGCCATCAAAGCAGCCACTGTGCCCATCAAACGCAGCCACTGTGCCATCAAAGGCAGCCACTGTGCCCATCAAGCGCAGCCACTGTGCCATCAAATGCAGCTACTGTACCCATCAATTGCTGCCAGTGTGCCCATCAATTGCCGCTACTGTGCCCTATCAACTGCTGCCAGTGTACCCATCAATTGCCGCTACTGTGCCCCATCAAATGCTGCCAGCGTGCCCATCAATTGTCGCTACTGTGCCCCATCAAATGCTGCCAGTGTGCATCACCCGGCACTTACCTGTCTCGCAGCGGGTCAGCGGCGGTGTCCTGCACGCTCCTCAATGTCTTCTTCCGTCCTCTCTATCAGGTGTCCAATCACAGCGCCTGACGTATCAGCCAATCAGGTGACAGCTAACAGACCCAAGCACCTGGCTGAGAGGCGGTTCAGTGTTAGCAAAGCAATATCCTTTGCTTTGCTAAAGGATAATTTTCAATAATTGAAAACTGTCCTGTTACAGTATTGGTCAGGGGAGAAATGCCCCCTTACATTGGTGGTTGATAGACGACCTGCCTTGCTGTCCAGTGCAGCTGAGGCTGTAGAGAAAGGGCCTGGGGATTCTCTGTCCTCAGTCCCTTTCTCTGTCTCAAAAGTGATACTTAAGGGGTATGTTTAGACCCCTGATATTTCACCAAAGCCCCCCAACAGGGCTCCTAAAAAAAATATTATTAAAAAATAATAATAATAATATTGTAAAAAAAAATACAAAAATAAAATTGTAAAAAATAACAAAAAAATACAGTAATAAAAACAAAAACAACTACTGACACTGTTCTCTGTCCTACTGACAAAGTCCACTACCCCATTGACACCATCCACTGCCTTACTGACACCGTCCTCTGCCCTACCGACACTGGCCACACACCATCCACCTCCCTACTGACACTATCCACACACCACCCACTTCCCTATTGACACCATCCACTGCCCTATCCACACACCGTCCACCTCCCTACTGACACTGTACACACACTGTCCACTTCCCTACTGACACTGTCCACTGCTCTACTGATTGCCACTGTCCGCTTTTAAGGTAGTGCAAGTTTATAGTGACATTTGTTTTATTATATATACTATATTTTTTTTATAAGTTTTCCATACTATTTAGTTAGGTCTTGCTAGGTAATTTCTGAAAAACAAAAAAGGGTGCCGAACCTCTGTGATCTTTGATCTCTTTCATGTTGTTCAGGTAGATTTCTGCCTCTCAAAGGTTGCCTACCCCTGCATTTCAGTAGTGGTGAAAGTAGATGAGGATCAATCCACCACTGCTCAAGAAAACTCTAGCAATCTCTATAGGAATTGTAGGGTCCCGGGGGAACCCAGGTTGAGAAAAACTGATCTAGATTGTCATATTTTAACACTGAACTCAGAATAGGGCTGTAGATTTGGTTTAAGCATAGAGCAAACATCTTTTCTTCATTGTACAGTGGAGCACACAGGATCTTTGGTCATAACCAAGGGTTAAAAGCAGCTACCTTCAGATGATTGGACACTGGTAAAAAAAGCGCTGCAGGGACATCTTCTCTATAATTCTTCCCACTCCAAGCTATCCTCAGTTTGTTGCTATTGTCCTTCGGTGATGGACCTTCTCTCCTGAGTAAACTTTCCCCCATGTGCTGGGGTTTTGTTCTGCAAGATTCTTCTGTCAAGCTGTAGCTCCTCCATCACCACTGCAGCTTTCACATGCATCTTTCCATATCAGTTTACTCTTCATCTGAGCCTAGACTGTACTCAGACCCAGCCTAGAAGAGGATGTGAACTCGGCCTGAAATGTCTCTGTGGGCACTGGATCCTGTGTGGTTGTTCACCTTGGCATGTTGTGCATTGTATTGAGCTAACCGCAGGGTGTTATACAGGTCCAGAGTCATGGTCCATCAGCAGGTTGAGTCCTGTCTCTAAAGACCCTTTGGGGGTATGCCCATCCCTTTAAAGCTGTGTGTGCTGGCTTTGATCCCATGGAGCTAGTGGAGTGCAGTCTCTTCTTTAATTCTGTGTTTCAGCTGTGGAGTGGGAGAGCCAGTCTATTAAAATTTGGTGCCATTTTTGGGCAAGAATGCAGGCTCCTTGCCTTCCTTTGGGATCACCCACTCAGACTCAGCTGACGACTTGAGTAGAAATGATAGTCTCTCTCCACAGGGTCCTAGTTCTGTTCTGATTCTCTGCCCTTCTCTGGGGGTTCATTTGGCCTCCAGGCACAAAACTTTCCTCCTTTTTGACTACAGAGGATTTCTCTGCTACCATGTCTCACTTTTTGGGTAGGATCTTGGTCTTGTTGAAACACATTGATCACAGGGGTCACAAACGACCCCTTCAGCTTACCTTTCAGGAGCAGTTTCTGACTTTTCTCTTGCTACTGCTGCCTGAGGAGGATGGGGGGCGAGAAAGAGGAAGATGAGTATTAAACTTCCACAGCATTGGACTCAGAGTCTCCTTAGCTAAAGGATAGCCTAAAGCATGGTCCTTATTGATGGGGGGCATTCCTGTCTTGTGTTAAATCACCCTAAGGCAAGCCATAGAATAATACATTTTCTTTCCTTCCACCATGAGAATGTCTCCTGCCTGCAGCGCTATTGTGTTCTGCTGGCAGGGAGGGGGAGCAGTGAGCCTACCCAACCAGCAGAATACAATGATTACTGCTAGCAGCTATAGCCACTGCAGTAATTGCATGTAGAAAAATCTGAAAGGCTGGTTGTATCCAAGTCAATCAATGGATTGACTTAGGTACAATCAGCCTACCCATACATTAATCTAACATGGGCTACCCTGAAACCGCCCAGACCTTTCCTGTTTACTTGCTCTTAGATTCAGTGTAATGTAGCAACTGGCCTCACACAAAAAAGATTTTCACACCTCCCAAACGCATAAAAAGTGCTTAGCAATATCCTTTAGAGGAGGGGTTCATGAAAAAGAAGGCTCCATTCTTGTTGTGGCCCCAGCCATCTCTTGCTTTAACAAAAGCTTAACAGTCCCTGTTGATATAAGCCCTCTTTAAGGCCTTGTTCACCCTCACTGGTCCCGCCATGCAACCTGTAGTCACATCCATGGCTGTCTGTTAGATCCTGGCTCTTTGAACTAAATGCATGTCCCGTGACACTGGATCCATTTTAACCAATCTCTCCATCCTCTGGGCTCTTGGTCCACCCTTCTGCTTCTCAGCCGCTGACTTTATTGACATGGCTGTTGAATCCCAGGTCCTGAGGAGCAGGAGTCGGATTCAATCATCCCTATGCTCTTGAAGGCTAGGAGTTAAGTTCTCACAAAGTCTACCACCACACCTGGATAGCCTGTTTTGTGTGGAGTAAGGCTAGGAAACTCCATCATAGGAAGTACTACTTAAGTGCATTCTGTCTTTTTCTCAGTCTGGTCAGGACCAGCATCTGTACTTAAAATGATTGTAAACTATCACCTTGTAAAACAATTAATTCAGTTTAATAGAAATGAAAGGCAAATCATTTGTGTATAGAAATTAAAAAAAAAAAACATTATAAATACCTGTTTTTCCCTTTTTTTATAAGTGATCACATTCCCTCCGTTTCCTCTGTTCTCAGCTGCATAAGAGCTGAGGGGAGGAGCAGCAAGAGTAAACTGAGCTTCCCAGTGAATGGCAGTCCAAGGGAGGCATGTCAGGACAAGTCTGATCATTGGAGGAGAGCAGGCTGAGTTGCCAGCACAGCTGAAGAACTGACCACAGTGTGCTCTCCTGCTTAGTGTGGTCAGTTTTTAATAGGAAGGCAGAGGGACTGTCGGGAACACTAGAGATTTCACACAAAGGAAACAATTCAAAGAGAACAGAATACTTTTTCATACAAGTACATGGTACAGCAAGCACATATCAAGAATATGAAATGTTGGGGTAACAAACATTTTAAATGCCATTAAGGGAAACATTTTTAGTTACCAGCCTGGTTCTCTTTGCCCTTCAGAGGTCGTCCTTTGTACCTTTGTCGTCCTTTGTACCTTATGTGATCTTATACACGAGGTTGCTTATTTTAATGGGCTGCCCTACAGACGCCTTTGAGCTTCAATCTTCGGGTATATTTACCATACATTTTTCCACATTTGTTGCACTTCTTGCTTGCCACGTTTGGGGTGCCATTAGCAAATGGTGACAATTAATTACACAGCAAGTGCCACATGCATTTTCATGTGTTGCATGAACACACAGAAAATTCATGTCACGTTTGCAGTGCCATTAATTGTTTATGGCACGCCAAACGCCCCAAGCAAGAAGCATTATTGTGAATGCAGGCTCAAGAACATGTGTCATGTTCTGTACTCCAAAAAGTATTTTACAGGTCAAGAATCCTATTTTCTCTGCCTGCCATATGTTTAAGCCTTGTTCACACATGCTCCAGCTTCTATTAGAGCAGTATTTCAGCAAGTTTTTCTGAAATATTTGCAAAGCTTTGGCGAGCCTCCAGCAACTTTGCTTAAACCTTTAAAAAACCCTTCAGCTCCAGTTTGAAATGATCAAACTGATGTTAATGGGAGTGTAAACTATTACTTTGAACAAGCTGCTAGCATGTTTCTGTGAGCTTTAGTGCTACTTGAAGCTTGTTGAAAGCCTGCTGAAACCCGCTAGTTACCTATTTAAAGTGACAGTCTGCATTCACATTATATTTAACATTGCCAAAAGCTTTAGAACTGCTTTGCAAAAGCTTGCTGTACACGCAGATCTTATACAAACTAAAGTCTGTGTGAACAAGGAACTGTTTCTGGATGAATTAGAGCATTTGGACATGTTATATGATTTTATAAATCACAGTCTATTGCCTCTGGGGCTGATTCTGAGGCCCCACATTTTTTTTTCCTTTTATAGCAGTTCTCTTTATTAGGGTAACTTCTGTGCAGGTGTTACAGTTTTATGCAATAAGTCATGTAGGAGTTACCATTCCAAGCCTCTACCACTACAAAGCACAACAGAAAAGGAGAAGCTGAAGGCTTCCCCCTGCAAGGCAATATCATAATTTGCTAGTATGCACCGCATACCAACACATTATGAAAGACTTAGGCCTCATGTACACTGCTGCTGCTAAACGGATGTTTAGGAGCAGTTGGGCATTTTTTCCAACTGCTTCTGAACTCTCCTCTATGTTATCTTATCAGTACATGTACACAGGGTTGTTTCTAAGCAGTTGAGTTTAGAGGCTTTTTTTGGCATGCAAAAAAATGGGTTATGAAGCTAAGTTTAGAGGCATTTCAAGCTCTAAGCGCTTCTAAACGTGGTAACTCGTGTTTAGCCACGTTTCGTTTACAGATTTTTTAAATTTTTGGCTATTTTGAAAAAAATAATTACTTTTTTTTTTAAACGCTTCTAAACGAAAACACGGCAAAACGTGTCAAGACGCCATTGAACGCAGCATGTAAACATGGCAAAACGGACGTTTTAATTGTGGGTTACTATCTGTTAAGTTAAATTGTTCAGGAGAGGTTGTAAAAACGTCCCGTGTACATAAAGCCTAACCTAAAACGAAGCCCTCCAGTGGTGCGCTATCACTGCTGCAGAAGCTTCCATCTTCACCCCGTCTTCCTTCCGTGTTTAGCCATCTGACTGTCCGAGCCACGATGATGTCGGTCCCATGCACTGGAATCTCGGGCCACGGCACCAGCTCTGGCGGAACAGGTATGACATCACCGGCTGCTGCTTGCTAGAATATCTCCTTAACAGTGCACGTTTAGGAGATATTCATTTTACCTACAGGTAAGCTTTATTATAAGCTTACCTGTAGGTAAAAACAAAAAAAAACAAAGTTTACTACCTCTTTAAAAACAAAATTGTTTATCCCATAAAACATCTTTTTGTGAATGAAAAAGAGACATACACTATGTATCACATAAAGATAAAATATCGGCTGACATAAGCAAAGTCCCATATTATTAATCTGTGGTGGTATTTGATATATATTTTGGGATGATGCCCTCAGGATACCATCAATATACTATTTGACTATAAAAGAAACACTGATGATGTCATTCATCTCAGTACATTTTTATTTAGCCATAAAAGCAACACAGCTTATCCCTGCCCAGAGACCACCCCCTCTGAGAGATGATATTACTTTTAGGGCTAAATAAAAATTTGCTGAGCCAAGTGACATCATCCGTGTGCAGCTCCACCTTATCTGTATTTGTATGCAGTCTTTGTGCATCCCCATAAACTACTTTTAACTTTATTTAAGTTTGAGTTGTGATGGAATATGCAGTTAAGTTTTGGGCACCAGTTCTCCAAAAGGATATCGGGGAACTGGAGAAAGTGCAGAGAAGAGCAACCAAACTGATAAGAGGCATGGAGGAGCTCAGCTAAAAGGAAAGATTAGAGGAACTGAATGTATTTTCTCTAGAGAAAAGGAGATTAAGGGGGGATATAATCAAAATGTATAAATACATAAGTGGTCCATATAGTGAACTTGGTGTTGAGTTATTCACTTTAAGGTCATCACAGAGGACAAGGGGGCACTCTTTACATCTAGAGGAAAAGAGATTTAATCTCCAAATACGGAAAGGTTTCTTCACAGTAAAAGCTGTGAAAATGTGGAATAGACTCCCTCCAGAGGTGGTTCTGGCCAGCTCAGTAGATTGCTTTAAAAAAGGCCTGGATTCTTTCCTGAATGTACATAATATAACTGGGTACTAACATTTATAGGTAAAGTTGATCCAGGGAAAATCCGATTGCCTCTTCGGGGATCAGGAAGGAATTTTTTCCCCTGCTGTAGCAAATTGGCTTATACTTTGCTGGGGTTTTTTCGCCTTCCTCTGGATCAAATGTGGGTGAAGGATTGTGTATATGGGATTGTATGATTTTTTTCTTTTTTTTTTGGTTGACCTAGATGGACTTGTGCCTTTTTTCAACCTGATTAACTATGTAACTATCCTAAGGAGAGGAAAAGTTAAAATAGCCAGCCACACATGATTCATACAAATGAGACGATTCCCACTGCGCTATTGTATTCTGACAGCGGGGAAACTTCCCCACAGTCTGAATACAATAATCAGTTTTGCCAACTATAGCCAGCAGCCCTGATCATTTGACACAAATCTGAAAGGCTGGTTGTACATAAGTCGATCGACAGATCAGCTTGTGTACAACCAACTTGCTCATACATAGGCCGAATTTTCAGCAGACGAATTCCGATCAAAGTATGGCTGGCTTAAGACAACCTTAACAATAAAATAAAATAGATTTCTAGACACCAGTGCTTTGGGAATAGGGTCAAACCAACCAATTCAAATATCAAAATAGCTACGAAATTATCTATCGGGGCAATTCTGGTTTTGCTGACCATATTACATGATTTTGCAGTACATCATCCAGATGGCAGCCACTGAGATACAACATATTAACCGGTACAGTAGGAAAGCACCATCCCCAAACCAGGAATTGTTCTGATAACATGAACCACATACAAAATAAAATATAATTCTTTGTCAAATAATGGCAGATTATATACAGGTGGATGTTAATTTTGCTACCTCCACTGGAAAAGGGAAAAGTAAATCAAATCAAAGCTGGCCTATACAACTCAAGCTATGCCACCCACTGCTAACAATGTGACCTATCAAATATATCCCACCCTCATCATAGCAGAAGCTTTATCCCTGCTTCCCCCTGCTGTGAAAGGCCCAATCATTATATGCTAATGTGCCTGTTAAGTACTGCATGCTTAGTTTTAGTTAGGTAGGCCATTATTATTTGTGCTTATCAATAAATATATGCAGGCGTTTAAAAAATATTAGTAATAGTAAGTCCCACTTACGTTCTGTAATCTAAAGACAAACATGGCTAATATAGTCAATTTATTAATGGTAGTGTTGCCAGGGGTACTACAGGAAACATTGGCATGGGACTGAAACATTCTGTTGTAAGACCCAGGGGCAACCGAGTACCGTGGTCCTGCATGCCCTAAGGAAAACAGGGGCTGTGATAAGCAAGAGAAACACCGGACAGCTTTGGTGCCTTACCTGCATCAGGCTGTTTATTAAAACTAGTCATTAGAAAAGGTGCATTTGTTTTCTTTTTCTGACTTTTTTCTTTTTTAAACCTGAGATCTTTTCACTAACACATTCCCTGTCCCAAGAGGACAACACTTATTCACGGTGCTGTATCTATATAGGAGCAGCGTTATCACTCTAAGACGGGACTTCAGAACGTTTCACCCTCTCCTCTTTTCCATAATATGGGAGGTAATGTTTTTTTAGTTCACAGAGATACTGTGACTGAGAACAATGTGATAAGATTGTAGCACAAGCAAAAAGTCCAGGACATTATCAGCTCACAAGATTTCTGTCATATTCAAACAAATAGAACAAAATTCATTCATAGGTATCATTTTGCAGACTAAAAAAGAACAAATAACGCAAGTTCCTTGTTATGGTTTGCAAACACTTAAAAAAGCAGACACCCACAGAGCTGATGTTATCACCACTCCAATAGCAATGTACTGCGTGGGATATGTTCAGATAACTCTTCAAAGGGGGAGAACTTGCTGTGCATTTGTGACTACTAGCAAGAACCCTCCAGTTGCGAAGTCCTAGAGAGTGCACATACAGTCTTGTTCACAGGATCAGGATTTGTGTTGTGCCAACCCATATGTTGGAACCTGGTCAATAATTATGAATATCTATCCACAAGGAGAGCTATTGAAATACCTCAAGAGGTAGCACAGGGGCTAGATTCCGGCGATTATAAACCATGGACTAGGAACAGAGCAGGGCCATACCTACAGGGGTCGCAGGTGTCACAATTGTTGCCCCCCTGTACATGGTGGGGCAGTTGCATACAGAGGAACCGATCTCTCCATTTTCCTTCTGCGGCTGAATGCCTGCTTCTCCTCTCCCTCCCGCAGGCATTCAGTGGCAGGAAGAAAATGGAGAGTTCAGTTCCTCTATATACAGCCACTCTGCTGTTTCTCCTAGCCACCTTCTTTCTGCTGCCCCCTGTGTGCTCTTCTGCCCCCCTGTGCTCTATTTGAACCCCCCTCCTGTGCTCTTTCCTCGCACCTACCCTGTCAGGATGCTGTCAGGATGGAGAGTGGAGAAGGGGCCGGTAAATGTGTAATTTACCAGTCCCTTCCTTGTCTTAATGAATAGAGTAAGTGATCCGTACGGATCAATGATCTATTCATTCATAACTGAGAAATGGTAAACTGTGATTGTGAATGAATGGAAAGCTCTGTAGAGAGCTATTCCTGGCCATTCATTCTATGCAGTTGAGGCTGCAGAGAAGGAGATTGAGGGCTGTGTTTTCAATCTCCTTTCATTGTCTCAAAGATGGAACATCAGAGGTCTGTTTAGATCCCTGATATTTCACCAAAGCCCCCTAATGGGGTTCCTAAAAACATTGTAAAAAATCATTAAAAAATAAAATTGTAAAAAAAAAAAAATAAAATAAAAAACTATTAACCCCAGTGGTGGAACTACCAGGGTCACAAGGGATGCACTTGCGACTGGGCCCTGGCATTCCAGGCTCAAAGGGGAGGGCCCCAGCCAGGGGTCAGGGGGGCCAACCATGGTTTCTTGCACCGGGGCCCTAAAGGATCTAGTTGCGCCACTGGAACAGAGTACTGTTTCATACTATTCCCTGAAAATCTTGGCCCGTGGTTGCCAGAATTGCATCCAATGTTTCATGGCATCTTAAATGTTTTTGCCTAACTTTGACATCTTTGCCTTCTAAGGATATAAATCCAAGTTTCTTTGTGGATTTTAGTTTATTGTTTGCAGTAAAGGGTAATTAGCATATGCATTGTGACTTATTGTCCACATGCCTAGTGCAGACCATTTAGAATCCGATGTCTTCAGACAAGGTTTTCTTCTCACAGACACGTAAAAACAATGCATCCTCAATGTCAATCATCTTATGACATTCTACTCAATAGAAACACACTAAAAGGCAGTTATTATGCTTTAGGCAAATTAAGTTTTAAATTGACTTTGAATTTATTATTTGATAATGGAACTTCGAATGCACCTTTCAGTTCTGACATCATATCACGGTTAACTTTCCAGTCCTTCATTTTTGTGAATTGGTTATCTCCAAAATGTGTGCTTAAAGGTTTTCAGGCGTTTTAGCACTTGACATAGCCTCTAAAAAGCACCTAAAAACTGCCTCTCATTCTGGGCAATGAGTGCTTTCACACTCGGGCAGTGTGCTTGCGGGATGTTAGGAAAAGTCCTGCAAGCAGCATCTTTGTGGCGGCTTGAAAGCCCTATAAATAGCGCTCCCAAAACTCCCCTGCACATTGAATGGCAGACAATGAATGGGCAGCGCTTCCAAAGTGCCTTAAAAGCGATTAGAAAGCGCCACAAGATGGAACTTTTTACCTTTTTTTAAAGCAAAAATACGTCCCGCTAGCGGTCCTGAAAAGCGCCGCAAAAGCAAAAACAACCAGCACTTTAGCGCTGTTTTAGCAGCGCTGTAGTGTGCAAGGGGTCTAAGTTTCAGTGATTAAGGCAGAACCTAGGAATAACAGCTTAATACACAGTGTAAAGTTTGGGGGTTGTTTAGCTCAAGTGTAGCACCCGCTAGCGAGAACAGTCCACACAGATGATTCCTTTTCAGGGCTTTTTTGGCCCAGTTTTATTAAAGAAAATCAAAGTTCCAGAAATGAAAAAAAAAGTAGTTTCCCTCGCAGGGGGTTTTCACCATCAGCTTTAAATAAAAGGATATTTAGCCTCCTGGCTTACACATGCAGCATTGCAAACAAAATACCGAGCCACCTGGCTCTCTTCAGCAGCAGATGCACCACTGCTCAGGCTCCCACATGGAGCTCTCCTGACTACTGTCAGCGACCTCAGACTCAGGTCTCTGGCTTTTACCTTACAGCCTGCGCTCTCTGGATTCTTCAGTGCACACCTGCACTCTCTGGATACTTCAGTGCACACCTGCACTCTCTGGATACTTCAGTGCACACCTGCACTCTCTGGGTTCTCCCTTGCAAGCCTGGACTCCTGGAGACCTCCTGTCTCTCTGGGTGGAGCCCAGAATCATGGTCCTGACTCTGCTATCAGGCCCACACACACCTGAACAATCAGTGTGCCGGTGAGTCCCAAAACCTGGACCCCGGATCTCTAAGAAATCCCCAGGCTCCAGGTCCCAAAATGGACCTTACTAAATAATGAGGAAACTGAAAAGCCAGTTTCCTCTCAAACAAGCAAATACCCTGGAGCCCCTCAACCTGCCTGGTTGAGAATCCTGGACCAATACACTGGTGGGGTACCACACTATCACAACAGTTTAAATGCACTTTTACCTATCTGCCAGAATATTTGTAGCTCTATTTAGCTACCCTTGTGATTCTAATGTTGGAAGGATAACAGCATGTAATGTTAAGTAGCTTTTTATATTGTGAACTATATATATATATATGCATTATATCTTTCTATCCAGCAGGTGGCACTGCAGTGTTATAATGTGTATTCTATGGTAATGTATTTAGAGGAAGTACCTTTATTCCTAAGTGTGTGTAGTTGTATCCTCCTGTTTCCTGTTCCATGATAAAGACATGCTTTGATATCCTCCATAAAAGTAAAGGTATACTCTGCATACAAAAAGCTTCCAGCACACGATTCAAAAACCTGCTAACAGGTTATGGGTCCAGGCACATCCAGGCATTGGAGAAGATACTACAAGCAGCAGCAAACCCAGAGGCACCCAGCAGGCACTAGAAAGAGAATTCTGCAAGACAGTGAGTACATCGAGTTTGTGAATACTGTATGCAAGCAGCTGAAAGATGGCAAGCTGTTCAGATGTGAAGTTTGCAATTTCAAGGCTGAACAATTCCAATTACCAGCTGTGGAAGTTTGAACTAGAAATTATTCTAGGCAAGGATGACTTGTGGCAAGTGCTGAATACAGACAGACCCACAGACAGAGAGACGGAGGCATGGGACAGAAAGGATAGGCAAGCAAAAGCGACTATAAGCTTGCCAGTGGAAGATGACCAGCTTATCCACATAAGAACAGAAAAATGGCCAAAGGTATGTGAGACTAGAAGAAGGCCAGCAAATGTGTAACCACGTGAATGCTATTCTAGAGATCATATAGCAGCTATGCGCGATCAGAGAGGACATCAAAGATAACCATACTGTTGCCTTGCTCCTCTGCAGCCTTCCAGAGACATATAATGCTCTTATTAATGCTTTAGAAATCAGACCCGAACAGGAGCTGACACTGGAATATGTTAAAAGGAAATTAATTGATGAATATGACAGAAGGAAGGAAAATAAGCACCGTGATCACAAAGCTCTTAAGATGTACAAAGGCACAAAGCACAACAAAGAAAGCAGAGCCTTTTTTCGCTGTAAAAGGACTCGTCACTTAAAAAAGGACTGATCTATCTGAAAAGCCGAGCAGCGAAAGCTAGAGCTATCCACAAAAGAAAGAGTCAAAGCAGCCACAAAGGAAACTGCGAACACATCATACTGGGGAGAAGCAGTCATGAGTGCAACCTACCTACAGAACAGACTACTTACAGAACCGACAGTCAATAAAAGTACTCCATTCGAAATGTGGCATGGATCAAAGCCTAGCTTAGGGCACATCAGAGTGTTAGGATGTAAAGCATATATCTATTTTAGTAGTGAAAAGCTAGTAGGGTATAGCGAGCAAACAAAGGTTTACAGAATCCTACACCCAAAGACTGACAAAGTGACAATAAGCCATAGTGTTTTGATGAGAGCCCATAATGAAAACACCAATCCATGAAAGCTATGAAGGGAATATGCCCAACAAACCAGAAGTAAAGGTCAATCAAAGCAAACCTGTGCAGGAGTCAGAACAAGAGGTGGAACTCACAATGCCTAAATCAAGTTCCCCACCAGATCCTGCTGAACTGCCTGAATCCAGAAAAACCATTACAAAGGGCATACCAACCAGCAAGCTGTCATACACTGTCAAAACACACAGCATGCATCCTGGGAAGACATAGAAAAACTGCCAAAACATGAAGCCAAAAGGGGAGAAAAGCAGCAGAAGAATTAAAGTCACTTCAAGAAAATAAAACCTGGACACTTACAGAGCTCCTTCCTAAACTATAGGAAGTAAGTGGACTTTTAAAGTAAAATCAGACGCAGAAGGGAATATCCACAAATACAAAGCCAGATAAGTTGCCAAGGGTTACTCATTGTAATTGGTGACAATTACAATGAAACATTCGCTCCCGTCGTAAAATACTCCACTATCAGAGCACTTCTTAGCGTTGAAGCCGGGAAGAGCATGCAAGTCAAACACCTAGATGTTAAACCTGCTTTCCTATATGGAGACATTAAGGAAGATCTCTATATGGAGCAACCACCAGGGTTTGAGCAAGGAGACAACTTACTTCTCAAGAAGTAAAGCAGACCCCTGTCCCTACTCCAGAAATCAAGAAGACAGATGAATATACATCCTAATCTATGTCGATGACATTAGAACTTATTTTGAAGAAGAAGGGGATTACAAACAGACAGTTCACAACCTGAAAGAAAATTTTGAAATCAAAGAGCTAGAGAACATTAGCTACTATCTGGGAATCCAAATAGAGAGAAGAAGATGTAAGTTATCTTCTCAACCAATTTCAGAAAATCCCTGAAATCTTGGAACAATTTCATATTCAGGATACAAAGGAAGTGAAAACTCCTGTGGAACCAGGCTATCAAAAGAGCACTGAAGCAGAAAACTTGCCACTCAATAATGACATGTATCGCAGAGCAATCGGTAAGCTTGTGACTGTGACAAGACCAGACATAGCCGCAGCAGTGGGCATACTGTGCAGGAAAGTCTCAGCTCCCTGTCAGCATGACTGGAACGCAGTGAAGAGAGTGATGCAGTACCTCAAAGGAACAATTCAGATGAAGTTACAGTTACCATCAACATGCAATCCAAAACGGGTCGGCTACGTGGATGCTTGTCAAGAAGTGATATGGATTTGTCAATATTTTGTGGACATTGGGAGAGACATGTCAAAACCAATTCCCATTTTTGAAGACAACCAGGGATGTACAAAGCCTACGCAATCAGCAAGGGTCAATCCCAGGACCAAACACATTGATGTCAAGTATCACCTACTCAGGGACAATCAAGTGCAAGATGTTATTGACATTCAATACTGTCCATCAGAGGAGATGACTGCTGATGCAATCACCAAGCCTTTGTCGAAGGAACGTCATAATTATTTCCAGAAGAAGCTGAATATAATTTGACAAAGCACATACTATTGAGAAGGGGTGTTGGAAGGACAACAGCATGTAATGTAAAGTAACTTTTTTTATTGTGAACTATATATATATGCATTATACCTTTCTATCCAGCAGGTGGCACTGCAGTGTTATAATGTGTATTTTATGGTAATGTATTTAGAGGAAGTACCTTCATTCCTAAGTGTGTATAGTTGTATCCTCCTGTTTCCTGTTCCATGATAAAGACATTTTGATATTCTCCATGAAAGTAAAGGTATACTCTGCAAACAACAAACTTTCAGCGGATGATTCAATAACCTGCTAACATCTAAGACACCTACTATTAAATACTGTAGATGTAGAACACTCTCCAGGTATGCAGCCATGGCACAGCCTCAGGTGTGACCCTATCTCTGAAGAATTATTTTGTGAGTGGGATGTACTTTTCAGTCCTATCACAGCAGCCATGCAGCCACGCAGGCTGGGCCTCCCGAAAAGGGGGGCCTTTTTTTGCCACGCTAAACATTCAATAAATCATCACTGTCATATGACAGTGTATAAACATAATAAGACAACAAAATATAGTATATCATCAAGTGAATCCAATAAATTATAATAGTCCAATGAACAAAATGAGAAATTCCAGTGCTCTGTTGAAACCCAATATATGCATCCAATGTGGTCATGAATGACAAGACCAAAACGTGATTCACCCAGGTGCGCATCCACCATATAGTATAAAGTGGCTTCTGGACAGATTTTTGAACGATTTTTGGCCTAGTGTATGGCCACCATAAGAGTGGTCAGCCAATCCAGCTGGATTAGCTGACTGCAAAAATATGTATTTAGCCTCATATAAAATTCCGTTGCTGTAGATAACCAAAGTACTTTGCTTCTGATCAGACTTTGAAAAAGTCCAAGCAATTTAGAGAAGATTTCAGGAGTCATGTTAGCAGTCAACAGAACGTCTAAAGGAGTTAGAAGTATAGTTTGCCAGTGACAATTAAAAAACTCAGGGAACTAAGGAAACAGCCAGTAAGCTGTCTACCTGGTTTCTGGGGTTTCTATACAGTTCTACCATACCTAACAGGCCAAGAATAGCCTACATATGGCTAATCTGTACGTATGTTTCTCATTTCTGTTATATTTGTGACCTAAGTTTTCCCTTTTGACAAATCAAATTTTTTTTATAGCTTTTGCAGGTTTTATAGAACAAAGCTCCTGCATCTACAGACAAAATGGCCACTGGAATCACCTAATAGCTACAGTTCAAGAATTTAAAGAGAACCAATCACAATTAATTTATTCAAGAATATGATTATTCAGCTCTAAATTATTATAGTTGTGAGGACTTAGATCTACATTTTCTATGTTAATTAGCTTTAACCTCCTTAGTCAGTTTTGTTTAAGTTTGACCCTTCAACTTGGGTGTCAAGGGCTAGAGGCCATGTCAGGAATGACAGTTAGTTCCCCATTCTAATGCCTAACTTCACACATTGTCTTCAGTGACTCAGACTCAGACAAAGTAATACCAAATAAGGCTATACTGAAAATAGAAATCTTTCAAGTCTCCACAATTGAGATCTAACATTGAACATTCTGATGCTTGCATATTCCCAGTTGTGATTGATTCTTTTTAATGTGCTCAGCTGTACAAGATATGTATGCAGATGCCAGCTTGTAACTTGTTAACACTGGTTGCTATAGCAGCATAATAATTGTTATTTGGCGTGACATTATACAGATAACATATGTTCTGATCCTGTAAACAACTTTCAGATCTTGGTTAAATGCTTATTTGGTCCTCTTTCTGAATTCTAAACACAAGCCTGCTACTTAGTTTTAGTTTTAATCATGAGTGTAAATAAAGTAGGCACTGGTCTTATTTCTCCAGGAGATATACGTTTGTAGGATACTGCATTATATGCACAATGGACAGTGTCTTTAATAATCACAAACTTCACAATGATGGTTTTATAGCTTCTGGAAATTGGCATGGGAGTTTTAGTGTCACAATTTTCAGCACACAAATTTTATTAATACATTTTATTAATTAATACATTTCAAATTTTTTCCCATTTGAAAAAAAAATCTTATTTCAACGTTACAGTTTTTTTTCACACCCACAGTGGGCAAAAACAAACCACCAAAGTGAACCAAAACAAGTGCATGTGAACAAACACAAAAACTAGGGTGTGTCAAATGGTCCCCTCCCGAAGAGGACTGAGTGGGGTGCTTTCCTGAAGGGAGACCCCCTAAGGCAGGGTAGGAAAGAACTTAATGGCCACACATGCGTCTCCTAGACTTTAGGGCAAGCATGATAACCCACACCCTACAGTTAGTGAGTGAAATGGGAAAAGTTGACACAAAAAAAAGTACAGTGACAGTGAAAAAAAAATAAAAAATGCCAAAGTGTAATACTATGGCTAGGCCTTGTGTTCTGGTTACACTTACCTAACCATAAACCTTACCCTTAAATTTAAACCTTAAAGTAAACCTGTGTTGCACCTAGCAGCACATACTCACCTTCTGTTAAGTCACTAAGAGTGTAGAGAGGAAGCCCTGTGTACATAGTTACATAGTTACATAGTAGGTGAGGTTGAAAAAAGACACAAGTCCATCAAGTCCAACCTTAGTGTGTGATTATGTGTCAGTATTACATTGTATATCCCTGTATGTTGCAGTCATTAAGGTGCTTTTCTAATAGTTTCTTGAAGCTATCAATGCTCCCCGCTGAGACCACCGCCTGTGGAAGGGAATTCCACATCCTTGCCGCTCTTACAGTAAAGAACCCTCTACGTAGTTTAAGGTTAAACCTCTTTTCTTCTAATTTTAATGAGTGGCCACGAGTCTTGTTAAACTCTCTTCTGCGAAAAAGTTTTAACCCTATTGTGGGGTCACCAGTCCGGTATTTGTAAATTGAAATCATATCCCCTCTCAAGCGTCTCTTCTCCAGAGAGAATAAGTTCGGTGCTTGCAACCTTTCCTCATAACTAAGATCCTCCAGACCTTTTATTAGCTTTGTTGCCCTTCTTTGTACTCGCTCCATTTCCAGTACATCCTTCCTGAGGCCTGGTGCCCAGAACTGGACCGCATACTCTAGGTGCGGCCGGACCAGAGTCTTGTAGAGCGGGAGAATTATCGTTTTATCTCTGGAGTTGATCCCCCTTTTAATGCATGCCAATATTCTGTTTGCTTTGTTAGCAGCAGCTTGGCATTGCATGCCATTGCTGAGCCGATCATCTACTAGGACCCCCAGGTCCTTTTCCATCCTAGATTCCCCCAGAGGTTCTCCCCCCAGTGTATAGATTGCATTCATATTTTTGCCACCCAAATGCATTATTTTACATTTTTCTACATTGAACCTCATTTGCCATGTAGTCGCCCACCCCATTAATTTGTTCAGGTCTTTTTGCAAGGTTTCCACGTCCTGTGGAGAAGTTATTGCCCTGCTTAGCTTAGTATCGTCTGCAAATACAGAGATTGAACTGTTTATCCCATCCTCTAGATCGTTTATGAACAAATTAAATAGGATTGGTCCCAGCACAGAACCCTGGGGAACCCCACTACCCACCCCTGACCATTCCGAGTACTCCCCATTTATCACCACCCTCTGAACTCGCCCTTGTAGCCAGTTTTCAATCCATGTACTCACCCTATGGTCCATGCCAATGGACCTTATCTTGTACAGTAAACGTTTATGGGGAACTGTGTCAAATGCTTTTGCAAAATCCAGATACACCACGTCTACGGGCCCTTCTTTATCTAGATGGCAACTCACCTCCTCATAGAAGGTTAATAGATTGGTTTGGCAAGAACGATTCTTCATGAATCCATGCTGATTACTGCTAATGATACCGTTCTTATTACTAAAATCTTGTATATAGTCCCTTATCATCCCCTCCAAGAGTTTACATACTATTGATGTTAGGCTAACTGGTCTGTAATTCCCAGGGATGTATTTTGGGCCCTTTTTAAATATTGGTGCTACATTGGCTTTTCTCCAATCAGCTGGTACCCTTCCAGTCAGTAGACTATCTGTAAAAATTAGGAACAACGGTCTGGCAATCACTTGACTGAGTTCCCTAAGTACCCTTGGATGCAAGCCATCTGGTCCCGGTGATTTATTAATGTTAAGTTTCTCAAGTCTAATTTTAATTCCGTCCTCTGTTAACCATGGAGGTGCTTCCTGTGTTGTGTCATGAGGATAAACACTGCAGTTTTGGTTACTGAAGCCCCCTGATTCACTCGTGAAGACTGAGGAGAAGAATAAATTCAATACCTTTGCCATCTCCCCATCCTTTGTAACCAGATGTCCTTCCTCATTCTTTATGGGGCCAATATGGTCTGTCCTCCCTTTTTTACTGTTTACATACTTAAAGAATTTCTTGGGATTTTTTTTGCTCTCCTCCGCTATGTGTCTTTCATGTTCTATCTTAGCCGTCCTAATTGCACCCTTACATTTCCTGTTGCATTCTTTATAAAGTCTGAATGCTAAAGATGATCCCTCAACCTTGTATTTTTTGAAGGCCTTCTGCTTTGCTTTTATATGCATTTTTACATTGGAGTTAAGCCATCCAGGACTTTTGTTCGCTCTTTTAAATTTATTACCCAATGGGATACATTGGCTAATGCCCTTATTTAATATGCTCTTAAAGCAAACCCATTTCTCCTCCGTATTCTTTGTTCCTAATATTTTATCCCAGTTTATGCCTTTTAGCAAGGTTTGTAGTTTAGGGAAGTTGGCTCTTTTGAAATTCAGTGTCTTTGTATTCCCTTTATGTTTCCTATTTGTGTGATTTATACTGAAACTAATTGACCTGTGATCGCTGTTACCTAAATTGCCCCGTATTTCCACATCCGTGATCAGGTCTGTATTGTTGGTAATCAGTAGATCCAGTAATGTTTTATTTCTAGTTGGTGCGTCTACCATCTGATCCATAAAATTGTCCTGCAAGACATTAAGGAATTGGCGAGCCTTAAATGAATGCGCGGTTCCCTCCACCCAGTCTATGTCTGGATAATTAAAATCCCCCATTATGATAACACTTCCCATCCTTGCTGCTAATCCAATTTGTGATAGGAGAGCTGTCTCCACTTCCTCCCTCAGGTTAGGGGGCCTATAGCATACTCCCAGTATTATTTTCCCCTTAGCTTCATCCCTTTGGAGCTCTACCCATAAGGATTCCACCTCCTCCCTAGCTCCCTTAGTGATGTCATCTCTCACATTCACTTATACATTATTCTTGATATATAGGCATACCCCTCCCCCTTTTTTACCCTCCCTATCCTTGCCGTAAAGGGTATACCCTTGAATGTTTGCCAGCCAATCATGAGAGCTGTTGAACCAGGTCTCTGAAATTCCCACAAAATCCAAATCCTCCTCGTACAACAGTATCTCTAGTTCACCCATCTTGTCTGCCATGCTCCTGGCATTGGTGAACATGCCACATAGTTTAGACCGGTCGCATATTGTCCTCGTATTAGGTGTTTCGAGATTGCAACTAGGACTTGCTACTATACTCACCTTGTGTTTTTGTGCTTTGGTTAACCTGCCACTAATGCCCCCAATACTACCCTCTGGAATATCTTCCGCGCTGGCTATCTCTGCCTCTGGACCCTCCCCCCCATCGCCTAGTTTAAAAACCCCTCTAACTTTTTGGCCATCTTCATTCCCAGCAGATCTGCACCCTCCTCATTTAGGTGCAGTCCGTCCCTTCTATGGTACCGGTTACCGACTGAGAAGTCGGCCCAGTCCTCCAGGAACCCAAACCCCTCCTTACTACACCAGCTCTTCAGCCACTTGTTTACTTCTCTAATCTCCCTCTTCCTTTCTGGTGTGGCTCGATGTACCGGTAATATTCCTGAGAATACTACCTTGGAGGTCCTTTTCCTCAATTTAGCTCCTAAGTCCCTAAAATCGTTCTTTAGGACACTCCATCTGCCTCTGACTTTGTCATTGGTGCCAACGTGCACCATGACAGCCGGGTCTTCCCCAGCCCCTCCCAGTAATCTGTCCACAAGATCCGTGATGTGCCGAACCCGAGCGCCCGGTAGACAACATACTGTTCGGTGCTTCAGGTCTTGGTTACAGATTGCCCTCTCTGTCCTTCTAAGAATTGAGTCCCCTACCACCTGAATCTGTCTTTCCTTTCCCTTTGCTGCCCCCCCACTCTCACTGGAGGAGTTCTTCCCCCGGCAGCTAGGAGAGTCCCTCAGCTCCAGCAGTGCTGGTCCCTGACTGGATTCACCCATGTCACTCAAAGTAGCGTACTTATTGGGATGCTCCAGTCCTGGATCGGCCTCCCTGGCACTTCCCCCTCTACCCCTCCTGACTGTCACCCATCTACTCTTTGCTAGTGCCTGCACCTCTTTGTCTCCACCCGCCTCTGTGCTGGCCCCTGCCGGCACCTGCCGTGTAATCTCCATGTCTCTGGACACAAGGCTGGGGACTCCTTTTTCAACCCCCATGTGACAGGGATGGACAAATCAGAAAACAGCAATCCTCTGGGAGGATGGAGAGTGAGCCATATGCTCTCCCATAGCTAGAACTGCCAGATATTTCTCTTCACTACTGTAGTAGGAGAGGCAGAGAAGGGGTCCATCTGGGTAAGGAGGAAAGTTAAGTGAACCTGTCAAAGATTCACTTTAACCTTTAACGTGACCCATCATTTAACACTACTGACATTAACCTTAAACTTTAGGCAACATTATACTACCACAGCAATAGATACTTTATGTGCTCAGGGTTTACTACTCTTAAAGTATAAATGGCATACTGTATATAAAAAGCTGAATTTATTCTCTCTTGAGAAGAGGAGATTAAGGGGGGATATGATCAACATATATAATATACTAACATTTATAGGTAAAGTTGATCCAGGGAATATCTGATTGCCTCTCGAGGGAATCCGGAAGGAAGTTTTTCCCCTGCTGGAGCAAACTGCATCATGCTTTGCTGTTTTTTTTTTTTACCTTCCTCCGGATCAACTGTGGGTATAGGATTGTGTATATGGGATTGTATGATTTTTTTTTCCTTTTATTGGTTAAACTAGATGGACTTGTGTCTTTTTCAACCAGACTAACTATGTAACTATTTACAGTGCACAAAACTATATTGATCCATGTAACGTAACACCTTTAAAAAGCTTGTGTCAAGGTATATCATGCACTGCACCACCTCATTCTTCTTTTTAATATCTATCTATCAGCATGCACATATCACCCTCACTCCAACCCTCTCCCTACTATGGCACCCATCATCTCCTGCATTTGCTGCATCCACATGCTGACATAAACACCAGGGCCACTAGACACGTGCGCTCATGCACATCACACTCCCATCTTGCCTTCCTCGCCCTCCTCCTTCTCCTATTCTCAGGTGACATTTCTCCTAATCCTGGTCCGCCATTTTCCAACTGCAAGCCACATATCCAATACCCCTCCCCCTCTGGCAACCACCGCAATCCACTCAGTTTAATTTCTATCCCCCTGCTTCCTCAAAGCTGCCCACCAATCTCATGAGTCCTTTGGAATGCCCGCTCCATCTGTAACAAGCTAACAACTGTACATGACCTCTTCATCTCTCATGGCTTTAACATACTCGCCATAACAGAAACCTGGCTTCAAAATTTTGACTCAGCTTCTCCTGCTGCCCTCTCCCATGGTGGTCTCCATTGGACTCACTCCCCCAGACCCAACAGACAGAAAGGAGGTGGAGTTGGCTTCCTTCTATCCCCACAAAGCACCTTCCAAATCCTTCCTGTCCCACCCTCTCTATCTCTCTCTTCTTTCGAGATGCACTGTATTCGTCTGTTTTCTTCCATTTCACTGAGAATTGCAGCAATTTATCGGCCTCCTGGGCCGGTATTGCGCATTCTTGATGACTTTGCTGCCTGGCTACCCTACTTTCTCTCCTCTGAAATACCCACTATTATTCTTGGTGACTTCAACATTCCTGTCAATGTTAACAGCCCAACTACAGCTAAACTTCTTGACTTAACCTCATCTTTTGACCTAACCCAATGGACACATACTTCCACTCACTCCAATGGTAATACCCTTGATCTTGTACTCTCCCATCTCTGCAACCCTGGCAACCTCACCAACACCCCCTTTCCTCTTTCTGATCACAACCTCATTACTTTCACTGTATCCTTGCCTCCAACCACCCATCCCTCCAAGCAGCAAACAATTACTTGTAGAAACCTTCGCCACTTTAACCCTTCTCTTCTCTATTCTGCTACTGACCACCTATATGACATAATCTCTCCCTTGTCCTGTCCTGACCTGGCCACCTTTGTCTACAACAGTTCACTCTCATCATCACTAGATGCACTTGCTCCTCTAACCACACGCAGAATCAGGCCCCGACCGTTACAACCCTGGCAAACTGACAACACTAGAAATCTCAAGAGACATCGCCGTGCTCTTGAACGACTGTGGCGTAAAACCAAATGCCTGCAAGACTTCACCCTATATAAATCTGCCCTTCTAAAATACAATTCATGCCTCCATGCTGCCAAACAAGCCTACTTTGTCTCTCTTTTTAATTCCTTGTCATTCAGTCCCCGTCGGCTCTTCTCAACCTTTAACTCTCTGCTTCGGCCCCCAACCCCTCTACCCACTAACTCACTCACTGCCCAAGAGATTGCCAATCACTTCAAAGACAAGATTGATGCAATTCGTGAGGATACCTCTACTGTGCGTACATCTTCCCCGCCCAACATACCTTGCCTAACAGCACATTCAACACTCTCCTCTTTTGAATTGGCTACTACTGAAGAGGTTAAAAAACTTTTCTCAGATGCCCACTTAACCAATTGTCCCCTGGATCCTCTTCCCTCACAACTACTACGGTCACCCTCTTCTTCTATCCTATGCTCCCTCACTCACATCTTCAATCTCTCCCTCTCTAGTGGCACCTTCCCCTCCCCTCTAAAACATGCACAGATCAACCCCCTTCTTCAAAAAGCCCTCACTGGACCCTACCAACCTGAACAACTTAAGACCCATCTCATTGCTCCCATTCACCTCTAAACTTCTAGAAAGCTTAGTCTACAACCGTCTTAGCTCCTACCTCAGTGAAAATAACCTCCTTGACCCTTTACAGTCTGGCTTTCGCTCACAGCACTCCACAGAAACTACCTTACTAAAACTCACTAACGATTTACTAACTGCTAAAACCAACAGCCAGTACTCCATACTCCTACTACTTGACCTCTCTGCGTCCTTTGATACTGTTGACCACCCGCTCCTTCTCAATAAACTACATTCCCTTGGCCTCCGAGATTCTGCTCTATCCTGGTTCTCTGCCTATTTATCACAGCGCTCCTTCAGTGTCACCTACAACTCTGTCTCCTCCTCTCCATTGCCCCTTTCTGTGGGGGTCCCCCAAGGCTCTGTTCTTGGACCCCTTCTCTTCTCTATCTACACCTCCTCCCTTGGTCACTTGATAACCACCCACAGCTTCCAGTACCACTTATACGCAGATGACACCCAAATCTATCTGTCTACTCCTCACCTCACTCCTTCAGTCTCCTCTCGCATTACTAACTTACTAACTGACACATCAACATGGATGTCACACCACTTCCTTAAACTAAATCTCTCTAAAACTGAGCTATTAATATTCCCCCCGCCCGTGCCCCCCTCTACGACTTTTCCATCAAAATCAACAATGCAACCATCAGTCCCTCCCCTCACGCCAGGGTACTAGGTGTAATCCTAGACTCTGACTTGTCATTTCAGCCTCAAATCCAATTGTTGTCAAAAGTTTGTAGAATTCACCTCTGTAACATCTCTAAAATTCGCCCCTTTTTAACAAATGAAACCACCAAGCTCCTCATTCACTCCCTTGTTATCTCTCACCTTGACTATTTCAACTCCCTTCTCATTGGCCTGCCTCTCCATAGGCTATCCCCTCTCCAGTCTATCATGAATGCTGCTGCCAGACTTATCCACCTTACCAACTGCTCAGTGTCTGCCAACCCTCTCCTCCAATCCCTTCACTGGCTCTCAATCACCCAGCGAATTAAATTCAAAATACTAACCACAACATACAAAGCCATTCACAACTCTGCTCCGAGTTACATCACCAATCTTATCTCCAAATATCACCCAAATCGTCCTCTTCGCTCTTCTCAAGACCTCCTACTCTCAAGCCCTCTCATCTCCTCCTCTCATGCTCGTCTCCAGGATTTCTCCAGAGCCTCTCCCATCCTCTGGAACTCGCTACCTCCACCTGTCCGGCTATCCCCTACTCTTGCTACCTTCAGGCGATCCCTGAAAACTCATCTCTTCAGGAAAGCCTATAACGTCTCTAACTAATCTTTTAGCACTTCCATCAGCTCATTCCCCACAGTTACAACCTTTTGTACCACCTGCCCCACCCTATTAGATTGTAAGCTCTTCTGAGCAGGGCCCTCTTAATCCTCTTGTATCTTATTGTATTATAACTGTATTGTCCCCCTTTTATATTGTAAAGCGCTGCGTAAACTGTTGGCGCTATATAAATCCTGTATAATAATAATAATAATAATAATAATATCTGTTGTGCTGTCCCAGAAGGGGCCAATGGAAATACAGTAGGCATGTTCTTTCATAAAAGTACAGAGCCTGCCAGCCCCAGACACAGTTCCAAGCACACCATCTAATATAGACTCAGTCTAGGGGGGTGTCTTTTTGTGGATTTATTGAAAAATTCAAACAAGTGAGAGGGAAGGGGGTGCAGGATACTCCAAAAAATGTCAGCAACAAATATCAGGAGGACAAACTTTAAGCAGAATCCTTTAGCAGCAGTCTTTACTGGGGTGGTGGGGAGGTGGGGTAGAAGGGGATGGCCAGCTAATCTAGGATTCTATGCGAGCAGTCCGAGTCCTTTTAGCAACCTCTGGCACTTACTTACCCAAGCACATGTACACCTGGAATCCTAGTTCAAGTTCCTATTCACAATGCCCAAGGACAGATGTCTCCCATTCCAGCTGTGTGATACTCTTCAGTGAGGGAGAGAAGGATCCTTCTCCAGACTAGCCTCCACAGGTGATTCCCTCCAGCAAATGTAATTTAATCAGATCTCCTTCAGACCCTCAGCCATACATATGATGCCCAAAAGCAACTCTTCTCAGAAAACACATTAGCTGCCTTGAAAGGGCAACAGCCCCAGGTGTGCAGGGTCATTATATACTCAGGACAGAGGATAGCTCAGAGCTCCCAGTTTGGAGACAGTTTACAGTTTGGAGGCCACTCCCGGTGTGGGAGACGGGAGGTCTCACCCAGGGTTAGGGGCCCCAGCCAGAAGCCACGAGACAGAGGTCTCATCTGTGTCAGGAGAACCATAGGCCAGAGGTGGGCCATGCAGCAGGGCACTGTTACCAAAGGGTAGAGAGCCAAGTGTTCCAGGAGAGCTGGACAACACAGGGGGACAACACAAGGGACTGGTATGAGGAGCAACAGTGCTGCCAGGTGGCTCTGTATTTTCGTTTGTGCACATTATGTGGATGAAACCCCTAAGTAAGCAACTGATGTACATGTAATCTTTCAGTTTATTGAAAACAAGTGGACTGCCATGCCCTAAAAATACAGTTTTGTACTTGTGCAATTCATTGCAAATGCACCTACTGCTTGAGTTTAATCACCCCAGTCCTAAAATATATACAGCAACTCACAAAAGTGAGTACACCCCTCACGTTTTTTTAAATATTTTATTAAACCTTTTCAGGTGACAACACTGAGGAAATGACACTTTACTACAATGTAAAGTAGTGAGTGTACAGCTTTTATAACAGTGTAAATTTGCTGTCCCCTCAAAATAACTCAACATATAGTCATTAATGTCTAAACCACTGGCAACAAACGTGAGTACACCCCTAGGTGAAAATGTCCAAATTGGGCCCAAAGTGTCAATATTTTGTGTGGCTACCATTATTTTCCAGCACTGCCTTAACCCTCTTGGGCATGGAGTTCCCCAGAGCTTCACAGGTTGCCACTGGAGTCCTCTTCCACTCCTCCATGACAGCATCACGGAGCTGGTGGATTATAGAGACCTTGCGTTCCTCCACCTTCTGTTTGAGGATGCCCCACAGATGCTCAATAAGGTTTAGATCTGAAGACATGCTTGGCCAGTCCAACACCTTTACCCTCAGCTTCTTTAGCAAGGCAGTGGTCGTCTTGGGGGTGTGTTTGGGGTCGTTATCATGTTGGAATACTGCTCTGCGGCACAGTTGCGGCACAGTCTCCGAAGGGAGGGGATCATGCTCTGCTTTAGTATGTCACAGTGCATGTTGTTATTTATGGTTCCCTCAAGAACTGTAGCAGACCATGACACTCCCACCACCATGTTTGACTGTAGGCAGGACACAATTGTCTTTGTACTACTCACCTGACTGACACCATCTGAACCAAATGGGCAAAAATCCCAGTGGTAAGATGTGGCAAGCTCATAGAGACTTATTCAAAGCGACTTGCAGCTGTGATAGCTGTAAAAGGTGGCTCTACAAAGTATCGACTTTAGGGACGTGAATCGTTATGCACATTGACTTTTTCTGTTATTTTGTCCTATTTGTTGTTTGCTTCACAATAAAAAAAAAAATCTTCAAAGTTGTGGGCATGTTCTGTAAATTAAATGATGCAAATCCTCAAACAATCCATGGTAATTCCAGGCTGTGAGGCAACAAAACACGAAAAAGGCCAAGGGGGGGTAAATACTTTTGCAAGGCACTGTATATAGATATATGTATATATATCTATATACAGTGGAACCTTGGATTGCGAGTAACGCGGTTAATGAGCGTTCCGCAATACGAGCACTGTTGTCTCGCAAAACGAGCACTATTCAGGCCAAAGCGGTGTGCAGAACCGTTATTGTCCTGAGGTGGGGGGGGGGGGGCGCCAGAGCCGAGCCGAGTGGAACGTCACGTTCGGAAATGCACGGAAAGACCGGAGTACAGCACGGCTGACCTCGGCAAATTTCGGGTAAGAAGTCATTTCAAGATTTACCGAGGTCAGCCGAAGTGTATTCGGGCCTTTTCGTCCGTTTCTGAGGCTCTCCGGCGCCCCCCCACCTCTGGCCGCATGTGGTATTGCATCCTATTGAAGTCAATGCGGAATGAATTATTTTCGTTTCTATTGACTTCAGTGGGCAAACTCGCTTTGATATGCTAGTACTTTGGATTACGAGCATACTCCTGGAACGGATTATGCTCGTAATCCGAGGTTCCACTGTATATATATCTAGATATATCTATATATATCTAGATATATATATAGAGAGATATATATTTTTTATATATGTATATATATATATATATATATATATATATATATATATATATATATGCGCTGTATGTATATTCAGTGGAATTCCTTGTAACAGTAAAGTTAGCCCAATTTTTTTGCATAATGTGAAATATGAAGTTGCACCGAGTAAATAGAAACCTAACATGTCACGCTTCAAAATTGCAAACGCTCGTGGAATGGTGGCAAACTTCTGTACTTAAAAATCCCCATAGGCCATGCTTTAAAAAATGTTACTGGTTACATGTTTTGAGTTACAGAGGAGGTCTAGGGCTAGAATTATTGCTCTCGCTCTAACGTTCGCGGCGACACCTCACATGTGTGCTTTCAACACCGTTTTCATATGTGGGCGGGACTTACGTATGCGTTCGCTTCTGCGTGCGAGCAGCACACGGGGACAGGGGCACTTTAATTTTTTTTTATTATTGTTAATTTTACTTTAAAAAAATTTAATTTGATACTTAAAAAAAAAAAAAAAAATGTGATCACTTTTAATCCTATTATAAGGAATGTAAACATCCCTTGTAATAGGAATATGGCATGATCGGACCTCTTTACAGTGAGATGTGGGGTCAATAAGACCCCACATCTCACCTCTAGGCTGGGAAGCCTAAAATCGAAAAAAAAAAGTTCACGGCTTTCCAGCCGAGGCGCCGCCGTTTTTTTTAATGCAGAGGCCGGGCGTGACGTCACCCACTGGCACACATCTTGTCCTGTTGCTTCGTTCCCGCCAAATGATAGGCCTGATGGATGGCTGCTCATACAAATTTGATACTGTGTATTCCCTACTCATTCACATGGAGGAAGGCAGTGTCCGGGAGCCCCTTTCTGTAAAAACAGACCCCCACAACGGCCTAGTCAGGGTTGTGGGGAGGAGGCCCTTTTCTTCATAAGCATTGCGACAAGGGGCTTTGCCAGGTGGGTCCTTTCCTGATAAGGTAACCTCCCATATTAGGGCATGTGGCCTAGGATTGTTTTGGGGAGGGGGTGCACGCTCCACCTTTTCCTTGTCTTACAGTCTGCATGCTCAAATAAGTTTCCGGTATAGACTTTTGTGGAGGACCTCATGCTTTATTTTCTGATTTTTGTGTGGGGATCTGCCTTAAAATTCATACCAAACATGAAGGGCCTGCCTGCATAGCTATTTGTTAATTGAAATTGTGTGTAAATTTGTTCTGTGCGAATGGTGCAATCCTAAATGTTCTTAGGCTATATTCTCTGCAAGTTAACTCTGGATACCCATGCTCAATAGTGAGACTAAAATACACCCTGTGTTTTAAGGCAGCTACTGTTATACTGTACAGTGTTATATTAAACATCAGAGTTTTTTTTATTTTTGATTGTTTTATTTTTTACCATATTTCTTTTATTTATTTTATTATTTGTAATTTTTTTTACAATGTTTTTAGGAGGCCCGTTGGGGGGCTTTGGAGAAATATCAGGGGTTTAAACAAACCTCTGATGTTCCACCTCTGATGTTCCACCTTTGAGACAGAGAAAGGAGATTGAGGACGCAGCCCTCAATCTTCATCTTTGAAGCCTCAGCTGCACAGAATGAATGGACAAGAATAGCTCTGTACAGAGCTTCCCATTCATTCACAAACTGAAACATAGTAAACACAGTTCACCATGCCTTAGTTATGAATGAACTGAACTCGGTACTGATCACTGACTCTATTAATTCAGACAAGGGAGAGGCCAGAAAATGACACATTTAATGCCCCTTCCCGCTCTCCATCCTGACAGCAGCCCCAGCAGCAGCTGGCAGGAGGGCGAAAGCCAGCAGAGCTGCAGGGGATGGGGGGGGGGCAGGAGAGAGCACAGAGAGGCCAGTAAAGAGCATAGGGGGACAGGAGAGCACACAAGCAGGCAACAGAAAGAAGCTGGATTGGAGGAGCAGTGGGGGGCAGTTGCTTACAGCGGAACCAATCCCCTCCATTTTCCTCCTGCAGCCGCTGAATGCTTGTGGGAAGGAGAGAAGGAGAAGCGGGAGGAAAATGGAGAGATCAGTTCCTCTATATGCAGCCACCACGCCGCTCCTCCTATCCATTTGTACAGGGGGGCTTTATGGTGTAATTGTGATCACTCCGCTGACAAAAGTGACATACTATAGTGCTTCAAAGAAAAACATGCTTCAACAAATGAACGTTGCACAGCGCACACGAACTGAATGACCCCTTGTTTTTAGCAAGCGAGTCCAAAAGGCTTGTGTGTATAAGACCAGGAATAAATAGCTGTCAGTTCCTCTATGACTCTCCCTTCAGCTCTATGATAAGTATACAGCTTTGCCCTATAAACTGCATCTCAATACAGTTTTTCTCCACATGGCTAATACAAAGAAGAGGAACCCGGCATAGTGAAAGTATGTTTTTTAAAAACAAACTACAAGTACTACACTTACATTAAAAGACACTGTCACCAGCCTGTAATAAACTTGACAATCACCCTCATCCAAGATGGCCGCTGAGCACTTTCTGTTTCCGATGTGACATCAGCCAGAAGTACTGTCCAACACGTTTCGTCATCAAAAATTTACATCCTCAGGAGGTAGAAAGCTGGATGGAGCTGATGAAAATTCTTATTTTCTTTGATACTCTGCGCCATCTAGTGGCCATAATGCAGCATTTTCCCCATTGACACATTTGATTTGCAGAACTTCTGTGATTTTGCCTTATTTGCACAGAACAAATTTACATGGATTTTTGATGGGCAAACAGCTATTCAAATTCTCTTTTATAAATGCACCACTTTGTATTTGAGAAGAAATAAATTAGCTACTATTGCTAAGATCCGTGTATAAAAGTCTTCTTTCCTGGCTTCCATATAGATTTTCTGGATTGCTAAGTCTGTTGAACAGGAACAAGTATGCAGCAAATGAGGTGAAGACTTTACTTAGGTCAGCATGCTTGTCCTGGTTCATTTGCCTAAAAAATGATTGAAGCCAGAGAATTAGCACAAAGGCAACTTTTTTGAAGGAGCTCAGTGATGGTAGGTTATACAGTGCCTTGAAAAAGTATTTATACCCCTTTAAATTTTCCAGATTTTGTCATGTTACAACCAAAAACATATTTGTATTTTAATTGGCTTTTATGTGATAGGCCAACACAAACTGGCACATAATTGTGAAGTGGAAGGAAAATGATAAACGGTTTTCAAATTTTTTTTACAAATAAACACCTGAAAAGTGTGGAGTGCATTTGTATTCAGGCCCCCTGAGTTAATACTTTGTAGAAACTCCTTTTGCTGCAATTACAGCTGCAAATCTACCAGCTTTGCACATCTAGAGAGTGACATTTTTGCCCATTCTTCTTTGCAAAATAGCTCAAGCTTTGTCAGATTGGATGAAGAACAGCTGTGAATAGCAATTTTCAAGTCTTGCCACAGATTCTCAATTAGATTTAGGTCTGGAGTTTGACTGGGCCATTCTAAAGCCGCGTACACATGAGCGGAATGTCCGACAGAAAAAGTCTGACGGAAGCTTTTCATCTTATATTCCGATCATGTGTGTGCCTCATCTGACTTTTTTTTTCGAAAATTCCGACGGACCTAGAAATAGAACATGTTGTAAATATTTCCAATGGAACCTGTTCCTATCGAGAAAGCCGCTCGTCTGTATGCTGTTCCGACTGACCAAAAACGACACATGCTCTGAAGCAAGTATGAGACGGAAGCTGTTGGCTACTGGCTATTGCACTTCCTTTATCTAGTCCCATCGTACGTGCTGTACGCACCGTGTTCTGGACGATCGGACTTTGATTGGACTTTGGTTTCACCGTGTGTAGGCAAGACCGCTTGAATGGAATTCCGTCGGAGTTCCAGCGGAGAAACCTTCGGAGTTTATTCCGACGGCAAAACCGGTCGTGTGCACGCGGCATAACTTATGAATATGCTTTGATCTAAACCTTTAGCTCTGGCTGTATGTTTAGGGTCGTTGTTCTGCTGGAAGGTGAACCTCTACCCCAGACTCAAGTCTTTTGCAGACTCTTACAGGTTTTCTTCTAAGATTGCCCTGTATTTGGCTCCATCCATCTTCCCATCAAATCTGACCAGTTTCCCTGTCCCTGCTGAAGAAAAACATCCCCAAAACATGATGCTACCACCATAATGTTTCATGGTGGGGATGGTGTGTTCAGGGTGATGTGCAGTGTTCATTTTCCGCCACACATAGCATTTTGCTTTTAGGCCAAAAAGCTCAATTTTGATCTCATATGACCACAGCACCTTCTTCCGCGTGTTTGCTGTGTCCCCCACATGGCTTATCGCAAACTGCAAACAGGACTTCTTATGAATTTCTTTCAACAATGGCTTTCTTTTTGCTACTTTTCCATAAAGGTTTGGAGTGCACGACTAATAGTTGTCCCGTGGACAGATTCTTCCACCTGAGCTGTGAATCTCTGCAGCTCCTCCAGAGTTACCATGGGCCTCTTGGCTGCTTCTCTGATTAATGCTCTCCTTGCCTGGCCTGTCAGTTTAAGTGGACTGCCATGTCTTGGTAGGTTTGCAGCTGTGCCATACTCTTTCCATTTTCAGATGATGGATTGAACAGTGCTCCGTGAGATGTTCAAAGCTTGGGATATTTTTTTATAACCTAACCCTGCTTTAAACTTCACAACTTTATCCCTGACCTGTCTGGTTGTGTTCTTTGGCCTTTATAATGCTGTTTGTTTACTAAGGTTCTTTAACAAACCTCTAAGGGCTTCACAAAACAGCTGCATTTATACTGAGATTAAGTTTCACACAGGTGGACTCTATTTACTACTTAGGTGACTTCTGAAGGCGATTGGTTTCACTAGATTTTAATTAGGGGTATCAGAGTAAAGGAGGTTGAATACAAATGCATGTCACACTTTCAGATATTTATTTGTAAAAAAATTTGAAAACCATTTATCATTTTCCTTCCACTTCACAATTATGTGCCACTTTGTGTTGGGCTATCACATAGAATCCCAATAAAATACATTTACGTTTTTGGTTGTAACGTGACAAAATGTGGAAGATTTCAAGGGGTGTGAATACTTTTTCAAGGCACTGTATAATTATTTTAATGAAGAAGGAAACATATTTTTTAAAGAGGAACTATGGCCTTATAATAAATGTGTGTTGTGTGTGTGTATATATATATACACTATATTACCAAAAGTATTGGGGTGCCTGCCTTTACATGCACATGAACTTTAATGACATCCCAGTCTTAATATAGTCTATGGGAATGTTTGATAATTCTTCCAGAAGTGCATTTGTGAGGTCAGGCACTTTTGTGGACGAGAAGACCTGGCTTGCAGTCTCTGCTCTAATTCATACCAAAGGTGTTCTATCAGGTTGAGGTCAGGAATCTGTGCAGGCCAGTCAAGTTCCTCCACTCCAAACTTGCTCATCCATGTCTTTATGGACCTTGCTTTGTGCACTGGTCCAAATCATTTGTTGGAGGGGGGATTATGGTGTAGGGTTATTTTTCAGGGGTTGTGCTTGGCCCCTTAGTTCCAGTGAAGGGAACTCTTAAGGTGTCAGCATCCCAAGACATTTTGGACAATTTCATGATCCCAACTTTGTGGATGGCCCCTTTCTGTTCCAACATGACTGCGCATTAGTGTACAAAGCAGGGTCCATAAAGACATAGATTGGTGGGATTGGGGTGGAGAAAATTGACTGGCCTGCACAGAGTTCTGACCTTAACCCGATAGAACACCTTTGGATGAATTAGAGCAGAGACTGCGAGCCAGGCCTTCTTGTCCACATCAGTGCCTGAACTCACAAATGTGCTTCTGGAAGAATAATCAAAAATTCCCATAGACACACTAAACCTTGTGGACAGCCTTCCCAGAAGAGTTAAAGCTGTTATAGCTGCAAAGGGTGGGCCAACTCCATATTAAACCCTAATGACTAAGACTGGGATAGCATTAAAGTTTATGTGCGTGTAAAGGCAGGCATCCCAAAACTTTTGGTAATACAGTATATATATATTGATAATAGCCCAGCATAAACTACGCTGCAGGTTGAATGAGTCCTGCTACAATAATCCAGTTTATATATAGTGTCACAAAGACTAACTATGTTTGCTGTTACATAGACTGAACTGTAGCATAAACTATTATGCCCCGTACACACGGTCGGATTTTCCGATGGAAAATATGTGATAGGACCTTGTTGTCGGAAATTCCGACCGTGTGTAGGCTCCATCACACATTTTCCATCAGATTTTCCGACACACAAAGTTTGAGAGCAGGATATAAAATTTTCTGACAACAAAATCCGTTGTCGGAAATTCCGATTGTGTGTACACAAATCCGACGTACAAAGTGCCACACATGCTCAGAATAAATAAAGAGATGAAAGCTATTGGCCACTGCCCCGTTTATAGTCCCGACGTACGTGTTTTACGTCACCGCGTTTAGAACGATCTGATTTTCCAACAACTTTGTGTGACCGTGTGTATGCAAGACAAGTTTGTGCCAACATCCGTCGGAAAAAATCCATGGATTTTGTTGTCGGAATGTCCGAACAAAGTCCGACCGTGTGTACAGGGCATTATAGTGTTGGGTGCATTTATGGTCTTTCATTCTCTTAACAATATTGTAGATTGGTAAAGTTACATTACTGTCTATTTAGAGAAGGACTGTGTTCAAATATGTAGGAGGCAGCTTGCTATCTACAATAACAGGTATATGTCATTGTTCTATGGTGCAACAATATTTTTTTTTCCAAGGTAGTCAGTGAGTCTAATATGGAGTGGTCTCTCTGTTTATAACCAAACAGTCTCTTTCACTGTCACACATTTTGCATTAATATTCAGCTCCCATCACACTCTCTCTGCAGTAATTCAAAATCTGTCAGGCAGTAGAGAGAGGAGGGAGAGAGTGAAAGTGAGAAGGAGGGAGGGAAGGAAGGAAAAGAGAGGGCAAGAGAGAAGGGACAAAATGAAAGGATGTAGTAAGAAAGCTAGACATAAGAGGGGAGAGATTACTGTAAAACCACTCAGATTTTTCTTTTAAACTTAGATTTTTTTTCTTAGAACCTAGGGCTGTTGACACTATAAAGGGAAACAATAAAAAATAATATGGTCCCACAAAAGATAATTGAAGGTAATAGGGTCACTAGAAAACATTTGGGAATGTTTAAAATGTTTGGGAGGGAAATGTGGAAATATGGAAAATTGAATATCAATAAGGGTGACCATATAAGTGCCTGAACAAAAATAAAAATAAGGATGGAATGCAAAAAATCAGGAAGACAAATGCAACCTTTCTAAATTGTGAAGAGTTCTGGATATTGAATAAAAAACATGATATATTGTGAGAGATTAATCAGGGAGGAATAGCTGTGAGAGCGAGGCCAAAGAGATACGAGTGGTGATACAAAATGAAGGGCTGCCTATTGATCAAGGTGAAGATTGGTGAGTGGGGGGCGGAGGTGAGCAGGTCTGGGTATTGTAGAATGCTAGGGGGAGAGAGAAGCATGAATGGACAACCCCCCCCTTCTCCTCCCCTTGTCCTCCCTCGCTCTCCCCCTCCTCTCCTGCTGACAGTTTAACTGAAACGGCAAAAGAACAGGGAGAACTGCAGACAGCCGTGCTTTCCATCATTCTCTTCATCTATCCCTTTTTACAGTCCTTTCATCCCTCAATCCCCTTCCCTCCTTCTTTCCTTCCATCCTCCTTGTGTTCCCATACTGCTTGCATCTGTGTATCTTTATTTATCTCCCTGTCCATCTCTCATCAGCCCTCTTCCACTACCCTTTCTTCTACCTTGTGGATTCTTACTCTTTATCATTCTGATCCACAGTGTTCTGTTCATGTGCCCTTCTCTAGCTCTTTTCTGTGCCCTTCTCACAATCGCCTTGTCTATATCCTCCATCTTACCTTATCGTATATATCACCCCTTTGCCTTGTTGCTTTCCTTCTCTGACCTCATTTTCTATCACTGTTTTGGATTTGCTGAGGTTGGGAGGGAGGGGAGAGGTGATTTAAGGGCAAACAGAGTACAAGATCACCCTCATCAAGGTGGGGGCTTTCAGTACAGGAGAGCCAAGCTTGATAAGAGATTGTTGAAGTCAGAATGAATTGGGGGGAGTGTTTGAGGCCTGCTATGGAGACCTGGTGGCCCACAACAAGCAACAAGGGTCACTGTCCACCTCAGAGTTGAAATGTCAGTTAGACTGTGGGGTAGTTATGAGCTACCAACCTCCCAAATGGCACGCCCACCTGCACTCAGCACCATCACCTATGTGTTTGTTTACAGCCCCGGGCCCCTGGATATGAGGAGCACCGGCCCTAGGGGGCCCAAAAGGAAACTGTACAGCGCTGTTCCTGGAAGAACGTTCATAGCAGTGAAGTCATACGAACCTCAAGGACCTGGGGAGATCCAGCTCAACAGAGGGGAGAGAGTGAAGGGTAAGTGTAAGGTTCAAACTGTTGCGTTTTGGTAAACCATGGTATACAGAAATTTAAAAGAAAGAAGAAAGTGATTGGAGAATGCGATGCACATAATTGTTGGTATTCCTTTTTTTATAGTACTGACACATAGCTACACTAGACACATGCCATTAAAATCTCTGACTGTCCACCTAAAGTATAACTCAATTTGCTTGGCAAATTTAATACTGTAAAGCAGTGCTTTAGGCAATCGGCTCTTGAAGTTATCTTTGTGTCCAGTGTCCAATGAGAAATGTTTAATAGATGTCACAAGGATATTGTAGGCACCTTTATATGTTGATTTGCATAGAGTCACCATATTCCAAAGCATGTCTAATCAGTGTTTTTTGGCCCATATGCAACCCCCTCCTTATTTGCAGCCCTCAGCTGGGTAAAGGTTTAAAATTACTGAGGCCCCAGCTGAGCTCCAGCTGATGAAGTGTACACTATCCCACTTAAGTTTGCATTTGAATACTTAAAGTGATATTAAATCCTAAAGCAAATTTAAGCTATACATTAAATATTTAAAATGTTGCAGCTTACAATTTTTAATATGTGGTGGTTGTAATTGCTTTTTTTTTCAGCCTATTTTCCTTTATTTTCACCTGTTGATCCAGCCAGTAAGTCTGTTTTTCTTCAACTCCCTTTAATGCATCAAGCTGTTTGGTAAAAGTGGGAGTTAGAGGGTTGAAACAAACCATTTAACAATGACAGGGGTGCTTACAATGGTCAACTTTAATTCATTTAGTTAAAACCATTATCCCAAAAGGAAAAAAAAACAGTTGCTACAGTTGTTAAAAAAGTGGAAATTTGGGTTTAATTTGTTAGTCAAGTCTATCCAAAAATTTGCTGGTGCAGCTAACACAGCCCTACCCCGTCTTGACGATGCTGCTTTCTAAAAATGTCTCTTGTCTCATCGCTCTTCCATCCAGAGCAGAGACACCCTAAGACAGGAAGTGTATTCCCAGCAGAATCACCAGGTAAAAGTAAATGAAAAAGCCTAAAAAAAAAAAAAACTTGCAGTGCCTTGCAAAAGTATTCACAACCCTTGGCTTTTTACCTATTTTGTTACATTACAGCCCTTAGTTTAATGTTTTTTTAATCCGAATTATATGTGATCAGAACACAATAGTCTAAGTTGGTGAAGTAAAATTAAAAAAATATATACATAAAACTATTTTTCAGAAATAAAATACTGATAATGGGCATGTGCGTATGTATTCACCCCTTTGTTATGAAGCCCATAAAAAGCTCTGGTACAATCAATTACCTTCAGAAGTCACATAATTAGTGAAATGATGTCCACCTGTGTGCAATCTAAGTGTCACATGATCTGTCAATACATATACACACCTTTTTGAAAGGCCCCAGAGGCTGCAACACCTAAGCAGGAGGCACCACTAACCAAACACTGCCATGAAGACCAAGGAACTCTCCAAACAAGTAAGGGACAATGTTGTTGAGAAGTACAAGTCAGGGTTTGGTTATAAAAAAAAATATCCAAATCTTTGATGATCCCTAAGAGCACCATCAAATCCATCATAACCAAATGGAAAGAACATGGCACAACAGCAAACCTGCCAAGAGACGGCCGCATGCCAAAACTCACAGGCCGGGCAAGGAGGGCATTAATCAGAGGTGCAGCACAGAGACTGGAGTATCTGTACATAGGACGAGAATAAGCCGTACGCTTCATAGAGTTGGGCTTTATGGCAGAGTGGCCAGAAGAAACTATTACTTTCAGCAAAAAACAAAATGGCACATTTTAAGTTTGCGAAAAGGCATGTGGGAGACTCCCAATATGTATAGAGGAAGGTGCTCTGGTCTGATGAGACTAAAATTTAACTTTTTGGCCATCAAAGAAAATGCTATGTCTGGCGCAAACCCAACACATCACATCGACCAAAGAACACCATCCCCACAGTGAAACATGGTGGTGGCAACATATTTATGCACATTGCCTTTTTCTGTTACTTTGTCGTATTTGTTGTTTGCTTCACAATAAAAAAAAATCTTCAAAGTTATGGGCATGTTCTGTAAATTAAATTATGCAAATCCTCAAACAATCCATGTTAATTCCAGGTTGTGAGGCAACAAAACACAAAAAATGCCAAGGGGCATGAATACTTTTGCAAGTCACTGTATGCAGCTACCACATTCAGGAAATGTTTTATGGCTCTTTTCTATGGGTTAAAATGTTGTAAGTTGCAGTTATTACTATAACATTCATTGAAAATATATATTATACGTTTTTTTTCTGGAATTAGGTGGTGTGGCATTAAGACCTCTTTCACACTGAAGACGCTTTACAGGCGTTTTAGCGCTAAAAATAGCGCCTGTAAAGCGCCTGTAAACTGCTTCCCCTGTCTCCCCAGTGCTTTCACACTGGGACGGTGCACTTGAAGGATGGAAAAAAAAGTCCTGCAAGACCACCCCTGCCATTGAAATCAATGGGCAGCGCTGCCGAAGCACCTGTTGTAGAGTATTTGGAAGTATTTACAACAGGCCCTGCCCCCAGGGAAGCTTACCATAGTGCTATGTGCAGTACTTACACTGATGTCAGTTTGAGAAGTAGGAAGCTTACTATAAGGACTGTTCTTACCATGAGGCTACAAAAGGATCTAGTTTTAGGCAGCAGCCTCTAAGGTCAGCATTAGGTCAATTTCTTATTTTCCCTCAAGGCCCCCAACTGCCTTTTGCTATTACTAAAACAAATGTGTATTCTTTCACTGTTTTGCTATCTTCCGTAGTAGCAAAAAAAAAAAAAAAGAAACCCAGTCTGGTGGGGATTGGGGCCTAATTTAAATGCTATCCTAAGAGCTAAAGAATTAAAATCTGCTGCATATCTGTATTTTTTAATGGGCTGTGAATAAATACCTATATAGAGAACATGTAGTTTTCATGTAAAATACACACGGGTGGCATTTACCAGGCAGCATTACTACAATAGGCTCATTTCACAAAGCTTCAACACAAGTATCAAGATTGTGAAAAAACAATCCCCTGCACTAAAGATACTAATTTGTGATTATGCCTGCCGCTGCTGTACATGACATAAGTCAAAACATAGAAAAAAGAGTATGAGTACCACAGCGCTAACAGCATGAATAAATACAAAAAAGTGCAACTGTAGTGCATACAAGTGAAAAATTAATCCAAAAAAACTAAAAATATATGCTTGATATATTTTGGGGGGTTTTTTGGATTAATTTTGCACTTCATTTTGTATGCACTACAGTTGCACTTTAATGTATTTATTCAGGCTGTCAGCGCTGTGGTACGCATACCCTTTTTTCCAAGTGTCAAAATTGCTGAAACCAATGTACCCATATGGCTGATTATACAATACTTCAAATGGCAAATAAAAAAATATATATATTGATAATCAATGCTGGTAGCATTGATGATGAATCGCCTAATAGATCATGAATCATATATCCAATCGATACAAAGGATGACATCGCTTTCCAAATGAATAGACAGTGAACCAAATGTTGTAAAATAAGTAATCCACAAATCAAACTTCACAATATGAAATAATCCACGTGTATGTGCTCAGAGTTCATAACAGTTCCCTCTCCTTTATGTGTAAAAAAGTGCTGATAGTTTGAAGAACTCCCAAGCCAGATAAATCCAAGCAGAGGGACAATCCTAAAGATAGAAGCACCACACTACACTCACCAGATTGTATTGACCCCTTGTTTTACCAAGCAAGTCAACAACAGCCCTTTATATATCCACTCCTGCTTTTCTGTAGTTCTCTTCCTCTTTAAATAGTTTCCACAAATTGAACACTGGTAGTATATGATCCGGCCATATTCTCAACAAGTGGCATGAATTAGGGAAGACAAGAGGGCTCCATATAGTAAAAGCACCATTTTTTAAAGTATAACATTGTAAAAAGTTGCACTTACACAATAAATAGTATCAATAGCCTTGTACACATGTCATGCCTCCTCCAAGATGGACACTGCAGCTTATCAACAGGAACTGAATGTGATGTCACCAGAAGTTACTGCCCAACATGTTTTGGCATAAAAATGTGACATCCTCAGGAGCCTCCTGAGGACGTCACATTTTTCTGATGAAACATGTTGGACGTTAACTTCTGGTGACATCACATTCAGTTCCTGTTGGTAAGCTAGGGTGACCGTCTTGGAGAAGGCATAACGTGTGAGGATGTCACATTATTATGATGTTGGGCAGTAACTTCCAGTGACATCAAATCCGGTTCCTGTTTGTAAGCTATGGTGCCCATCTTGGAGGAGGCATGACGTGTGAGAATGTCACATTTTTATGACGAAACATGTTGGGAGTAACTTCCAGTGACATCAAATCCAGTTCCTGTTGGTAAGCTATGGTGACCATCTTGGAGGAGGCATGACATGTGTACAAGGTTATTGATACTGTTTATTGTGTAAGTGCAATTTTTTTATGGTTTAATAAATGGTACTTTTATTATATGGAGCCCTCTTTTCTTCCTTAATTCATGCCACTTGTTGAGAATTCAGTCAGATCATATACTACAAGTGTGGAAGTTGTGGAAACTATTTAAAGAGGAGAGCTGCAGAGAAGCAGGAGTGGATGTATAAAGAGCTGTTGTTGACTCACTTGGTAAAACAAGGGGTCAATATGATCTGATGAGTGGAGTGTGTTACCTCTATCTTTAGGATTTTTCCTCTGCTTGGATACATCTGGCTTGGGAGTTCTTCACACTATCAGCACTTTTTTGCACAGAAAGAAGCGAGAAGTGTTATGAACACTGAGCACATACACGTGTGGATTATTTCATATTATGTAATTTGCTTTGTGGATTACTTATTTTACCACCTTTGGTTCACTGTTTATTAGTTTGAAAAGCGATATCATCCCTTGTATCAAGGGGATATATGGTTCATGAACAAGTATAAAGATGTTTATTTCAGCCACAAAACTATAATTTTCCATCTTCATTGGACTCAGCTAAAAATACCTGTTACTTTTTTTAAAATAATAGTCGATATAAGTGACAAACTTGGATTCCGCTCCAGGCCTGGTCTGAAATCATATTTGGCTGAACCTTGAAGTCAGCTGTCAGTGCTGGGCCAATGAACTGTAAATGAGGATGTGGATGACCTTGCCCCGTAGCTGCATGTACACAAAGGAGCAGAGATGCTTATGACATCTTTGACCTAATATGACCACATGGTCAAATTAGGTCAGTCTCATTGTCCAGGAAAGACAGTTGCTTTCCACGTTCACCAAGCCCAAGTTTGGGTCAAATCGAAGCTCGTCAATAATTTTTATCCTGGCGTGTTCACCTTATATATGTAGCTGAACATAGTAAAATGTACAAAGACCCTGTAGCAAGCAATACAATGCTGTCACTTTGCTTGAATACAGTGTAAGCAAGTCAAAATCAGTAGAGGTATAATAAGTTAATATATACAATTTATTACTATCTTTTTTTTTTGCTATGTCCTGCCTTACAGTATCAAACTTGTTTGAAAGATGGAGTTATGTTTTAAACTGTAAATCATGTGCACCTCCATAGCACACATAAGCAGGTGTGCCGAAATCTGTTGAGGACCAAAATTAACATTGCTGTTGTTACCTACACCAGGATTTTTAGAGACACTGCATGACTTCTAGTATTTTAACAGAGATGTTTGGTGTGTGTATTAGAGAAGCCACGTCCTCTCTACTTTGAGGTATGTGTATCACAGGGTCCCCTTGCTGCCAAGGTGTCTTTTTTACAGAAGTTCCCTGCCTCTGAGGTGTATGTATAACAGATGTCCCTCCCCCACTGCCTCTGATGTGTGTGTTACAGAAGCCTGATCATCTCCCAGTTCTGAAGTGTGTGTAAAATGGAAGCTTATCTGCTATGGTATGTGTGCATCGCTATCCAGTCTGCTTGACACCTCCAAAATGAATATGTGGACACTAAACTACTTGTCAGGAGGACAATTTTAGCTACAGCCTCGGCCTTTGAGGTGATTACTATGAATTCTTCACACATTTCAGGTTATGTATTCGCATGTGTGTTGGCCATGTATTGCAGGACTTAGTTATGCACATGCCTCAGGTGGCTTATTGTTAGCAAGTACTTAAAGCATATGTATCTGCAAAACTAAAATGTAATAATTTGGAGCTTACCGGTCCTTGGATGTGGCAGCTTCATTTTCTTTTTAGGGCCCCTTTTCCTTTATTTTCACCTGGTGGTCTGGACAGTAAGTCTGTTATTTTTCAACCTTCTTTAAAAGAGAAGTCTGGCCTAAACTCTAACTCTAATACTTCTCTTCTGGGTCACAGGAGTGCACTTATTACTGCAATTATGTGACCCAAATTCAGCCAACAGCAAGCTAAAGCCCGGCCCAGGCTCTGCAGAGATCCCAACAATAAAGTTTTGATACACCCATATTCCTGACCGGCAGCTGGCTCAGCCTGTCAGTGCACCGCTGAGACCCTAAGCCAGCCACTCCTGGCACCTCCACAGCCTGGCGCTCAAGTAAATAATAAAAGAACAGAGCAAAGAGTCAGTGGATGATAGTCTTTACTCAGTGAAAACCAAGAACTGAGCCATCAGTGGTCATGTGTTTGTTCAGTTCTTGGGTTTAGAGGTGGTGGGGGACAGATGCAGCATTGGACCGATGCTATAGCTATATAGATGTGTATGTATGTTTATTTTTTTGCTATCCCACCCTTCTCTTTTTACTAAGCTGTCCAGTGAAAGTGGCAGATAGAGGGTTAAGACAAACCATTTAACACTCACAGGGCTGGTTAAGGTGATCAGCTTTTATTAAAGCCCATCATCAAGATTTAGACAAATTCTGCAAGGGATAGCAACCCATTATGTCTAGGAGTGCCGGAATAAGGAGTAATACCTAATTCTCTGCTCTGGTAGGCTCCCTCAATCCATACAAGTCCAGTGCTGCCGCCTCTCTAAGGTGCTCACAGCCACGGTCATTCTCCAGCCTACTCAACATACAATACAGGGTCAATAACCCTACATTGTATGTGATGAAGCCAAGGGACCTCCTGCACACCAGAGAACCAGAGGGAGAGAAGGAGAGCACCCCAGTGGGGGTAAGAAAAGCAATACAGCCTCTTCAGCTCCCCCTAGACCAGGTATCTCCAAACTTTCAAAACAATGGGCCAGTTTGCTGCCCTTCAAACTTTAAGGGGGCTGGACTGTGGCCAGTGGAAGTAGACAATTCCCTTGCATTGGTAGGAGTAAACAATGCCATAGGCTTGGTGGTCAGTGGGAGGAAAAAAATTACATCATTGGTGTCAGTGGGAGTAAAAGTGCCCCATCATTGGTGTCAGTGGGAAAATGTAGTTCCCCATCTCTGGTGTCAGTGGGAGGAATTGTACCCGAATGTTGGTGTCAGTGGGAGGAATAGTGCCTCATATCAGTGGAAAGAATAGTGACCCAAGGGCCAAATAAAGGCAAGCAAAAGGCCCGCAGGTGGTAGTTTGGAGACTCTTGCCCTAGACTTAATGAGCATTTAACCCTTGCAGTGCTAGGAGGGGAGGTCAACTTGCAAGGGTAAATTTTGTCTAGTTCCTGGAGTTGGACTTTTATTTAATTTAGTTAAAACTTTTATCCCAAAAGGAAAATAAGCATGCTTCTGTAACCGCTTAAAAAGAGTTAGCTGGAGTTTGTCTTCAAAGTAGAACCATAGAAATAGGTGTCTGCTGCGCTAAATAACACTAATACTGAAAAAATAATAACAGAACAAGCAGCCGGCACAATATTGGTGAACAACAATGATGCAATATATATAAAATAGTTGCAGCGCTAAGAAATCTCCATAAAGCCCTTCTGATCATCAATTGAAAATGATAATGGTATAGTCCATAGGGTATAGTAGGAAAGCATATAAGAGAAGATCACCACCACCGGCACCCAGACAAACTGCCTTTTACCCTCCTCTTTGGACCCTTGTTACAGGGGTCAAATAAGCATTGCATAGAAGAGGAAAACCTCAATCAGCCATAAATGACCGGACACCAGCAGATATAGCAGACTGGAAACAGGATGGATAACACTCTCCACACTCGATCCCCGTTATCACAACGTTGAATCCATGTACATAGTTTTGCCCATGTAATAGAAGTAAATGCGCCTCATATTGCAGTAAGCTTTATAAAAATACTTTATTTATAAAAAGTTACTATATTGCACTCACATGCTCTAGATGAAAAACAGGCACTGAATAGTGGCTTAAAATGCCAGCAAGATGGCAGCCACGTCCCGGAATACACTCTCATCACGTTGCATAACAAGCTCCTCCCTACGCGCTTCGTCATATGTTTGACGTCGTCAGGGTCATGGCTTAGCGTTCATAGAGGTGGATTATATAAGCGGGACGTCAAGATCAGGGTGGAAATTGAATGCGTTCCACACACCAGAGGCAGCCAGCGGAAGCGAAACCACTCAGACCAACCCCTGACTGGAACATCACTTCAGCCTCAATAATCAAATTGCCTGAGTGAGCAAACTTAAGTTAAAAAAGTTAGATTACCAACTTACTATCAGAACTCCTTTGGGCATACTGATAGCAACCAGTTTGGGAACAGTGGTGATTAAAACGGAACGGAATTAGAGACAATATACCGGAAGACAGCGCCATCTTGTGGACTAAAGCCAAATTACAAGTAAAAAAACAGTAAAATACATTACAATTAGTTCATGCATGATAAATAAACAAATTCTATAAGTGTCATTCAAGAGTACACTAACTTAAAAGTAATTCAAGGGAAAAAACAACCCATAATAAAGGAAAAAAAAGCAAAAAAAAAACAGCAAGAACAATAGCAACACCAAAAATTAAAATAAACAAAGTATAAAATTTGAAAACATGATGAAGAAACCCTATGCAATACTAATGAATGCATTAACATCCCACTCTACATTCTGACCGAATGAACTATAGCTCTTAGCCTTATAGATCCACTCAGTTTCAAGCCTGGACACACCCCTAGTCATGTGACTCCCTCTCCAATTACCCGTAAATTTGTCAACCCCCAGAAACAAAGTTCCTTTGGGGTTTTGATTATGACAAAGATCATAATGTTTAGAGAGGCTGTGCTTGGGGAAGCCATTTTTAATTTTCACAATGTGTTCCTTCAGCCGGACTTGGAGCATACGGACCGTCCAGCCTATATATTCCAGCCCACATTGACACCTGATGAGACTACATGCTTGCTGGTACAAGTGATAAACGATTTAATGGAAAAAAACCTCCTGAGTAGAATTTGATCGAAAAGTTGAAAAAAATGAAAAAAAGATACCCTATTGGAGGGATCTATAACGTTAGGTGCTACTTGGAGCCTTAAAGGGGGGCCCCTCTGTACATCACCATAGGACGCTCTGGGAGAACTGGTCCTAGAACCCTGTTATTCCGTAACACATTCCACTGCTTATATAGAATTTATTTTATAGCATATTGTTGAGTAGAATAAGTAGTAAAAAATGCATGCTGAAAGGCCTCACTGGGTTCTTTAATTCTAGTGACCAACAACTAATTTCTATCCTTCTCATTAGCACATAAAAGTGCTTGATCCAACTCACAAGGGGCATAACCTTTTTCCAGAAACCTTTCCTTAAGAGGAGAGGCTTCTCTCAGGAAATCATCAAGATTAGTGCAATTTCGTTTGAGCCTCAAAAATTGACTAACCAGAACAGATCTGAGCCAGGCTGGATGGTGACAGGCTCAGCTGTCAGTGCAGTGCCTGATACCTCTATCATTGTTAAGATCCATCATAAAGCCATCAAGGGAAGACTGGTCCCCATCCCATATGAGGAAGACATCATCTATATACCTCCTCCACAGAACCAACTCCGGTCTAGGTATACTATAGATGACGTCCTCCTCCTACAGCAGTGAGATCATCCAAATTCAAGAAGTGCTTAACCGCTTCCCAACCATCCTGGTGTGACGTGATAGTATATAAGGATGACACATCTGCAGTGGCAAAAATGTAGCCATCCTTCCACTCAACATCTATAAGCAGGTTAATAACTTGCATGGAATCCCACAGGAATGAAGGTGTTTTGACCACTAGCGGTTGCTAGTGGTCAATCCTTGATGGATTTATGATGGATCTTAACAACAATGATAGAGGTATCAGGCTCCAACATGAGTCTAGTGATGTTGAAGTTAATTTCCTTGACTTGAGAATAAGGGTGGTGGAGGGATTGATTATTACCTCCACTTACTTTAAGGAGACTGACCCGAACAGATTTATCAGCACTGACAGCTGTTACCATCCAGCCTGGCTCAGATCTGTTCCGGTTAGTCAATTTTTGAGGCTCAAACGAAATTGCACTAATCATGATGATTTCCTGAGAGAAGCCTCTGCCCTTAGGGAAAGGTTTTTGGAAAAATGTTATGCCCCTTGTGAGTTGGAAGGAGAAGGATAGAAATGAGTTGTTGGTCCCTAGAATTAAAGAACCCAGTGAGGCCTTTCAGCATGCATTTTTTACTACTTATTATACTCAACAATATGCCATAAAACAAATTCTATACAAGCATTGGAATGTGTTACGGAATGACAGGGTTCTAGGACCAGTTCTCCCAGAGCATCCTATGGTGATGTTCAGAGGGGCCCCCCTTTGAGGCTCCATGTAGCACCTAACATTATAGATCCCCTTAATAGGGTATCTTTTTTTCATAACGTAGGGGGTTTCTTCCCTTGTAGGAAGTGCTCTGTCTGTAATATTGACATACAGGGGAGAAGAAAAACTGAAACTTTTCAATCAAATTCTACTCAAGAGGTTTTTTTCCATTAAATCGTTTATCACTTGTACCAGCAAGCTTGTAGTATCATCAGGTGTCCGTGTGGGCTGGAATATATAGGCTGGACAGTCCGTATGCTCCAAGTCTGGCTGAAGGAACACATTGTGAATATTAAAAATGGCTTCCCCAAGCACAGCCTCTTCAAACATTATGATCTTTGTCATAATCAAAACCCCAAGGGAACTTTGTTTCTGGGGGTTGACAAATTTACGGGTAATTGGAGAGGGAGTCACATGACTAGGGGTGTGTCCAAGCTTGAAACTGAGTGGATCTATAAGGATAAGACCTACAGTCCATTCGGTCAGAATGTAGAGTGGGATGTGAATGCATTCATTAGTATTGCATAGGGTTACCTCATCATGTTTTCAAATTTTATACTTTGTTTATTTTAATTTTTGGTGGTGGTATTGTTCTTGCTGTTTTTTTTTCCTTTATTATGGGTTGTTTTTCCCTTGAATTACTTTTAAGTTAGTGTACTCTTGAATGACACTTATAGAATTTGTTTATTTATCATACATGAACTAATTGTAATGTATGTTACTGTTTTTTACTTGTAATTTGGCTTTAGTCCACAAGATGGCGCTGTCTTCTGGCATATTGTCTCTAATTCCGTTCCGTTTTAATCACCACTGTTCCCTAACTGGTTGCTATCAGTATGCCCAAAGGAGTTCTGATAGTAAGTTGGTAGTCTAACTTTTTTAACTTAAGTTTGCTCACTCAGGCAATTTGATTATTGAGGCTGAAGTAATGTTCCTGTCGGGGGTTGGTCTGAGTGGTTTCGCTTTTGTTGGCTGCCTATGATGTGTAGACCACATTCAATTTCCGCCCTGATCTTGACACCCCGCTTATATAATCCATCTCTACGAATGCTAAGCCACGCCCCTGATGTCAAATGTATAACGAAACACGTAGGGAGGAGTTTGTGACACAATGTGACGAGAGTGTATGCCGGGACGCGGCGGCCATCTTGCTGGTGGTTTAAGCCACTATTCAGTGCCTGTTTTTCATCTAGAGCATGTGAGTGCAATATAGCATCTTTTTATAAATAAAGTATTTTTATAAAGCTTACTGCACTATGAGGCACATTTACTTCTATTACATGGGCCAAACTATGTACATGGATTCAACGTTGTGATACCGGGGATCGAGTGTGGAGAGTGTTATCCATCCTGCTTCCAGTCTGCTATATCTGCTGGTGTCCAGCTGTTCATGGCTGATTGAGGTTTTCCTCTTCTATGCAATTCTTTTTTGACCCCTGTAAAAAGGGTCCAAAAAGGAGGGTAAGAGGCAGTTTGTCTGGGTGCCGGTGGTGGTGATCCTCTCTTTCCTACTATACCCTATGGACTATACCATTATCATTTTCAATTCCAAAGTAGAACCATAGACAAAACTTTTATTTTTTCCACTTTGGATAGAGGGTTTATAGAAAGAGGGGTTACAACCCCTGTTATATAGTTAATCTGGTTGAGAACAGACACAAGTCTATCCAGAACCTGTCAGTTATTTTTGCCATCTGTGTCCCATTGGGGAGATTTCCTTTCACTTCCTGTGCCATAGCCAGGAAGTGAACACTTCACGTCCTGTGCCATAGCCAAACAGGAAGTGAGAGGAAAGCCCTCCAACTTAGGGAGATCTCTTGGGGCCTCCTATGCCACCAGAACCAGTGTTCTTATTGAAGGATTTCCCCTCTATTACTGTTCTGGGGACAACCCAAATTTGGGATTTTCTTTCACTTTCAATGATAATGGTAAACAGGACAAATACAGAGAGCAAATCTCCAGACAGAGGTAGCAATAAAAATCTTACAGGTATTCTAATCTACCTCCACTCTGTCCAAAACTAAGAAAAAAAATTGCCTCTAGTTATAATTTATTTGTTTGTCTGACTATACCTACTAGTCTGTTTAACATGACCCTCTCCACAGGTTGACAGTGCTGCTGTCCAAAACTATGGAGCTGCATTGCTTCTGTAGAGATATACAGTGGAGGAGTGAGTGTAGCCCCCCTAAAACAAGAGTTTTTGTCTTGCTGAAGCACCAGATGAAAATAAAGGACCCCCCCCCCCCCCTCAGAAAAAAAATGCAGCTTACATTTGCTAAAATGCTATATACTATATTTTTGTGTTTAGGTTCAGAAACGCTTTCATTTGTTTACGCCATCTTAGGAGTATCCACTTCATTGACTGTCTTGATTCACAGACTTAGTCAGATTTTATAAAAGTGATTGATTAGAATATATAAATGATAGGTTTTCTTATTACATACAACACACTATAACAGATGTTCCCTATGTCTACTCTGTAGTAGAAAAGAAAGTTGTGTAGGTGCCTGTTATTGACTAGAGAATGGTTATGACCACATTTGCTTGGTTTAGATGCTTTATGCTTGATCAATTAGTTGTGCTTGTTGTGTCTGCATTCTGTGCATTTTGTGAAGCTTTGGTTTCATTTTATTTATTATTTGCAACTATTTTAAGGTGGTTTTCTTTTTTTTCTTTTTACTAATGGTATACCAAGTATGGCTTTTAAATGTGAGATGTTCTTTATTGGGATGATTGGAATATTGTGAGTTTGTTGTTGAATGTTTATGTCTTTTCATCTCTCATGCTTTGTCTCATTGGCTGTTTTATTCTCCACGCTCCATTGCAGATGCTCTCGTTCATAACGTAGGTAACTATCACTCTTTTTTCCACGTGGACAGTGACACCCATCCTATCTGTATTTACCTCACTACTCCTTGTCTTTGCCCCATCTAAGTGTGTTCCCTTTCCCTTTTAATTTCCCTTATTATGGAAATATCCAAGGATATGAAAGGGGAATTCCCATGTCCTAGTATGGAGGGGTCCACCTCCTGCAGCCATCTTGTAAGTAAATGTAGGAACTCCATATTTCTGTTGTTTATAGTGTTTGGCAGAAGTCCATTCATGGCAATACAATAGTTCTTTTAGTAGGAATTATTGTATTTTATGTTCACCAGGTATGGGATTTTACCAGTATCTGTAATTATATGTTTCTTCTTTTATTGTGATTGTCATTAAGGTGGTAATAACTTTATTCACTATGTGTTGTCTATTATATACACCAGTAAATTTTCCACTGTCTTTCATTTTCTTGTATAAGTAAAACTCCAAGCAAACAGCCAAAACATATATGTACACTGGTTTGCCTGCCAAAGGATTTAAAGAAGTATTAAACCCAAAAGCAAACATTTATTATATTGCATCTTTCTTCTTTGATGTGATGGCTGTGTTTGTTTCCTTCTTTCTTCTATTTTCATCTGGTGATCCAGCCAGCAAGTCTGTTTTTCACAGCACAAACTCTCCGGAAGAATGTATCAATTTACATGGATGAGACAAACCACTCAACACTGGCAGGGGTGATTCAAATGATCAGCTTTTAATTATTTATACAAAACCTTTATCCCAAAAGGAAAAAAACTGTTTGCTGTAACTGATTATAAAGTGTGAGCTGGAGTTTGGCTTCAATTTGTTAGTGGTTCTAAATCTGCTAATACATTTAACATTGCCCCCCCCCCCCAAACTGACAATGGTGCTGTCTGCTGTACCTCCCCTGCTCATTCCTCCAGAGTGGTGTCTCACTAATACTGGAGGTGTACTACTGGCCAGATCACCAGGTGAAAACAGAGGGGGAAAAGCCAAAACCAAAGAAAATTGATGCAGCCACCAGATCTAATGATTGGTAAGCTGCAATGTATTACGTTTTCACTTTTGGGTTTAATATCGCTTTAAAAATCATGAAAGCCAGTTTTGTGATTCACATACCACTGCTGCTCATATTGCAAAATGACTTGGATTATCTTTGAGGCTCTCTTTATCAACTGTCTGCTTATTAGACATTGAATTAGCAGTGTTATGAAGCTGGCTGTGCAGTGTAAGGCTAGGTTCACATCTATGCAGGTTGCGGTTGATACGTTTTTCCAGCACGCTTTGCGATTTTTTTTTGCTATTAGGAAAGTATGACAGTTCTGTTCATGTAGTGCGACTTTAATGTGACTTTACACTCTGTGGCAATCAAGTAGCATCAAAGTCGCAACAAAGTAGAGCAGGAACCTTTATATGTCCAAAGTCACATGTTAGGGTTTAGTGCTAGGGTTAGGGTTAAGGGCTAGGGGTTAAATGTTAGAGTCAGTGGTAATCATTAGGGTTAGCAGTAATCATTAGGGTTAGTGGTAATTGTTAAGGTTGGCGTTCTAACCCTAAGTCCTCATGCACACGGACGTTTTTACAGCTGCTTTTTTGAGCTTTTTTTGCAGCTTAAAAAGGCCTGTCTATGTTAGTCTATGGCTTCATGCCCACCTAGGTGTTTTTGAGCTGCAAGTGGCATAGGCGTTTTTAAGCTGTAAAAAAAACCCAGGACCAGTGGGTTCTGAGAGACGTTTTTCAGCTGTAAAAACGCTCTAACGCTGAAAAACGCTGAAAAACGCTCAAAAACGTCATTCACCAACGTTTTTTAACGTTTTTGATCCATTGAAAAAAAAAAAAAAAATAAAGAATTTGAAAAAAAAAAAAACGCTAAAAAACGATAACGTGGAAAAACGCTCAAAAACGCTCAAAAACGCTATTGCAAAAAAGCTGAAAAAAGTTAAAAAAAATCACTGCAAAGATACTGGCGTTTTCATAACGTTATTTTAACAGCCTGTGTGCACATGAGGGCTAACTCTTAACTCTATCTCTAACCCTAACTTAACCACTTCAGCCCCAGAAGGATTTACCCACTTCCTGACCAGACCATTTTTTGCGATACAGCACTGCATCTCTTTAACTGACAATTGCGATGTCGTGCGACGTTGCACCCACGCGAAATTGATGTCCTTTTTTCCCCACAAATAGAGCTTTCTTTTGGTGGTATTTGATCACCTCTGTGGTTTTTATTTTTTGTGCTATAAACAAAAAAAGAGAACGACAATTTTGAAAAAAAAAAACAATATTTTTTACTTTTTGCTGTAATAAATACCCCCCCAAAAAAACAACATTCTTCATCAGTTTTGGCCAATATGTAATCTTCTACATATTTTTGGTAAAAAAAAATCGCAATAATCGTATATTGATTAGTTTGCGCAAACGTTATAGTGTCTACAAAATAGGGGATATATTTATGTCATTTTGAATATACATTTTTCTTTTTACTAGTAATGACGGTGATCAGCGATTTTTAGCTGGACTGCGACATTGTGGCGGACAGATCGGACACTTTTGACACTTTTTTGTGACCATTGACATTTATACAGTGATCAGAGCTAAAAAATAGCCACTGATTACTGTATAAAATGTCACTGGCAGGGAAGAGGTTAACACTAGGGGGCGATCAAGGGGTTAAGTGTTCCCTAGGGAGGTGTTTCTAAATGTGAGGGGACTGACAAAAAGTACACAGAGATCCCTGTTCCTGATCACTAGGAACAGTAGATCTCTCTCTACTTCCCTGACAGAATGGGGATCTGTCTGTTTACATTGACAGATCCCCATTCTGGCTCTCTAAGGAGCGATCGCAGGTCGCCAGCAGACATCGTGGCCACCGGCCACACGCTTTGGGTCCCACGTTGGGCTGCAAGCGCGCATGCTCCCTATAGCTCTTGAAGTGGCCAACGTACACCTACGGCGGTTTGAGCAGCCGTGCCAACCTGCCGCAGTATAATGACGGTGGCTGGTCGCAAACGGTTAATCTCTAACCCTAACTCTAACCAAAATCCTAAGGCTAACATCTAACCCTAGCCCTTAGCTCTAACCCCAACATTTAACCTTAACTCTAGTCCTTAACCCCAACATTTAACCCTAACTCTAGCCCTTAACACTAACATTTAACCCTAACTCTAGCCCTTAACCCTAACCATAACATTTAACACTAACTCTAGTCCTTAACACTAACATTTAACACTAACTCTAGTCCTTAACACTAACATTTAACCCTAATTCTAGCCCTTAACACTAACCATAACATTTAACACTAACTCTAGTCCTTAACCCTAACCATAACATTTAACCCTAACTTTAGCCCTTAAAGCTGAAGTAAAGTAAAAAAAAAAAAGCCATGATGATGTCACTCTTGCACATGCATGCTGGAGTCATACTTTATACCACAGAGCTCTGAAGGAATTGCACAGGTATGCCGTTCCTTCAGAGCGCATGTGCTGGTGACATCACCGGCTACAGGGACACTGAATATTTCCTAAACGGTGCACGTTTAGGAGATATTCCATGTACCTACAGGTAAGCTTTATTATCAGCTTAACTGTAGGTAGAAGTGTTCAGGGGGACTTTACTATCACTTTAACCCTAGCCCTAACATTTATCCCTAACTCTAGCCCTTACCCCTAACCCTAGCGTGCAACTTTGAGCACATAAAGGCTTCTGCACTACTTTGATTCTACTTGAGTGCCAGAGAGTGTAAAGTCGCATCAAAGTCACACTTTATGAACAGAGCTGTCATACTTTCCTATTAGCTGAAAAAAACCTACAAAAGGCATCAAAAAATGCAACACTTGAGTTTTTGGTGCAGGTCATTGAAGTCTATTACACACAAAACACAATCTGCTGTGGGAAGAAAAGTCCCTGACCCGTTCCACAAAAAAAACATCAGCTCTAAACGCACAGATGTGAACCAGATCTATAGGAAACCATGATAAATAGACTGTAGTGCGTTTCTGCAAAATGCACTAAAAAATGCATACGTGTGAACTAGGTGTAAAGGAAGATTGCAAATTATAACACTGGGGAAACTCTATATTTACTTATATTCTTGGAAGTAAACTTGTGGATACGGTGTAACTTAAAATAATTAATTTCTGAAGTTGGGCCAAAGCAAAGGCTTCATTTTAGCCATGGTAAATAGATGTTAGAAGCCACAGTTGGTTTTTAAAGTTAGCATTTGACTGCATGCTGCGAATAACACCAACACCATTTCCTGCTATGTGTGTTATTGGTCCTCAAACAGATGCGTTGTAGCATGTGTTGGCATTGTTTTTCCATTGATAAATTCTTGATATTGTTTCCTCTATCAGTTGATGATTTTTGGTTTTGGACAATACAATAAAAACTATGAAATGATTCACCTTTGACATTAGGGGAATAGTGTGTAGTATTCCGTAAACTTGTTTGTGAGAATATATCTTAGGTTTTTCCAGGAACAGCAAAGGTGTCCATGTATACTGATCTGCTTTTGCTATGCTTTGCTGATTCTTCTGTGCATTGAGACTGGATTTCTCTTGAGATGCACTGGAACTATAGGGTCTATGTGTCAGATTGACATACGTGATAAAATAACAACCTTACAGTCCATTGCACAGGTTATTGACCCTCTATAGTATTTTACTGCAGGTGTGTTCAAGTGGAAGCTGCACAACAACTGTGATGAAGTGGCAAGATTTTAAGATCATTTGAACTCAGTATAATTATATTATTTTTCTCTAGTATTGTGATGAAATGGTTACATGGCAACCAGTAATGCGGGCGAACGTCATAAAATACACACAGACTAAAGGCCAGCCAGTTTTTTATGAACATTTTTTTTTAATGTTTGTTTTCCCCAATCTAGTTTTCCCTATTTTGTGAAGTGAAACAAATAAATAATTCTACCTGTGACTGTTGAAGGCCACTCTTCAGCTTACGCTAGTTTTATTAATGTCCCCTGCAGCCCTGTATTTGCTGTAGCTGTCAAGGGCACAAGCCAGTGGATGTGGAACATAGCCTCTGGTGTAAATCTCTCTAGCTGCTATGACAGGGAAAAAGTAGAGCTGCACGATTCTGGCCAAAATGAGAATCACAATTTTTTTGCTTAGAATAAAGATCACGATTCTCGCGGCGTAACATCTTTCACATTATACAAAAAAATTAGGCTAACTTTACTGTTTAGTTTTTTTTAATTCATTAAAGTGTATTTTTAAAAAAAAAATGCATTTGAAAGACTGCTGCCCAAATACAGTGTGACACAGGGGCGGACTGACCATTCGGGCTTTCGGGCACTGCCCGAGGGCCCAAGGCCACTAGGGGGCCCCATCAGGGTGGACAGCCTCAGTAAAACCAGGGTCAATATGTAAAAAATTTGCGCTTTTTTACATCTGTCCCTGAAATGTCCCTTACAGACATAATTTTGATGTAAGAATCCCGAGATTGTAGCTGCCCCGCCTCTCCACTGCCTCCTCAGCCAATGGGAACACAGTGTACCTTCCCCCTTCTTCAGCACGGCTTATTTGAGATATGAGCAGGAGATGCCCACAGCTGGTGGAGAGGAGAGGGAGAAGGGAGGGGACACAGCCTACAGTGTGGGACAGACTGTTGCCCGATAGAAGGTAAGCTAACTGAGCTGAATGTATTCTTATCAGTGGTTTACCATGGTGAGCAGGAGGAGGATGTGTTTCCTCTAGCATGGCTCCTCCTGTCTCTGAAGCAGTAAGATCGTGTGAGGAGAAGTGCATTGCTTCTGGAGGAAAGACATGTTTTAAATGTCTATCCCAATCTCTACTACACCTCCCTACTCATTACCTGCCCACCAATACTCAGGCACAGTCCCCCTCCCCTGCATTACCACTTCCTGTGTCTGTGAGCTGCTGGGGTACTACAAGTCCCAGCATGCCAGGAGATGGAGGCAGCAGTGTGTTCCATCAGGCTGATTTTTGGGTGAAAAGTGCTGGTGTGTGTATACTGTGTGTCTGTTTTGTATAGTGTGTGTGCATACTGTGTATATGTATACTGAATGCATGTATGTATGTATGTGTGACTGTGTGTGCGTCTGTGTGTATACTGTGCATGCGTGTGTGTGTGTACTGTGCATGCGTGTGTGTGTACTGTGCGCGCATCTGTGTGTACTGTGCATGTGTGCATACTGTGCGTGCATCTGTGTGTACTATGCATGCGTATACTGTGCATGCGTGTGTGCGGGTGTACCCTGCGTGCGGGTGTATTGTGCATGCGTGCGTGTGTGTGTACTGTGCGTGTGTGTGTGTACACTGTATGATCCATGTGTGCCCACTGCCGTTCAACAGAAGTCGATCTAACAATCCCAATGCCCTTGTTGCCGTTCAGAGGCAGCTAAATGGTGAACTGCTGAGCTTGACCTCGGATCAGGTAGCAGGGAAGGTCTGGGTACACACCTGTGCAGTGATATCATGGCACACATCAAGCATGGCTTTTATTCACATGCCTCATTGCCAGATATGAGGCCAACCACAGCAGTTCACTATTCTGCTGGCTCTACAACTGCACATGCGCAGTTCAGAGTCTGCAACATGTGGATTTTTTTAAAAAGCCTTTTCCCACCAGCTGCCTACCACACCAAGCACTAAGGTGCAAAGGTATGTGTAAGGGGATACTGATGGAAGGTGGCACACTGGGGGCTGTGCTGTAAGGTGGCACACTGCGGGCTGTGCCGTACGGTGGCACACTGGGGGCTGTGCCATTGGGTGGCACACTGGGGGCTGTGCCGTAGGATGACACACTGGGGGCTGTGCCGTAAGGTGCCATTCTGGGGGCTGTGCCGTAGGGTGCCATTCTGGGGGCTGTGCCACTCTCAGGGCTCTGCCATAGGGTGGCACACCGGGGCTCTGCCGTAAGGTGGCACACTGGGGGCTCTGCCGTGAGGTGGCACTCTGGCATAGGGTGGGACTCTGCAGACTGTGATATATAGGGAGAATGTTGGGACTTTGATGTAAGGGAGGACTCTGATGTGAGCGTGGTGCTCATCCTTACTGCTGTACTCTATATGTTGTTTTGTTTGTTACTCCTGACCAACATACTCTGTACATTATACTGTACATAGACCTGACCAAGGTGTTCAATGTCTTAACAGTTGCTAGTTTTAATTAAGTTCTTCTGTAAGGTCGCCTCAGTAAGACAAAAATATCCTTTTTTTTTGTGCATAAAAAAACATATGTGATGGAAACATTTTATTTTAAAAACAAATGATCCTGACTGAGATTTATTTGTGTCTGTCTGTGAGATTATCAGTTGCAACTATCAGTTGGTCTGTGGTATGTTTACATCGTATACAGCAGGTGCAGATTCTGTTCAATCCTTCTTTAAGACTCTCCCACTGGCCATGCCCATTGTTCACCATGGTCCACTATGCGTTCCGCAGGTCATCATCTCCCTCGTAGGGGTCCCAGTGCAGTATTTTGCCCGGGGCCCATGATGTTGATAAGGTGGAACTGCCCATGAGAGGCTCCTGGTGCCTTTACTGGGTCACCTGCCACTCTGCATGTTGCCGAGCTTGGTGCCCCTCCCCTAAAAAAGATGTCTGCTGCGTGGCGGCCATTTGTAAGCCTGGGGGCCCCATAATCTCTTAATGCCTGGGGCCCCATAAGTTGTCAGTCCGCCCCTGGTGTGTCATAAAATATTGCAACAACCACCATTTTATTCCCTGGGGTCTCTGCTAAAAAATATATATATATATATAATGTTTGGGAGTAATTTTCTAGGAAAAAATAATGATTTTAACTTGAAACCAGCAAATGTAAGAAAAAGGTGTAGTGTTAAGTGGTTAAACTTCCCTCATTTATACACCGAAGTATATTCCTTTGATCTAAAGGACAAATCGTTACAATGTTTATACTTAGTTCCAGAGGCTGAAGAATGTTATGATACTTGGCAGACTGCCCAGTTTTTTTTTTTTTTTTTTTTACGGCTGTCGGCTTCAGCAGAGCAGAGAGAATTCTCTGCATAGAAAAAATCGGGAAAATACTTTGTCAAGATCGCAAGGGGGAAAAAAATTGCGATAACAATTCCTAACGAATAATCGTGAAGCTCTAGGAGATAGAATGCTTAGAGGCCAAAGGTATGAACTCTAGCAGGAATGTGGCCAAAGCCTTGGCATTATATCAGATAGCTCATAGACTTTGTCATTCCTGTGCTGAGACATCCAGTGATGTGATACGAATATGACTAAAAGAACAACAACAAAGCCCTATTTGTAGGGTTTTGTGTACACTGTGTCAGAACTTGCATGACAGCTCTTTAAAAAAAAAATTGTAAACACATAGTTTTTAACCACTTCAGCCCCGGATGAATTTATCCCCTTAATGACCAAGCCATTTTTTGCAATACGGCACTGCGTCGCTTTAACTGACAATTGCACAGTCCTTTTTTCCCCACAAATAGAACTTTCTTTTGGTGGTATTTTAGCACCTCTGCGGTTTTTATTTTTTGCGATATAAACAAAAAAAAAAGCAACAATTTTGAAAAAAAAAAAACAATATTTTTTTACTTTCTGCTATAATACATATCCAAAAAGAAAATATAAAGAAACTAATTTATTCATCAGTTTAGGCCAATATGTATTCTGCTACATATTTTTGGTAAAAAAAAAAAATCGCAAATTTGCATATATTGATTGGTTTGCGCAAAAGTTATAGCGTTTACAAAATGGGGAAAGATTTAGGAACTTTTTATTTTTTTATTGTTTTTACTAGTAATGGCGGCGATCTGCGATTTTTAGCGGAACTGCGACATTGCGGCGGACACATCTGACCCTAAGTGACACTTTTTGGTGACCAGTGACACCAATACAGTGATCAGTGCTAAAAAAATGCACTGATCACTGTATAAATGACACTGGCAGGGAAGGGGTTAACACTAGGGGGCGATCAAGGGGTTAAGTGTTTCTTAGGGAGGTGTATCTAACTGTATGGGGAACAGACTGACTGGGAGAAGAGAGAGGTCGCTGTTCCTGATCACTAGAAACAGCTGATCTCTCTCTCCTCCCTGTCAAAATGAGTATCCGCCTTGTTTACAAAGGCAGATCCCCGTTCTGCCTCTCTTTCCTGTGATTGCGGGTGGCTGGCGTATGCAAATGCTAGTGCATGGGCCGACTTACCGGTACGTCGATTTGCGCAGGGGAGCCAACCTGCCACAGTAAATCTGCGGCAGCTGGTTGGGGAGTGGTTAAATAACAGATTGATGTCTACCTGCTCTGTGCAACATAATTACACAGAGCTGCGCTCTTGGCTCCCCCTCTTCTATCCATGTCCATGTTTGGTATTGTCCATATACACACAGACAGCGCAGCTCAGCCCCTGCCCCGTGCTCTCTTGTCACAGGATTTGGCTGACAGCCAATGGCTCCCATTGCCTCAGCAAAACCTGTGAGACCAGGAAGTGAGAGAAGAGAGCCGCTGCAGATGGGCACAGCTCTAGAACGAGTGGGGACCCAGGTAAGTATCGAAGTAGTGAGGGGGTGATTCTTTTAGCTAAACATTTTTTACCTTAATGCAAAAAAATGCATTAAGGTAAAAATGTTTAGGCTTTAGAACCACTTTAAGTTGCTATTTTGGCCATACCATGTTTTGTATCCACCTTTCTATACTTTTAAGTACGGTATATCTAAAGGCTCATGTGTAGTAGTCCAAACAGGTCTCGAATCCAGGTACTTCAAGTTTGTGATTAAAAAACCTTATATACTGTATATATATAAAAAAAACGTTTATACTTTTCTTGAGTCAACCAAAACCTCCTTTGTTTGTGTCTCACACACTCCCCACCCAGACACTGCAGCTCAGCGAGGGAGGGTTATCAGCAGCACATTCAGTACTGACAATCCAAAAAGCAATTAGAATTAGTCATGGTCAGGTACTTATTGACAAGCTGCAGGCTTAAAAATCAGCAGTGACAATGCTGATAGCCACAGACCATGCAGCATAGTTACATAGTTGGTCAGGTTGAAAAAAAGAAAAGTGCATCTTGTTCGACTAATAGAAAAAAATAAATAGAAAACCTCTAAATACACAATCCTATACCCACAGTTTAACCGCAGGATCAAATTCTCACCCCACTGTAGTGTAAGCAGCCACAGCCTACATGATGGATAGCACTGCTTTGAATTTATTAGCAGGGAAGCATTCTTGTCTTCCTATCACAGGAAGATGCAGGAGGTGGACTTCATCGGCAAGGTCAACAGGTATTTGTTGGACTTTGCAGGGGGACTAAAGGAAAATGGTAAGTGCAAATACACTTAGAATTAAGTGCTGCATATTGGAAATTTCTGTCAAACAGTGCCTAAAGATAAGGTGATATACTTAAACAAATGACACATAGCATCGACACAGTGTATTGATTCTCATAATCTAAAATAATCCACATTTGTCATATAGGAAAAGTACCCCGCTTTACATCAGTACCCCCAGAGTGTCACCTTACATCAGTGCCCCCAGAGTGTCACCTTACATCAGTGCCCACAGAGTGCCACCTTACATCAGTGTCCCCAGAGTTCCACCTTACATCAGTGTCACTAGAGGTCCACCTTACTGTACATCAGTGTACCCAGAGTGCCATCTTAATCAGTGTCCCCAGAGTGCCCCCCTTACATCAGTGCCCTGTTAAATCAGAGCCCCCAGAGTGTCACCTTACATTAGTACCCCCATACATCAGAGTGTCACCTTAAATCATTGCTCCCTTACATCAGTGCCCCCTCACATATACCCTTTCACCTTGGTCCTTGGTGTGACAGGTGCCTGGCAGGAAAAGACTTAAAAAAAAAATACACTTGTCGCTGGCTCTGAACTGCTGGCAGGGCCAAAACTAGGGGGGGCAGGGGGGCACCTGCCCTGGATGATGCATCTAGGGGGGTGCTGCCAGGGGTGCCACCCCCACCCGCACTGTGAACTGATGCTCCAAGGGTGTCACTGCCACCCGATCAAGTGTAATGGACAGGCAGGTCTTCCTCCTAGTTCTGCCTTTTCTGCGTGAGGCATTCCAGAGAAGGGGAGGCTTCAAAGGAGGTCCTGATCTGGGAGGGTGGTGCGGAGGAGGCCCTGGGCTGGGGGGGTGCAGTGGAGGCCCTGGACTGGGGGGGTGCAGTGAAGGCCCTGGGCTGAGGGGGTGCAGAAGAGGCCCCAGATTGGAAGGAGGGGGATGGAGGAGGCCCTGGGCTGATGGGGAATGCGGAGGAAAATTTGGACTGGGGAGTGTGGAAGAGGCCCTGGGCTGGGGGGTGCAGAGGAGGCCCTGACCTGGGGGGGCGCAGAGGAGGCCCTGGTCTTGGGGGATGCAGAGGAGGTCCTGGGCTGGGGGGTGCAGAGGAGGAACTGGACTGGGGGGTGCAGAGGAGGCCCTGGTCTAGGGGTGCAGAGGGAGGGGCTAGAGTGAGGGGGTGCAGAGGCCCTGGACTAAGAGGGGAGTACACAGGAGGCCCTTAACTGGGGGGTGCAGAGGAGGCCCTGGACTGGGGGATGCAAAGGAGGCCCTGGACTAGGAGGGGAGTACACCGGAGGCCCTGGACTGGGGGGTGTAGACGTGCCCTGGACTGGAAAAGTGTGGTTGACCTGGATTCGGAGAGCAGGGTGCAGAGGAGGCTCTTAAGTTGGGGTGGGCTGTAAAGGAGGCCTTCGACTGGGAGAGGAGTGCAGAGGAGGCCATTGACTAGGAAATGGTGGTTGGTGTGGCAAAGGCCCCTGGATGATGGGGTACAAGGGAGATACTGGACTAGGTGAGGGGGTGCCTGAAGAGCCAGAGACTGACAGCCACCAGCTCTCTGCTTAGGGAGCACTGAGAACTGAGTGATCGGTGGTGTTTGATTACTCGCTTCTCAGCCTTAGAGCCGGCAGGGGACAGATGCAGCATCCACCTGGGTAAGTATGATTCATTAAATTCCCATACTTCTCTTTTAATTACCCTACATCTCCTCTTTCCTGTTATCTGGCCCACATTACAATTAGGCCTCATGTGCATGGAGCATATGCGTCCATGCCCAGTGTGATGGCCGTGTACCACATGGGGATACTTGGTGTTCTGTGCATCCCTGTTCCGGCAGTCCAGTCAAAGTCAATTTGGACGCAACAGCTGCATGGACATAGTCGAATATCAAAATTTGACATGCAAAGCAGGAAGGGATGCATGTATCCAAACACACAGTGTCTACATTCAGATCTGTGCACCCACTTCTATAGGTGAAGCTCTCTGGAGGATGCAGATGCAGCAAAAAGTGGCTTAGCATACAGGACCTGACTCAGCACCTGTATGAAAGAGCCCTTAGGGGAATTTATCTAGAGCAGACAGAATTTGGAACAGCTATGCATGGCAACCAATCAGATCATAGCTTTTATTTTTAAAGTTGAACAAGCCGAAGATAGAAGCTGACTGGTTGCCATGCACAGCTGTTCCAAATTTTGACTGCACCAGTTTTGATAAATTCTCCTCACTGTGTTTTACATTTCTTACTCCTGACTACTGCATTCTAAGTTCAGCAGATTGTTTGTTAAAGTGGTTGTAAAGGCATGAAGGTAAAAAACCTTCTGTGTGCAGCAGCCCCCCCAGCCCCACCTAATTCTTACCTGAGCCCAATCCAGCGATGTCCACGAGAGCCTTGGCTGTCCGGGGACTCGCACTCCTGATTGGCTTTTGGCAGCAGAGGGAGCCACTGGCTCACACTGCTGTCAATCACAGTCAGTGAGCCAATCATAAGACGGAAGAAGCGGGGTCGAGCCGTGGCTCTGTATGTGAAGGGACACACAGAGCCGTGGCTCGGGAGTGCGCCTGCATTGGTGCCCCCATAGCAAGCTGCTTGCTGTGGGGGCACCCAGAAAGAGGGTAGGGCCAGGGGTACCGACAAGTTGACCCAAGAAGAGGAGGATCAGAGTTGCTCTGTGCAAAACTACTACACAGAGCAGGTAAGCATAACATGTTTATTGTTTTGAAAAAAACAAGACTTCAATATCACTTTAAGGTAGCTGTGTGTATTAAAGCATATGCAATAGAACAGTTTTATTTTATTAAAATGAGTATACTGAGATTTATACTGTCTGCTACATACTCGCTTGTGGCACAGTCATTAAAGCATATTGCTCTTTAAGCCCCTCCCACTCCCACTGATGATGCAATCTGACCACACCCACAGTTTTGCCGTGGTGCCGCTATATTGCCACATACCATTTTATTGGAGGGGTGCAAAAAATTGTCCAGCCCCGGATGCCAGATGTGCTAGCTACACCACTGACTGCTGGCAGTCGAATGGTGAACTGCTTACTGGGTCGGCCTCAGATTGGGCAATGGGAAGTGTGAATAAAAGCCACGCCTGATGTGTGCTATGATGTCACCACGTAGGCATGCACGCAGATCCTCCCCCCGATGCCCAATCTGAGGCAGAGCTTCACAATTCACCATTTGGCTGGCATCGGAACTGCTCACGCGCAGTTAAGGGCCGACGACAAACTGATTTTTTGCAGGCACTTTTCTCCTCTCTAAGGGCATTTATGGACATGAGAAAAGTGCCAGTTTTTTTACAAACTGTCCGTAAATGTACGGACGGTTGGCAACACATATTTGAAGGACAGGGTTTAACCCATACCCTTTTTTTAAATTGGAGTGTTTGCTGGAGCAATTAGGGAGAGCTGATGGTTCTGTGTAGAAAGAGCTACTGTGTTTTTATTATTTTTATTTTTTATTTGGTATTGGTACATATCCCCCATGAAAATGTCAGCTTCCCATGCCTTTTGTTTGACAATAGCTTGTTTATTAGCCCTACAAATGAATACCAAGATCTGTCCCTCAGAGATTTCAATGGGGTTAGCCACAAAGTTTGGCTAAACTGTTCACAAACTAAACACAGGCAGATTCAGTCTTCCCTACTTCAGACATGGGATCCAAGTCTTCTTCTGATGTCTCAGGTTCCTTTACTTATGTGGGTTTTGCATTGTGTGAAAAGGAAATAGCACCCTTAAGGAGGACAATTGATAATCAGTGCAGCAATACAAAAGGTGACTCTAATTTGACAGCTTCTGCTAGGTCCATACATAGGTTCCAGCATAACCTCCAAAAGAGGTTTTAGTCCCTCAGCCAGTAATCAATCAATGTACTAAGTAAGGGTGCCCATAGACATAATAGAATGATGGGTCACGCCAAGGCATCTGTCACTTCAGAGCTCTCCCTTGACAGGAACTTTTAGTTTAGTATAACAAGTAGCAGTTGGTCACATTTGCCCGGACATTTTTACAGCTTATCCAAGTAACTTCTTCAGTTTTAATGAGTTTCAGGAAGATACCCCAGCATGTATATCCACATGGATAGAACAGTCACCTTAATCTAATCACCATGGAATGCGTCAAGGCAGATGATTGATTGTCCAAGAACAGGACATGAGGTGGGAAAGTTGTGGAACCACCCTGGTCTAATTACATAACTCCATCCTTTAGTGTTAGAAAGTCTGTGATGGAGAATAACATATGCAAAATAGTGGTCCATCTAAAGTTACAGTGGTTTAAAAATGCCACTGAAAGATATGTTTCCGCTAAATTAACATTCAGTAATGTGCATGTATCAAATAATCACTGTGACAGTAATCATAGTGCTTTTTTCTATACGCATATTTCTATTCCTATCGGATCATTTATTTCTGATGGAAAATGTCTCTTTCAATTTTGTTGTAATAAAACAAAAAATAATTTGTGGCATAGTTTGTCATATTTTGTCATCATATTCTACTGTAATTACAAAACTAAAATTCCTTTTTTATTTGTATATGGTGCCAGAAAGATGACCTATTTGTCTAAGACAGATAGCATTACCTTCAGTTAGGTGGGATAATGAAAAAATAAAACCAGATAGAATATTGCATCTCCAAAGCCTGAAATCTGCTATGGGGATTAAGAAGGGGATAAATGCTCTAGTTATTAAGCAGTTAAATGCCTGTTAGTAAATGCACTGTCAAAGTATTCTGGATGAAGCTGTTATAAAAAGAAAGAAAAGGAAATATATATAGTGTAATAAGCCATCTAAATAAATAGATAGGACACAATGAAGTGAATGAACACTTTTAAACTAATGCATTTTGGCATTGACAGCTGATGTTTAAATTTAGTATCTATATGATGTGCATTATATTCTTAGTGTTGATATTGCAGGGGGAATCTGTATTTACAGGGATAGGTGACACATGGGGCATACAGTTTATAAATAGAATTATAAAGAGTCTGTAAATTCTATTTACTCCCTAAGCCAAGTTTATCCAGGATATGTTCAGTTTCACATACAAATACATTCAGTGAGATTAGCAGACACGGTATTGAGTGGACATATATTAAAGAATCTTGTCTTTCGTGTAGAAGTTCTTCTTTATTTATTTTTTGTGTTTTTTTATACCCATACAGTTATTATGTTTGTTTATTAAGCAGTTTCAAGTCAGGTAATCAGCAGTAGTCATCCAAATTTCCCATCAGAGTTTCCAGTGCAGAAAAAATACATTTATTAAGCCATAAAAACTTTATTTTAAAACTATTATGCTGGCTATAGATGCCTTGCCATCTATAAAAATGTGTATAATACTAGTTATTTCTATTATTTACAAGTAATGAAAGGTCAGTTATGGATGTGCAAAATATGTTATACTATTCAAGGAACCATTCACAGGACAGGATTGCTTTTGTCAATCGAAACTGCATTGGCAAATGCTATTTGGAATCTGATTGACTATGAGGAGGTGAGTTGCCATCTAGATAAAGGAAGGCCCGTAGACGTGGTGTATCTGGATTTTGCAAAAGCATTTGACACAGTTCCCCATAATGTTTACTGTACGAAATCAGGTCCGTTGGCATGGACCATAGGGTGAGTACATGGATTGAAACCTGGCTACAAGGGCGAGTTCAGAGGGTGGTGATAAATGGGGAGTAATCAGAATGGTCAGGGGTGGGTAGTGGGGTTCCCCAGGGTTCTGTGCTGGGACCAATCCTATTTAATTTGTTCATAAATGACCTGGTGGATGGGATAAACAGTCCAATCTCTGTATTTGCAGACGATACTAAGCTAAGCAGGGCGAAAACTTCTCCGCAGGATGTGGAAACCTTACAAAAAGATCTGAACAAATTAATGGGGTGGGCAATTACATGGCAAATGAGGTTCAATGTAAAAAAATGTAAAATAATGCATTTGGGTGGCAAACATATGAATGCAATCTATACACTGGGGGGAGAACCTCTGGGGGAATCTAGGATGGAAAAGGACCTGGGGGTCCTAGTAGATGATAGGCTCTGCAATGGCATGCAATGCCAAGCTGCTGCTAACAAAGCAAACAAAATATTGGCACGTATTAAAAGGGGGATCAACTCCAGAGATAAAACAATAATTCTCCCACTCTACAAGGCTCTGGTCCGGCCGCACCTAGAGTATGCTGTCCAGTTCTGGGCACCAGTCCTCAGGAAGGATGTACTGGAAGGGCAACAAAGAAGGGCAACAAAGCTAATAGAGGGTCTGGTGGATCTTAGTTATGAGGAAAGGTTGCGAGCACTGAACTTATTCTCTCTGGAGAAGAGACGCTTGAGAAGGGATATGATTCCAATATACAAATACCGTACCGGTGACCCCACAATAGAAATAAAACTTCTTCGCAGAAGAGAGTTTAACAAGACTCGTGGCCACTCATTAAAATTAGAAGAAAAGAGGTTTAACCTTAAACTACGTAGAGGGTTCTTTACTGTAAGAGCGGCAGGGATGTGGAAATCCCTTCCACAGGCGGTGGTCTCAGCGGGGAGCATCGATAGCTTCAAGAAACTATTAGATAAGCACCTGAATGACCGCAACATACAGGGATATACAATGTAATACTGACACATAATTACACATAGGTTGGACTTGATGGACTTGTGTCTTTTTTCAACCTCACCTACTGTGTAACTATGTAACTATGTAACTATGTGACTGTTGTGGCCAGACTATTTGGGGTTCCTTTTCTTATATTTTTAATAAGCCTTAGTTCCATGGGCAGTTTTCATTGGGCCAGGAGGTCCTATTACCTCTCAACTTTTCCTAATAGGATTAATATAACCCTGTGTCTGCTCTGGAACAAACAAGACGGAACAAATGTACCCTGGTCAAAGTTAGCTGTGGGTACAAGCTGTGAGTAAGCGTCTTTGTGCCTTCGAGGCTTCCTATTGGTCATATTCTGTTGACCATCCAGCCCTCTGTTTCCTGGTCTATATTTGTCTTTCTGTAAATGCTTATATGGTAACTGGAGATACCATAGTATAAAAAAGTCGATGAAATTACCTTAGACCTGAGATTAGGCATCCATACCTCACTCTGTAGCTAGAATAGTGACAATTATGTATATTTTGAGCCAACAGCTACATCGTTTATAGTTCAACCTCATCACCTCCGCACTGGTAAGGTTACTTTCTCCTCTGTTGTTGTTCCTACTTCCAGAGTCTGAAAGATGTTAAGATGGTAGCACTTTGCAATGCTATAGAGTTTGGCTGGTTTACAGTGCTAGCTATCCAACTCACAAGCTAATCTGAGGTGTGCAGAAGACTATGCCAAGTCAAGAGATAAACAATTATTTTATTGTTTAAAGTGCAGTGCTAAAGGGTAGATCTTCAGTCAGGTTACAGATGTTATCTTATGTTCCCACTGGGGAGGGTCACCTTACTTCCGCTGCCATGACAGGGTGAGGAAAAAAACTTTCCACAGTGTGTGGAAATCTCACCTTTTACAGCTAACTTTAGTAGAGATGCCCCATTAGGAGATTTCCCCTCAAAAGTCAGTGATGAGATGTTCTCTAATAGTACCCTACATGTTGTATATAGGTTAATGTACAATGTATTTGCAGACATACAATACATGCAAAAAATAACATACAGCTCAATTTGTTGACATGTTTCTGTAATGTGAGAGTGCTGTTTTGGGTTCGGGCAAGGCTTGGGTGTCATTGTATATTCAGCTAAATGGACTTTTCAGACAGTCTCCCTTGGGGCAACAGACATTCGTTTACATGTTGTCATTAGTGTTTGGCTTATTTTAGTGGTTAGGTTAAGAGTTTGGGTGGAGAGGTGGGGTAAGTGTTCAGAGAACACATTGGGAATTTGGTTTAATGTTTTGGGAGAGGTTAAGTGTTTATGGGAGGTTCAGTGTCCGGCCCCCTCCTTCTCCCTCCTCCTTCCCCTTCTGCTGGGCCAGTAGGAGAGTCCAGTGCGCTGCGCGCATGCGCAGTAGGGACCCGACTGTGAAGCCACAAGGCTTCACTGCTGGGTGCCCTTAGCGGCAGTGGCGGCAGTAGCACCCGAAAGCCGATGGAAACATTGGCTGGGGTACCAACATCACTGGATTCTGGGACAGGTAAGCGTCCTAATATTAATACTGCTGACTTTAAATATTTCAAGGAGGAGGATGGAACGCCGCTTTAAGTGTAGGGGTTAAACTGTTGGACATCATAGCTAGGTAAAAAAAAAAACAGCAGTGTTATTGAAGCTGGTTCTCAGTGCCAGCAGCCCCACACTGAGAATTACCAGCAGCAAACTTCCGATGCTGCAAACAAATGCACCAGCACTGCTTTTTCTTCCTCACCATAGTGGATACTTCATAAAAATATATGTGAAAGTTTCACTAAGGTTAAAGTGTAAGGTCATCTTTTCAGAAAAAAATGAAAAGATGAACTAACACCCCCTTCACCCCCCATACTCGATGCACTTACCTCTGTGGGTGATTCAGTTTCTTCATCCACGCAGCCTGGTACCGTGGTCCTGGAGTTTGAAAACCATGCTGTTCTTCTTCTTCATTCCCTAGAGACACCAGATCAGAGTGGTTCTGATGGTAAGCACCACAACTCTGATCTTGGTGTCTCTAAGGAAAAGAAAAGGAAGAACATCGCAGTTTTCCAACTCCAGGACCACCATACTGGGCTGCATGGATAGTGAAACTGTATCACCCAAGGAGGTAAGTGCAGTGGGGTCCAGGGGAGGTGGAGAGGGTATACAGTGTTAGTTCTAGATGAACTATCCCTTTAAAGGTTATCAGGTTAGAAAGAAGCTGTATGGACCTAATACATCTGTGCCATTTTGAAAATTATTTCCCTGTCAGATTCTGGAGCCCAGAAAATTGCAATCTTACACTATTCCACTCCAGAAAGAAGGTTCCCTTTGACGTACATTTTAGTGTGTGCTGGTTATGGTCAAACATGATATGTTAAAGATACCAGTTATTGTCTTCTTTATAAGTGTTCTATAGAATTATGCTAACATGTTTATTGACTGCTGTCACACATGGTCATAACAAGCAAATAACTTTCTTTGTCTGCCTTTTTGGTACTGAATGCCACTAGACAGTTTTTGCAGATCATTTATAAAAAGATAGCAATATTATAATAGTTTTTAGAGTATCATATCCTCAGAGATCCTGTGAAACGCCGTGCAGCTTGCAGAGGTCAATACATAACATAGCTTAATGGCACAGGTTTAGCATCCAGGGTTTATGGAGAAACAATTTACCTTTACTTGGTATAAACATAAAAACAAGAGGAAGGCAATGATATTCTTCACTGGTTCCATACAAGGAGTACTTACCAAAGTGTATTTCAGTAGTAGCTTTCACTGCTTTATCTGTTTTGGGATATACCTCATCCATCTATGACCCTTCTCCAGCTTAATAGTGACACCTAGGAACTATGCTGGGTACAGTACATATAGAAGCTAGTATGACAAATCTGTACTATAAAGAAACGGTCCAACTCACAATAACCATGGAACAATGGTATTGCACCTATTCTTTCTCAATTATCCATGTCAATATTTACAATTTTTAGACTATTGAAATTTTTTTATATGGCATAAAATTAATTTGGTTGTTAAGTCAGATATTGCAGCCCCTCTGCAATAACAAGATGTATTACACAGTGTGTGTGTTTTTTTTTTTCAATTTCGGCAGCTAAACACCTTTTTTCATATTGTGATGTGCGGAAATGTGATCGCCCACCGCTCTCCTTCCCCGATCTACGGAGTACAGTAGGAGAGACTGAGTTTCCCCTCTGACATCAGCCAAACACATACTGTGTAGTATAACTTGTTATTGCAGAGGGGCTGGCAGAAAATGAAATCACTAACTTATTAAAAATAGGGGCAGGAGGGGAGGGGCGGATAGGAGATGGCTCACTACACAGACTCTGGAGTGGAGGGAGGGAGAAAGGGAAAGAGGATAGCAGCGGGATGATGGAGGTATGTAACCTGACCATGGTATCATGGATCAGCAGCCATGTTTACCGTGGTCAGCACACTAAGGGGGACACAGAAGCAGGCAGGATCAACCAGGTATATTACAACTTTTCTATTACATAGAAAGGGACAAATGACACAGCAGAAGCACTATATTGTTTAAAGTGGTTGTAAACCCAAGAAAAAAAAACTGCAAGACAAAGGCATAATGAGCTAGTATGCATAGCATACTAGCTCATTATGAATTACTTACCTGAGATCGAAGCCCCCACAGCCATCCTCGTACACCCTTCTGGTGACCGACATCGCTCCCGGAGTTATGTGCCGTTGCTTCAGTTTGCTTCAGTGCGCATGTGCTGATGACGTCGGCACATGCAAATACAGGGGATATCTCCTAAACCGTTCAGGTTTAGGAGATATCCAGGGTGGCTACAGGTAAGCCTTTTTTTAGGCTTACCTGTAGCAAAAAGTGTGTTGTAAGGGTTTACAACCACTTTAACAGGCTTTAAAGGACCAGTTTTTATTTTTTATTTTTTTTTTATTTTAGAGTTACATCCACAAAAAAGAGTAAAGAAATGTTTGTAGCAGCTGGAAGTTAAAGATCAAAATCAAGAAAGAGAATAGATCAGGTGGCTATTTATCTAACAAATGTGAAATGTATAACTTACATTATACAGTTATTCCACAAAATGTTTTATTTATTTTATTCATTATTACACATACTTATATAGTGCTGCCAACTTATGCAGCACTTTACATATATATATGGTACATTCACATCAGTCCCTGCCTTCAAAGAGCTTAAAATCTAAGGTCCCTAACTCACATTCATACATGCTCATAGTAGGTCTAATTTGGACAGGACCCTTTTAACCTACCAGCATGTCCTTGGAGTGTGGGAAGAAACCAGAGTACCCAGAGAAAACCCACGCAGGCATGGGGAGAACATGCAAAATCAATGCAGGTTGTGTCTTGAACCGACAACACTAGCGCCGCGAGGTAGAAGTGCTAACCACTTTTCCACTGTGCTGCCCAGTTTCAAATAATTACGGTCTCTGGTGCTTTTTAACCCAATGTAGCAGCTTTCATTGTGCCAAGGCTAAACTTCAATCAGCATTTCTTTGCTGTACAGCTTTAAAATGCTGGGCAAGGACTTGTGGGGAAAAAAAGCGCTGGGTAAGGACATGTGTGAAGTGACAATCAGTGGCAGAACTTACATAGTTACATAGTTAGTCAGGTTTAAAAAAGACACAAGTCCATTCAGTTCAACCTTAAAAACAATAAATAAAGAAAATAAAAAATATCGTACAATCCAATATACCCAATTTTATACCCTCAGTTAATCCAGAGGAAGGCAAAAAACCCCAGCAGAGCATGCTCCAATTTGCTACAGCAGGGGAAAAAATTCCTTCCTGATCCCCCAAGAGGCAATCGGATTTTCCCTGGATCAACTTTACCTATAAATGTTATTACCCAGTTATATTATGTACATTTAGGAAAGTATCCTGGCCTTTCTTAAAGCAATCTACTGAGCTGGCCAGAACCACCTCTGGCGGGAGTCTAACTTGGATCTACACATTGAGGATGAGTTAATTAGCAGTGTTAATTGGTAGGTTGTCTATCAGTTTGGACAAGCTATATATTTATGTATTTATTTTTTTTTGGTCAGCTAGGGATCCAAGGATAAAGGCACCACATCCCAAAATTGAATAGTAATTTTAGAAGTACAAAAGCGGGATTTTTAGGGTGCAAACAAATATATATCAATATACAAAACAGTATAAAATCAAATAAGCTTTATTATTATGTTTTACAAAATTAAAAACACTTTGTTTTAATAAAAACCATTAAAGACAAATTCATGCGGTCTTATGCCGCGTACACACAAGCGGGAATTTCCGACAGAAAGAGTCCGATGGGAGCTTTACATTGTATATTCCGACCATGTGTATGCCCCATCGGACTTTTTCTGTCGAAAATTCAAACTGACTTAGACTATATTTTTCCAACGGAACAAATTACTATCGGAAAAAACACTTGTCTGTATGCTGTTCCGACGCACCAAAAACGACACATGCTCTGAAGCAAGTACGAGACGGAAGCTATTGGCTACTGGCTATTGAACTTCCGTTTCTAGTCCCGTCAAACGTGTTATACGTCACCGCGTTCTGGATGGTCAGAATTTGATGTGACCGTGTGTATGCAAGACAGCTTGAGTGGAATTCCATCGGAACTACATCATGAAAAACCTTCAGAGTTTATTCCGACGGCAAAACCGGTCGTGTGTACAGGGCATTATTGTATTTACAGTGGTTTCCGCTCAACATGTTTCACCATAAAGTGGCTTCTTCAGGAGCCTCATGAAGCCCTGTACAGGGTATCACCTGAATGCAAGTAGGATTCATATGAACACTAAAGATGTTGACACCCAGTGGGCTGCAGTTTGGGGGTATTGGTGTGTCATAGGAGGAGTACAGCCCATTAAAGAGAAAGTAAACTGTGTCAAATGTTCTTTTTTTTTTTTTTAAAACCCTGCAAAGTAAAGGCATAATGTACTAGTATGTGATGCATACTAGCATATTATGAAATACTTACCTTAGACTGAAGCCCTGCTTTGCAGCGCTGTGAGCTCTGACAGATGCTTCCATCTTCACCCGGTTTTCCTTCTGAGCTTGCGTCCTCCGGCCGACTGGACGTCACTCCCGCACATGCGCACGATAGTCACAGACCGCAGCAAGGATCTCTGAAGCGACGCCACGGGTATACGGTTTCTTCAGAGCACATGCGCCAGTGACATCACCGGCTGCATTAGGTGTAAATATCTCATAAACTGTGCAGGCTTAGGAGATATTCATAGTACCTGCAGGTAAGCTTTATTACAGGCTTACCTGTAGGTACAGGTTTACAGAATAGGTTTACAACCTCTTTAAGGCCTCTTTCACACGGACGATCCGTATGTCCGTTTTTCATCCTTCCGTTTTCGGATGAAAAACGGACATACATTCATCCCTATGGAGCGTCGGATGTCAGCGGTGACATGTCCGCTGACATCCGACCCCGCTCCGATCCGAAAAGTGTAGCGGAGGAAAAACCTACTTTTCCATCCGTTTTCGGATCGGATTGGGTGACGACGGACACTACGGTCCGTCATCATCCGATCCCCCCATAGGGTTGAGCGGCGCTCTGACAGGTCCGTCGCTGCACAGCGTGCAGCGATGCACCTGTCATCTTCCTGCTCAGCGGGGATCGGCGGAGCGATCCCCGCTGAGCCAGCGGATGTTCACGGGGCGGATCATCACTGATCCGCCCCGTGAGAAAGAGGCCTTAAGGACATGTCTCAGGTGGACAGCTGATAAGGCCCTTGTCACTTATTGGAGTTTGAGAGTTGCACACTGATGTAGGCTTGCATCAACCATCCCTTACATTTCTTAACATTTGGGACTTTTCTGTGATTGGTGGATACTGCAGCCGGAGATTTTTTCAAACTTTTTCAAAAAGATTGTTTGAATCCTAAAAATCCCGCTTTTGTACTTCTAAAATTACTAAGCTATAAGCTATATATTACTAAGCTAAGCTATTTACTAGTAAACAGATATGATATTGCAGTTTTAAAGATTTCTTTAAGAACAAATTATGCTATTTACTGTATATATTGGCTAAAATAAAAAAATCTATACTATGATTATATATATTTAGGTAACCTGTGCACACTGTTAAAAAAAAAAACATTTGGTCACACAAAGACTTTATGTAATTTCTTAAAACAGGTTTCTTCCCTTTTTCACATTCCTTCTTCACAGTTATGGGTCAGGAGGGACAGATACAAGGTGGGCATGAGAAAAGAATAGGAGGCTTAAGTGGCTTTACCAGTTGTATTGCCACTTCCTTTTAGATCAGCACTATTGCCACTTCACAGTAGGAACATTCTTTTTTTTTTTTTATATTCTGATTTCAGTTTCGCCAGTGATTTACGGTACCAGGCCACTTACAAGTTTCCCCAGGAAACATATGCAGGGAAGTAAGCATTTTTGCCTTCAGGTATGTTTTGCTGAGGCTTCTCATGTTATGGCATTTAGGTGGTGTGAAAGGTTGTCAAAAGAATTTGCCCCCTGACTATCATGTTGATGACTGCTGGATAACATGGATAGCGAAACTCCAAAACTGGATTTCCAAGATTATACTGTAGCTATTAGAGTGGAAAAGTAGAGCTGACAGAATATGTCATGTCTTCGGATGGTTACTTAGGCAGCTTTACTTAGCCTGTCCATTTACAGTTAGAAACAAAATATTAGTAAAAATTAAATGCGGCCTTTTACTTATGTTATTCTTGAAAAAATGCAATGTCAGTCAAGTTCACTCAAATTGGTGACAATTCACGGAATCTTTGGATAGTTTTTTTTTTTGTGACCATCAAATCAACTTGCCAGTATATTTTGGTCTCTGGAAAGAAGCAGAACCACCCAGTGGAAACCCACTAAAAGACAGGCATTACATTCAATCTGCAGGACAGTACAGATTAACCACTTAGCCACTTAACCACTTTCTCTCCGGAAGAATTACCCCCTTTCCTGTCCAGGTCATTTCTTGCCATACAGCACTGTGTTACTTTATACTGACAATTGCGCGGTCATGCGATGCTGTACCCAAACAAAATTGATGTCCTTTTTTTACCCACAAATAGAGCTTTCTTTTGGTGGTATTTGATCACCTCTGCGTTTTTTTTGCGCTTTAAACAAAAAAGACAGACAATTTTGAAAAAAAAACAATATTTTTTACTTTCTGCTATAAATCACATCCAAAAAAAATTGAAAAAAAAAAACAAATGTCTTCATTAGTTTAGGTCAATATGTATTCTGCTACATAGTGTTAGTAAAAAAAAATCCCAATAAGCGTATATTTTTTTTTTTTTATTATCATAGGAAAACCGGCCCAAAAACAGTAAAAAAAAAAATTTAAATCTAGCTGTATATTTCTTCTTACTACCTGCCACCTAAGAACAACCCAAAATAAATTCTGCTCCTGACAATTGCAGCAATATGTATGTTAATTGTTGTATGTACCTGTAGTACAGCCCAAAAACAAAAACAATCCTACCTAAAACTGACCCTCATACTAATTAGAAAATGCTTTTTAAAAAAAGCCTTCCCAAAATATACTGACCATGACCTTGGACTTTGCCCCTTACTTGACCCAAACACTAACTAACCCTGGCACTGACCTAGATCGAACCTTGTTATGGCTATTTTTTATTTATTTATTTTAAATTTTATTATTATTATTATTATTATTATTATTGTTTTTTTTTTTTGTTTGTTTTCTTTTACACACACACACACACACTTGTTTTTTTTTCTTTTTTTCTTTCAGCAAGGAGAGAGAGAGAGAGAGATACAATGTGTCTTGCCCCTCCATTCACAGAGAGAGAGAAAAACACAGGGGCTGGCTTCACAGTGACTGATCACTGTGATAGCCTTTTAGAGGCTATCATAGCGATCAGGTGACCCGGAACCGGGAGTTTGGGGTACCGATCGTTAGCACAATCCCAATGAGACCCCGGTCTCTGTGCTGGGGTCATGCTTTGTGGCACGTTCCTAGCACAAAGACAGATATGCGACCCCATGGAAAAAGCCCAGTCCAGTGAGGCCGCATATCTGTGTACTGACGGCGTGATGGGGTTAAACTGTATATTTAGGTGATTGCAAAATATATTAACTCGTCCAAAACAACCTTAGAATAATAAAAGAAATTAGTATACCAAGTGTATACATTATTAAACAATACTGTGATACACTATATAATTAGTCAACATATTATATAACAATAATCAGTACTGGTAGTAAATATAAGTAGCATTTATCTATTATATGGTCAAATACCAATTGCAAGATAGTAAACTAAGCAGAAATAGGCAAAGAATGTAAAAAGAAGCATTGATAGAGCAGGAAAAGAGCAAAGACAACTGTGCTAAAAAAGTCAATCATTATTCCACCTTATCCTATGCATGGAATGTCTGCTGAAGTGTGGGCACGGCATACTTGGTTTTTGTGTCCAGAAAGAACCCTGTGTTTTATGGAATGTTGTTAGTAGAGTATGAAGTAATCTAAATTTAAATTAATAGGGTTAAATGTTGGAAGGTGAAGTCTCTGTAACTTTCATTGTCACTATTTAGGAAAATCAAATATTTGTCCATATAGGTGTGTTCATACCATCTGTGTCTTGAGCGCTTTGAAGAAAAATGGTTTAGTTGTTGGGTTATATAAAAAATGTTTGCGAGTAGAGAAGTTAGGTAATTACTTATTTGATGTCACAAACTACAGCAAGTAAAGATATTCAGGTGTAGATACCACTGGCTTGTGTTGCGAGCTGCAGGCGCCATGACAGGCCGGACACTACTGTATAAAAAAAAAAAAAAAATGGCATGCACTGTTTGTGTAGCTTTTTTCTTTTTAAGTCACCCAATATTCTGCACCACTGCGCATGATGTCATTGTCTTTCCAGGAAGATTCTTGGGGAATGCAGAGCAGGCCAAATCCAAATCCAGTCCATTGCATGATCATCTTCTCTAGAGATTTGGAGTACTCTGTATTTCTCAGGATCTTGCAGGAAGGAGTGCAATGTCATTGGTGTAAGATCTGGATTAGGTAAGTATAAAATCTTAGCTTTTATTTACAGGTACAATTTTGTAATTACTATAGCCATCCATTTCACTTTGGGAAGGTCCCCAGACAGTAAAAGTGGACCTTGTATTTTACTGCAAGGTTCATTTTAATCAGTACCTTTGCTTCAACCTCATTACATCAAATAATGATATCCAGAAAATCCAAATGTCATTTCTAAATCATGGTTTTATTATAATATGTACATGTGTTTTGTACTGTGTAGAGCTATCATTGGTAAACCTTGAACCAGGGAGGTAGTGCTACAAAGCTATAAGCGATAGTGAGTTATGGCATTCTGTAGGTATATTCTTGTATTCCCAGTTTCCATCACTTTCAGAAATCATCAGATATTTTCCTGTACTGTGCATTGTTCTGTAAGCTTTCTTTTCTTTTTCCTTCACCTCCTCCCCAATTCTGATTGTATACTGTAATTAAATAGTTCACCTTCTATTAATAAGTCAATATTTATTACAGTTACATGTTACAGCAGCACCTAAATTGTTTGTCTATGGAATGTTTAGTCTGTGCTTTAAGTGGACTTGTCACCAACCTGGGCATTTCAAATTGAGAGTTCAATGAAAACATGCATAACTAGGGTTTTCCTTTAGTTGTCAATTCAGTGGGTAGATCCAGATATCTAGTTAGCTGAAATTTAAATCAGAGGTCCCCAGCCCCCGGGCCGCAGAGTGCTACCAGTCCATGGCCTGTTAATAACCGGGCCACACAGCAGGAGGTGAATGGTGACCCTGGTCCGAACAGGACTATCATGGCCCACGGTCGCCGCTCACCTCCTTCTGTGCGGCCTTGCCACTTAGCCTGCGTGTCCTCTCTCGGGTCTCCTGCACTGAACAGAAAGCGGGAGTCTTTTCATATTACCAATCCCCCACTTGTTAACATGATAAGTTGGGCAGGTCCCGCCCTCTGTCCATAAACATTAAACGGTCATGTAACAAATGTACCTTGGTGGATGCATAGCACCATGTTTGACTTCTGTCCAGGGCGAAGTTGCATTTTACTTAAAAAATGTTTAAAAATGTTTCAATGTGGGTATCAGGAAAAAAGCTATACTCTACACATCAGTGTTTGTAGCAGGTTCCTTCAAGCCACACATAATTTTAAAAGTTTTGATAATTTTTAGAATTTTTTGACAGATGACCCTGGAAATGTTAGTAGTAACGGAATAATTGTTATGCCCTGTACACGCGATCGGATTTTCCGACAACAAATGTTGGATGTGAGTTTGTTGGCGGAAAGTCCGACCGTGTGTATGCTTCATCGAACATTTGTTGTCGAACTTTCCACCAACAAATGTTGGCTAGCAGGTTCTCAAATTTTCCGCCAACAAATGTTTGTTGTCGGACTTTCCGATCGTGTGTACACAAGTCAGTCGGACAAAAGTCCACGCATGCTCGGAATCAAGTACGAGCCAGAGATATAACTAGCGTTCGCAATGGAGATATCACGTATGTCTTGTTAGTCACTGCGTTCGTAATTGTTGGCCAACATTTGTGTGATCGTGTGTATGCAAGAGAAGTTGGAGCCAACATCCTTCGAACAAAAATCCACGGTTTTGTTGTCGGAAAGTCTGATCATGTGTACAGGGCATTAGAGTTTGATTCAGTCAAACACAAAATTTGTATGTCTATTTTTCTTTACAGACTTGGTAATACGCTCCCGTTTTCTCTGTGTTGTGCTGATCAGCTGTCTCTATTTTCCTGTTGATATCAGTTTAGGAATACTCAGGGACATTATTTATCTAAGTACTGAAAGTAAGAACAGTTGATGTTATTGATAACATCAAATCAGAATCCTCATTATTATTATCCACACGGTACAGATAGAGTAAAAGGTGATTTTTATTGGTTGCTGCAGGCAACAAAATGTATTCTTTTTTCTCAAACACTTTTTGAAATAAGACCTATTCTCTTGTAAATAATATGAACGAAGTTAAGTTGCAAGGGGGCAAACATTATTTTTTGTAAGAAGGCATCAATAGAGGGTTCATATTCTCTGTAAAGTAAGGCATACAACTAGCATCTGCAGTTGTGCTTTTTCTTGAAAATGCTAGTAAGATTGTAGAATAGATCAATCCATACAGTGACTAAAAACATAGTCACAGTTTGTCCACCTTTTCTGTGTACTAATTTTAAAATGTGTTTGTTAAACTTTTCTAATGTGCTGCGTACATACCAAAGTGTGTTTAATACAAGCACCATTTATGTTCTTGATTTTTTTATTAAATAAAAAAAACAAAAAACTGAAAAAACATGATCTGTGTATTTCCAACATAACTACAACTTTCATTTTACTCTATTTTTTTATGCCATAAAAATGTTTTTTTTTTTTCATTGCCAGTACTACATTTTTCAGGCTGCTGAAAACTATAGGTGCATCTCAAAAATTAGAATATCATCAAAAAAATAATTTATTTCAGTAATTCAATTCAAAAAGTGAAGCTCATATATTTTATACAGTAGATTAATTACACACAGAGTGATATATAACGGGAACTGTGATGTAAAGGTGTACTCTGGCCATTGGCTTACGGCTAGTGAAAACCCAAAGTTCAGTATCTCAGAAAATTTGAATATTACATAAGACCAATAAAAAAGGATTTTTAATACAGAAATGTTGGCTTACTGAAAAGTATGTCCATGTACAGTGTAGTATGCAGTCAATACTTGGTTGGGGCTCCTTTTGCACGAATTACTGCATCAATGCGGTATGGCATGGAGGCGATCAGCCTGTGGCACTGCTGAGGTGTTATAGAAGCCCAGGTTGCTTTGATAGTGGCCTTCTGCTCATCAGCATTGTTGGGTCTGGTGTCTCTCATCTTCCTCTTGAAAATACCCCACAGATTCTGTATGGGGTTTAGGTCAGGGGAGTTTGCTGGCCAATCAAACAGGGATATCATGATCATTAAATTCAGTATTGGTACTTTTGGCAGTGTGGCCAGGTGCCAAGTCCTGAATGAATGAAATCCGCATTTCCATAAAGCTGGTCAGCAGAGGGAAGCATAAAGTGCTATAGAATTTCCTGGTAGAGGGCTGCGCTGACTTTGGACTTGATAAAACACAGTGGACCAACACCAGTAGATGACATGGCTCCCCAAATCAGCACTGACTGTGATAACTTCACACTGGACCTCATGCAACTTGGATTCTGTGCCTCTCCACTCTTAATCCAGACTCTGGGACTTTGATTTTCAAATGAAATGCAAAATTTACTTTCATCCGAAGCAGCAGTAGCAGTCCAGTCCTTTTTCTCCTTAGCCCAGGTAAGACGCTTCTGATGTCTCAGGTTCAGGATTGGCTTGACACAAGGAATGTGACAGTTGTAGCTCATGTCCTGGATATGTCTGTGTGTGGTGGCTCTTGAAGCACTGAAACCAGCCGTAGTCCACTGCTTGAGAATCTCCCCCAAATTCTTGAATGGCCTTTGCTTCACAATCCTATCAAGGCTGCGGTTAGCCTGTTGCTTGTGCACCTTTTTCTACCACACATTTTCCCTCCACTTAACTTTCCATTAATATGCTTGGATACAGAACTCTGTGAACAACCAGCTTCATTAGAAATTACCTTTTGTGACTTACCCTCCTTGTGGAGAGTGTCAGTGACTGTCTTCTGAACAACTGTCAAGTCGGCACCAGGATTTCAACTGTCAAGTCTTCACCATGATTGTGTAAACTACTGAAACAGACTGAGAACCCATGTAAGCGGAGTTTCAGCCTCAAAAAAGTTTTTTTTAAAAGTCAGCCGCTACAAATACTGTAGCAGCTGACTTTCAATAAGGGCACTTACCTGTCCAGGGAGCCTGCGATGTCGCCCCCCCCCCCCCCCGAGGCCGATTTGGCTGGGGTGCAGGCGCCGCCATTGCAACTAAGAGAAACTGGCAGTGGAGCCTTCAGGCTTTCCTACTGTACATGCACGAGTCACGTGACGCTTTCTGAATGGCCCCATCCTCCTCTGGGACACACACAGGTCCCAGAAGGCAGCGGGGGGAAGGAGGAGGGCTCGAGGCAGAAGAGGAAATTACGTACCTCGCCACGAGACTGGGACGGAAGTACACCTTTGTACTTCATAAAAAGTAAAAAAAAAAGAAAAAAAATATATCTAAAAACGACAGGTGGAGGGGGTGGTCTTTAGTTTAAGACCTAGTAGTAAAGTTGGGTGGAACTCCGCTTTAAAGGCTCAGGGAAACCTTACAGGTGTTTTGAGTTAATTAGCTGATTAGAGTGTAACACCGTGAGTCTTCAATATTCAACTTTTTCACAATATTCTAATTTTCTGAGATACTCAATTTTGGGGTTTCACTAGCTGTAAGCCATAATCATCAAAATTAAAAGAAAGGAATGCTTGAAATAAATAACTCTTAACTTTTTGATGATATTCAAACTTTTTTAAATGCACCTGTATATTCTAATGTTTTTGAAGACTGACCTTATGAGTCAATTGCAATGAGCGATTGATGGGTTTGCAATAAAAAAGAGGCAGCTCATTTTTTTTGTTTTTTTTTACTTTCTCAGTTATATATCCTATCTTTAACCGCTTGCCGAGCAGCCGCCGCAGTTACACTGCGGCAACATGGCTCGGCTGCGTGAATCGGTGTCATGTTATGCCGCTTTTATATTTGGTCGCCGGAGGCGCGCGCGCTCGCCCCCCGCTCGCCCATGGAGCCGATGTGAGTGCCCGGCGGTTGCGATCACTGCCGGGCTCCTGCGATCGGTTGGGGCACATGGAGAACCGAGATCTGTGTGTGTAAACACACAGATCCCAGTTCTCTGAGGGGAGAACAGTCTGTTCATACAGAGTATGAACAGCGATCTGTCATCTCCCCTACACAGTCCCCTCCCCCCTTCAGTTAGAACACAAAATAGGGAACACATTAAACCCTTGATCGCCCCCTAGTGGTTAACCCCTTCACTGCCAGTGACATTTTTACAGTAATCAATGCATTTTTATAGCACTGATCGCACTGTAAAACTGGCAATAGTCCCAAAAATGTGTCAAAATTGTCCGATGTGTCCGTCATAGTCCCGATAAAAATTGCAGATCGCCACCATTACTAGTAAAAAAAATAAAAATAAATAAAAATGCCATAAAACTATCCCCTATTTTGTAGACGCTATAACTTTTGCACAAAGCAATCAATATACGCTTATTGCGATTTTTTTTACCAAAAATATATAGAAGAATACATATTGGCCTAAACTGAGGAAAAAAACGTTTTTTTATATATTTTTGGGGGATATTTATTATAGCAAAAAGTAAAATATATTGCGTTTTTTTCAAAATTGTCGCTTTTTTTTTGTTTATAGCACAAAAAATAAAAACTGCAGAGATGATCAAATACCACCAAAAGGAAGCTCTATTTGTGGGGAAAAAAAGGATGCCACAATGAATATAGATGAATTAATAGCCTGATTAAGCTGCCACTTTGAAAAAATCCAACAATAAAAATACATCTACCATAATAGCCTATACAGTATATAGTGACGCTAAAGTAATTAACATAAACTATAAACATAAGCAAATAAGTAAATAATTCAAACAGAAGAATATATAAATCCAAAAAAGTTCACAAAGTCCTCAAAAATCAAAATCAAAAATCAAATGTTTAATAATATGGTTGTCAACAAAGGATCCTGCTTGACACACTCATCCACCACACCACATGTAGATTGTGACACCGCTCCCCTATAGGTGTCAACTCACCTGATATTATTGCCTCACACTCTCATGTACGACAAATATGCGTCAACCCCTTAAGAGTTAAAGTTTTTCACCTCAATCTCCAATCCTTAGTGGTAATCTCACAGACAATCCACGTGTATAAAACAAAAAGTGCTCCAATAGTGCAGTAACATTTAACCAAATTTATTAAATATTATTAAAACCTTCAAACAATGCACTCACGTTATGTACATAGTACACACACATGTATTATAAATCTCATACAGCAGCATTAGAATGGCATAGTGCGGTCACAGCGGACCCAGCGTATGATAGGCAGTATATCACCCACACCAAAATCGTTTCTGCCTGAACGTCACATCCGGTCTTGGTTGCCGTACAGCCACATCCCACGTCCTTTCTGTTGACAACCATATTACTGAACATTTGATTTTCAATTTTTATTTTTGAGGACTTTATGAACTTTTTTGGATTCATACATTTTTTTCTGTTTGAATTATTCACGTATTCACTGGGTGATGTTTATAGTTTATGTTAATTACTTTATCACTATATACTGTATAGGCTATCACGGTAGATATATTTTTATATATCCTATCTTGTTCAGAAAAAATCTGCTCTTTTGATTAGTGCCAGAAGGAGGCAGCTTTGAGCATTAGTTCCCATGTTCCTCAACAGATCAGGCTAGAATGTTGGATGGAAGAATAAGACATCTCCAAAATGTACAAATTCACCTTGCTTTATAGAAGAGATATTTTTGTATGCTAACAGTGCTGAATCGTATATGAAACATGGATCAAAATTTAGAAAAAGTCTTTAAACTCAAGTTAAAAAAAAAAGATGTTTTTTTTTGTTTGCCAAAAGTTGGTAAAACTGGAGCTGCCTCCGTATTACTGTGAGTCCTTCAATTGCTCGCACTCATAAGTTCACTTTTGAAAAAGCCCTTCAATTCTCACAAACGAATCATCATTTCTTCTCACTTATGTCATTCACACGTACCAGATCATCTTTGGTGCTGGTCCCTGCTGTGTTTAGTTGGCGGTGGCTTTATGCCACCCAGCCCTGACTTTTTTAATTGCACACATACAGTAGATTCTTAAGCTTTATTTTATTTTTAAAAGATTCCTTTCTGCATCTAGTGGAATTATCAAATTTTTGTGGTTGTGTCTGTTAATAAGAGTTTTGTTGGCATACTCAGAGACCAGTGAAAACATTGAGGCACACTATCAATATTCATGAGTCATGTAATACATTTTTTTCCTGAAATATATTGCTTACACATTGTTGGTGAATAATGCATTTTATTTACTGCATTTATAATATCTTAGCCACAAGTTTCTTGTTTGACCCTTTAACTTTAGATTTGATAAGATATGTACAAAAAAAGATTGAACTGAGTTACTAATTGTTTCTCTTTTACAGTGCTGAGTATCGGTGAAGGCGGATTTTGGGAGGGTTCGGTGAAGGGACGGAGTGGTTGGTTTCCAGCAGATTGTGTGGAAGAAGTGCAAATGAGGCAGCCAGATCCAAGACAAGGTACGAGACTAGCTAATAAAGACTTGCAGGCAAAGATCGTGTGCACATTTAGTGCTAGTTCACACCAGACGCAGTTCTGTTCAGTTCCGTGCGCTTTTTTTTGCACTAAAAATGCATGCACAGTGTTTTCCATGTATTCCAATGGCTCTAGTTCGCACCATGCAGTCAGTTTCCGGTGCAGAAACTGACCAAAAACTGACTGCATAGTGTGAACTAGAGCCATTGGAATACATGGAAAACACTGTGCATGCATTTTGTGCAGAAAAAAAGCGCACAGAACTGAACGGAACTGCGTCTGGTTTGAACTAGCACTTAGGTTACGCTGTACACGGCAGGGTTTTTTTTTCAGCATCTACTTTCAAGGACAATTTTATGTTCAGTATGAGTAACTTTTTTAGATATTTATTACAGGTACAGTGTCTTGAAAAAGTATTCATACCCCTAGAAATTTTCCACATTTTCTCATGTTACAACCAAAAATGTAAATGTATTTTATTGCCATTTTATGTGATAGACCAACACAAAGCGGCACATAAGTGTGAAGTGGAAGGAAAATGATAAATGGTTTTAATTTTTTTTACAAATAAATATGTGAAAAGTGTGGCATGCATTTGTATTCAGCCCCGAGTCAATACTTTGTAGAACCACCTTTCGCTGCAATTACAGCTGCAAGTCTTGTTGGGGATGTTTCTACCAGCTTTGCACATCTAGAGAGTGACATTTTGCCCATTCTTTTTGCAAAATAACTCAAGCTCTGTCTTATCAGATGGAGAGCGTCTGTGAACAGCAATTTTCAAGTCTTGCCACAAATTCTCAATTGGATTTACGTCTGGACTTTGACTGGGCCATTCTAACACATGAATAGGCTATAAACCATTCCATTGTAGCTCTGGCTGTATGTCTAGGGTCGTTGTCCTACTGGAAGGTGAACCTCCGCCCCAAGTCTTTTGCAGAATCTAATGCAGCATACACACAGGTGGAATTTCCAACCGGACTGGTCCGACTGACTTTCCGACGGACTTTTGACAGACTTCCGACTGACTTTTTTTACGAAGAGACTTGCCTACACACGACCGGACTTTCTGGCGGACCTAGTTCCCGACGGAGTTATGGCGGACTTTCCAAATGAACGGACTTGCCCACACACGAACAAGTCCGTTCATTTTGAACGTGACTCGGGTACGACGGGACTAGAAAAGGAAGTCAATCTCGCTGCTTTTATCGGCGAGATTGACACCTTGCGAGCCCCGTCGCGGGGCATGCCAGGCCCTTAGGTCTGGTATGGATTTTAAGGGGAACCCCCTACGCTGAAAAAACGGCATGGGGATCCCCCCAAAATCCATACCAGACCCCTATCCGAGCATGCAGCCCAGCCGGTCAGAAAAGGGGGTGGGGACCAGCGAATGCCCCTCCTCCTGACCCGTACCAGGCCGCATGCTCTCAACATGGGGGTGTGGGTGCTTTGGGGGAGGGGGGCGCCCTGCGGCCCCCCCACCCCAAAGCACCTTGTCCCCATGTTGATGAGGACAAGGACCTCTTCCCGACAACCCTGGCCGTTGGTTGTCGGGGTCTACGGGCGGATGGCTTATCGGAATCCGGGAGCCCTCTTTAATAAAGGGGCCCCCAGATCCCGGCCCCCCACCCTATGTGAATGAGTATGGGGTACATCGTACCCCTACCCATTAACCTAGGGAAAAAAGTGTCAATAAAAAAAACACACTACACAGGTTTTTAAAGTAATTTATTAGACAGCTCCGGGGATCTTCTTCCGACTTCGGGGGTCTTCTTCTGACTTCACCGCTGTCTCCGGCCTCTTCTCCAGGTGTCCGGTTCCTCTCCCGCTCTCCGGCCTCTTCTCCCGGTGTTCGACCTCTTGTCCCGGTGTCCGGTTCTTCTGCCGGCTCCTCCTCTATTTTCTGCCGCTCTTTTGCTAGCGGTGGCCCAGACTTCTGCATCGTCTTCTTCCCTCTTTCCTTCTTCCAATGTTGACATGACGCTCTCTCCCGCTGTAATGCTGTGTGAGCGGTGCACGTTGACTTATATAGGCAGTGACCCCGCCTATTAAAATCCATACCAGACCTAAGGGACATCGTCGCCTCCCCCTCGCGCTCGCTGCAATAGGAAATTTTTTTTTCCTATTGCAGCGAGCGCGAGATGCAGTACCCTGCCCTTGCGTCGTACCTGGTCCGTCGGACCAGCATACAGACGAACGGGCTTTCCGTTAGGAACTGAGTCCGGCGGAGTTACGACGTAAAGATTTGCTGTAGGTTTCAATCTAAAGTCCTCCGGATTTCCGACCGAAACGGTACGTCGGAAGTCCAATGCAGACCACACACGGTCGGATTGTCCGCCGGATTCGGTCCGTCGGACCAGTCCGTTCGGAAAGTCCGCCCGTGTGTATACGGCATAACAGGTTTTCTTCTAAGATTGCCCTGTATTTGGCTCCATCCATCTTCCCATCAACTCTGACCAGCTTCCCTATCCCTGCTGATGAAAAGCATGCTGCCACCACCACCATGTTTCACGGTGGGGATGGTGTGTTCAGGGTGATGTGCAGTGTTAGTTTTCCACCGTACAGAGCGTTTTGCTTTTAGACCAAAAAGTTCAATTTTGGTCTCATCTGACCAGAGCACCTTCTTCTCCATGTTTGCTGTGTCCCTCACATGGCTTCTCACAACCTGCAAATGGGAATTCTTATGGCTTTCTTTCAACAATGACTTTCTTCTTGCCACTCTTCCATTAAGGCCAGATTTGTGGAGTTCATAACTAATAGTTGTCCTGTGGACAGATTCTCCCACCTGAGCTATGGATCCCTGCAGCTCCTCCAGAGTTACCATGGGCCTCTTGGATGGTTCCCTGGTTAATGCTCTGCTTGCCTGGACTGTCAGTTTAGGTGGAGGGCCATGTCTTGGTAGGTTTGCAGTTGTGCCATTTTGGGATGATGGATTGAACAGTGCTCTGTGAGATGTTCAAAGCTTGGAATATTTTTTTATAGCCTAACCCTGCTTTAAACTTCTCCACAACGTTATCCCTGAGCTGTTTGGTGTGTTCCTTGGCCTTCACGATGCTGTTTGTTCACTAAGGTTCTCTAACAAAGCTCTGAGGGCTTCACAGAACAGCTGTATTTATACTGAGATTAAATTACACAAAGGTTAACTCTATTTACTAATTAGGTGACTTCTGAATGCAATTGGTTTCACTAGATTTTAGTTAGGGGTATCAGATAGGGATGGGCGAACGGTACGGCCTGAGTGTAAATTCTGGCCGAACTTTCGTTGTTCGGATGTTTGGAGAACAAACGGGTCATTTGAACCGTTTGTTCACCCCCTGAACCGAACACAATGCATTGTGCGTTACTGCCAGTTTAACGCCATATAGTTCTGTGTGCATTACTGCCAGTTTAACGCCATATAGATTTGTGAGTTACTGCCAGGCCAGTTTAACGCCATATAGTTTTGTGCGTTACTGCAAGTTTAACGCCATTTACTTCTGTGTGCGTTACTGCCAGTTTAAGGCCATTTACTTCTGTGTGAGTTACTGCAAGTTTAACGCCTTATAGTTTGTGCGTTACTGCCAGTTAACGCCATATAGTTCTGTGTGCGTTACTGCCAGTTTAACGCCATGTAGTTTTGTGTGCGTTACTGCCAGTTTAACGCCATATAGTTTTGTGCATTACTGCAAGTTTAACGCCATTTACCATTGTGTGCATTATGCCGCGTACACACGAGCGGACTTTTCGACTGGACTGGTCCGACGGACTTTCGGCGGACTTCTGATGGACTTTCCGAACAAACGGACTTGCCTACACAGGATCACACCAAAGTCAGACGGATTCGTAAATAAGGAAGTTGATAGCCAGTAGCCAATAGCTGCCGTAGCGTTGGTTTTCGTCCGTCGGACTAGCATACAGACGAGCAGACTTTTCAACTGGACTCGAGTTCGTCGGAAAGATTTAAAACATGTTCCAAATCTAAAGTCCGTCAGATTTTCGACCGAAAAAGTCCGCTGCAGGTCCGATGAAGCCCACGCACAGTCTAATTGTCCGCCGAACTTGGTCCGTCGGACCAGTCCGGTCGAAAAGTCTGCTCGTGTGTACACGGCATTACTGACAGTTAAACGCCATTTAATTCTGTGTGCGTTACTGCAAGTTTAACGCCATATAGTTTTGTGCGTTACTGCCAGTTTAACGTCATATAGTTCTGTGTGCGTTACTGCCAGTTTAACACCATATAGTTCTGTGTGCGTTACTGCCAGTTTAACGCCATATAGTTTTGTATGCATTACTGCTATTTTAACAGCATATACTTTTGTGCATTACTGCCAGTTTAACGCCATATAGTTTTGTGCGTCACTGACTGTTTAACGCCATATAGTTCTGTTTGCATTACTGCCAGTTTAACGCCATATAGTTTTGTGTGTGTTACTGCCAGTTTAATGCCATATAGTTCTGTGTGCGTTACTGCCAGTTTAACGCCATATAGTTCTGTGTGCGTTACTGCCAGTTTAACGCCATATAGTTTTGTGTGCGTTACTGCCAGTTTAACGCCATATAGTTTAACGCCATATCGTTTTCTGCATTATTGCAAGTTTAACGCCATTTACTTCTGTGTGCGTTACTGCCAGTTCAACACCATTTACTTCTTTGTGCGTTACTGCACATTTAACTCCATATAGTTTTGTGCGTTACTGCAAGTCTAACGCCATTCACTTCTGTGTGCGTTACTGCAAGTTTAACACCATATAGTTCTGTGTGTCACTTGTATATTGCAGTATATTATAGTGTATTCATGGAGTGTGTCTGTGTAGCGTGAGTACTGAAATTAAAGTGCACCAAATACCACTTTACATTGATTAAAGTGCATCTAGGTACAGCTTTCCACTTCTTCTTTATATTTGCTTTTAAGCACTGCCCCCTCACTCCCAATAATGTCTGGGAGGACAACAAAGAGAGGCAGATGTTCCCTTGGCACTGTAAGGGGGCCAGCAACAAATGTGTCCACAGGCAAAGGTGGACGTGGTAGTCATTCCTCAGGCAGGACATCCAGCCACAGCATGCAGAGGAGGTGGTGGACTGGCTTACTAAGCCTTCCTCATCCTCCTCATCCTCTGTCACACAAGCAGAGACAAATTTGCATTCCCCTGCAGTTGCCAGAGTGGATAAACCTGCCTCCTTGTCCACATCTATTCCTGCTATAGTCCCAACATCAGCCATGGAGGAGTCAGCTGAGTTATTTGACCACAGAATCAGCCACTTGCTCCTTGATGATGCCCAGCCATTACTGGATTCAGATGTTGGTTCTGAGGTCGAGGTTGACAAGAACATGAGCCTAGAGAGAGGGGAGAACACTGGCAGACAAATTGGCATTCATGTTCCCTCAGCCTCAGCGTATTGCCAAGTTGTCTCCAGTGTTAATAATGAGGATGGAGATGATGATGATGATGAGGTCACTGATGCGATTTGGATGCCAGATAGAGCAGAGGAGGAAACTGAAGGTGAGGTGGCACAACCCCAAAGCGGCCAACATCAAGAAAGAGTAGAGAGCAGCCACCCTATTCCATCACATTCTGTAGCTGTTATCTCCCGGCCCACACCCCAAAGCTTAGCTGTCTGGGCCTTTTTCAGCACATCTGCAGCAGATCACACTATTGCTATTTGCAAACTGTGTCTCAGGCCCATCAAACGTGGTAAAAACACCAGCCATTTGGGTACCACATGCTTAACAAGGCATTTAACGTCCAACCACTCAGCCCATTGGCAAGAGCACCTAAAAGCCTCACAAAAGGGGCACAAATCTGTCCCTCCTCCTCCTCCTTACCCACTTCAGTCTGCCCCTGCTAGACCATGCTATGCCCCTGCTCTGCCCCTGCTATTAACTCTCAGCAGCCTCCACTGACAGGGATGATGGTATAGCACAAGGTGTTCCAGGTCCTAGGAGCACATCTGTCAGCAGCACACCACCAGCTGTAGACTATAGCCCACAAATGTCTCTGCACCATCTGCTGCAGCAGTAAGAAAATACAGTCCCTGTCACCCACATGCCCAATGTCTAAATACAATCTTGTCAAAGCTGTTGGCTCTCCAACTTCTGCCTTTCAGCCTGGTGGATTCTGCCCCCTTCCATGAATTCGCACAGTGTGCTGTACCACAATGTCAGGTTCCCAATCGCTACTACTTTTCACGCAAGGCCGTTCTATCTCTCTACCATCACATGGAAGGAAATGTTCTGGTATGGTTGGCCAAGGCAGTCAGCCGTAAAATCCACCTTACTGCTGACACGTGGTCCAGCAAGCATGGGCCGGGACAATATATTTTGTTTACAGCACACTGGGTAACGCTGCTTGCAACACGAAAGGATGCAGGGCTAGGTGCTGCAGCTTGCTCTGCCCCCACATCTCCATACAGCTGGTGGTGATGATACCAGGCCTGTGAGCTCTACCCCCTTCTCCTCTGCCACCTCCATCCCCTCCTCTGCAGAATTGTCCTATAAACATCAGGTACCCCCTAAGCAATCAGAGGGCTAGTCCATGAGTCAGGCTAAAAGGTGCCATGCAGTGCTTCAGCTGGTGTGTTTAGGGGACAGGAACCACACCAGAACAGAGATTCTTGCAGCTCTGTAGGGACAGGCCCATAGGTGGGTCACACCATGCCAGCTGGAGCCAGGAATAGTGGTGAGCGATAATGGCTCAAACCTCCTGTCCGCCCTTAGACAGGCAAAGTTGACACATGTGCTATGCCTGGTGGTGCAGCATTTCCTAAATATGTACCCAGGGTTGCAAGATGTGCTAAAGCTGGCCAGAAGAGTCTGTAGCCATTTCAGGTGGTCATACACAGCCAGTGCTCAGTTGGCTGAAATTCAGCGGGAATTCCACCTGCCTGTAAAACTGCCTGATTTGTGACATGCACACCAGGTGGATCTCAACTTTGGCAATGCTGCAGGGGCTATACATGCAGAAGAGGGTCGTCAATGAGTACCTGTGCGAGTATGGCACAACGACAGGCTCAGGCCACCTCAACATTTTCCCCCATGCCAATGGCTGATCATTAAGGATGCATGCACTGTATTGTCACCATTTGAGGAGGCCACAAGGATAGTGAGCCGTGACAGTGGCACAATCCCTGTTGTGTTCCTGCTGGAGCAGACTCTGCGTGGCATTATGGACAGGGCACTGGAGGCAGAGCAGAAGGAGGAAGAGGAAGACCTCCTTTCCTCTCAAGGCCCACTTTATCCAGACTCCATCATTCCTATGTCACAGAACACACAGGAGGAGCGAGGGGAGGAGGATGAGGAGGAGGATTCTGGCACTTTCATAGGCTTCGAAGAAGAGGAAGACATGCATCAATCTGTAAGTGATGGCTTTCCAACCCCAGGACCCTTGGCAGCAGTATGTGGCTGGGAGGAGGAAGTTCCAGATGCTGTCATCCTGAATGACCCCGAGGAATCTGCTTCTCAAGCCTCGGCAAATTTGAGGCGCATGGGCAACCTCATGCTTCAAAGCCTGCGAAAGGACCCAAGAATACGTGGCATACAGGAAAAGGATGATTACTGGTTGGCAACCCTCCTTGACCACTGTTATAAGGGGAAGGTCTCAGAACTCATCCCGTCCCCACAGAGAGTGCAGAAGATAACATCTCTTGAGGACACGTTAAAGAGGCTTTTATTGAGCGTTTTTCCTGACTCCAGTAGGTTACAGTGTCATGCAAAACGTAGTTTTGAGTCTTCTGTTGGTCAAAAGAGGAGCGTTGGAGAAGGCGTCCGCCTAAGTGAGATATTTTGGAATTTTTTTAGTCCTCACCACCCAGGGCTGTCAGCTTCCACATCCCATCGGCAGTGTCTACATCACATGGTGGACAATTACCTTGGGGCCAAAACAGAGATGGAGACGATCCACTGACTTACTGGGTCATGAGAATAGACCACTGGCCAGAACTTGCCCAGTATGCTATTGAGTTGTTGAGCTGCCCTGCATCCAGAGTGCTTTCAGAATGGCCATTCAGTGCCGCAGGAAGTTTCGTTACTGATCATAGAACGCGTCTGTCCACAGACTCCGTGGAGCGTTTGACTTTTATAAAAATGAATCAGTCCTGGATTACCAGCTATGAAGCCCCTGATGTTGATGTCACTGGTTAAGTCTTTTTGGGATGTGGAATCTCTGCAGGACTTTGAGGCTGCCTAGCTTTGAGGGTGTTCAAACATTTCATTTGGAAGAATGTTTTTGGCATAGGTTTCATGGGCACAATTAACACCCAAAGACCAATTTTTCAGCACCTGTTTGACAGATGAATATCACTGCAATTTTTTTTGCCTTCATCAAGAGCACCTCTATAGGTTTACGGGGCCCCCGACACCCAGAGAGTAATTTTTCTGCACCTGTTTGACAGGTGCATATTATTGCAATTTTTAAAAGCAAGGCCAATTGTTGCTTTTATCAAGGGTACCTCTATAGGGTTGTGGTGGGAAGGCGCCACTAACACCCAAAGACCAATTTTTACTCGGCCGTTACTTCTATTCAAAGTCAAAGTGACACCAGAATGTATTCAAAAAATCTCTAATCTTGTTCCCAGTGCACTACATTGTGGCCTCATCATACACACTGGCTCCCCAGCTGTTGCTGAGCAAAATAAAGGCAGCTTGCAGGGGAAATGTCATTTTTTGGGGCTTTTTAAATGCAATTATTGCTGCAGCAGATTCTAGACATGGTACAGCAGATCTGCCACTTTACAGGTAGACTAAGGGGACCCCCCCCCCCTATAACTATAATGGAAGGAATTTTTCATTTTTATGTTTTCACTTTAAAAATAAAAAAAATCACTGCTCATTTTAATATTAAGTTTTGTCACAAAAATTTTTTTTATTGATACATGTCCCCCAGGGCAGGACCTGGACCCCTATAACCATTGTATGCCCAATTACTTGCATATAAGCCATCAAAATGGGACAATTTTTGCCGTTCGGGTCACTCTGACTTTAATGGGGTTCGTTATTCGGGGTCTGAACTTTCGCAGCGTTCGAAAGTTCTGGTGCGAACCGAACAGGGGTCCATTCGGCCCATCCCTAGTATCAGAGTAGAGGGGGCTGAATACAAATGCACGCCACATTTTTCAGATTTTTATTTGTAAAAAAATTTGACCGTTTATCATTTTTCTTCCTCTTCATTATGTGCCACTTTGTTTTGGTCTATCACATAAAATAACAAAAAAAATACATTTACGCTTTTGGTTGTAATATGACAAAATGTGGATAATTTCAAGGGGTATGAATACTTTTTAAAGGCACTGTATATAGTACAGTTAATGTGTACAGTGCTTTACATATATATTTTTACATTCGCATCAGCTGGCAGTGCTGATCGGTGTGTTCTGATGGTGGGGAAGTTTTGCCACTATCAGAACACAATAGCTCAGTGGGAGTGATTTCCCCATCTACCTCGAATGTGTGGATGGGAAAATCAGGTCATTTTTTTTTTCATTTTGTTTAAAAAAAAAAAAAAATCATCTATGGGCTGCCTGACTCACATTCATGAACATACATGAACTGTGGTCAGTTTAGAAGGGGGCCACATAACTTACAAGCATGTCTGTGGAGTGTGGGAGGAAATCGGACTACCCAGAGGAAACAAGGAGAAGATGCAAACTCCATGCAGGTAATTTCAGGGTTGGGATTCAAACCAACAGCTCGACTGCTGCCAGGTAGAAGCACTAATGACTAAACTATGTTTCCTGCCATATTTAATAGAATATAAAAGAAAAAAAATGTTTGCTAAGAAAATCTAAGAAGCAGGATCCACGGGAAACAAATCAATGCCCACACAAAATCCGTCTTTTCAGTTTTTTTAAATCATAGCATAGCTTGTACATACAACAAATTAAGTAACTTTGGCCTTGCAAGAACAGCATGAGAGCCAACAGAAGTGAATTAAGCTCAGAGTATTGTAAGCTGTAGGATTAATCAGTTTAAGTGGACCTATCATTTAGTTTGCTTGATTCACCTCTGTTGATAGATGCAGTTTAAGAAGAACTTGCTAGTAATTTTCTGAATAGTTTTGTTTAGTTCATATCACCTGAAATTAAATCTTCAAAAACTGTGCTTAGACATGCAGCAGTTGATTAATTAGCCAAATTTTCTTTTCTAATGCCGTGTACACACGGGCAGACTTTTCGACCGGACTGGTCCGACGGACCAAATCCGGCAGACAATCCGACCGTGTGTGGGCTCCATCAGACCTTCAGCGGACTTTTTCGGTCAAAAATCTGACGGACTTTAGATTTGAAACATGTTTCAAATCTTTCCGATGGACTCGTGTCCGGTTGAAAAATCTGCTTGTCTGCATGCTAGTCTGACAGACGAAAACCCACGCTAGGGCAGCTATTGGTTACTGGCTATCAACTTCCTTATTTTAGTCCGATCCTACGTCATCACGTACGAATCCGTTGAACTTTGGTGTGATCGTGTGTAGGCAAGTCCGTTCGTTCGGAAGTCCGTCAAAAGTCCGTCGGAAAGTCCGTCGGACCAGTCCGGTCGAAAAGTGTACGCAGCATTAGTTGTAAAGTATTGCAGCTTACTAGTCCTTGTATACAGTGTCTGCATTTGCTTTCTTTTTACAATGTTTTCCTTTATTTTCACGCGGTAATCCTGCCAATAACACACTTCCTGTTATAGGCTGACAATGCTCACTGAACTGTAACTATGGAGGAGCAGTGTTGTAATTCTATGACAGGAATTGTGTTAGTAGTACAGAACACCTCCTCCTGTCCTCTATTTTGTTGAAATAACACCACAGAATGCACAACACAGCACTAGATTTCTGGCAGGTATTTTTGTATTTATCACACATATAAAAAAAAAAAAAAATAAACACTTTCTAAGTGTATATTGAATGGACCAAAAGGGAACAAATATGAAAATCCTATTGTTAGATTTTACATACACTTGTCTGGAAGTGTAATTCTGGGAATGGCTATTTTAAAATCTTTCTGGTGTGTCCAGGCAGATAGCTCTTTTTGCTAAACAAAAGTTTTAAAGATGTTGATCTTCTGCTGCTGAATGCTGCAGTAACATCATGCTGAGACAGCTACATTTTGTTCTGTCATACAGTGGCTTGTTTCTCATGTGACAGATTTCTTTTTGATCTCCCTATAAAATGCTACTTGTTGACTTTAATTCTTAATCAATGACTTCAACACATTTTTTGACCCAGTGACCTTGAAATAGCATGTAGAAAATAAGGCCATCTGCTCTGCATACATCTTTCATGTCACTTGCCTAGAACTGAAAACATTGGGTCATTGTGACAACCAGACAGCTGGCATTTTCAGATAGCAATGGCAGCTTCTAGGTTTCTAGAAACAAATTCTCCTAGTTTTTCTCCTAGTTGTTTTTTTGACAATTAGTTTTTTCTTCTGATTTTTATATCAAGATACGACTGCTTGTGGCTCTGAGCTATCTAGCAGTTACTGAATTGGTACCCATCAATGTTATACTTTGAGGAACAAACCTGGACCCCACTCTGTGGGGCTTGCCTGTGATGTTTTCTTCAGGCATGGATCCTGTGTTAGGTGCTCACTTTGGCATGAAGTTCGACATGTATAGTTAGCTGCAGGGTATGATACAGGTCCAGGGCCCTGGTCCACCTCTATTGTTCTCAGACTCTGAAGACCCTTTCGGGGGTATGCTGACCATGACCTATAACGGGCCCAGCATTGTGGATAAGGTAAGACAGGGTTTCCTTATATTTTCGATGGGTTTCTGGCTACTAGCACATGATGCCTTTATTGTGATACATTATGTTTTTAATTGTCTCTAAAGTTTTCAGCTCCATAATTTTTACTTAATTTTAAATTTGGCATTTTTCCCCCATCCAGACTTAGGGGTCAATTCACTAAGAGTTAAATAATGGACAAAAAAGTGGTAAAATAACGCTTGTGGTAAATCAGTTGTGAAAGTGCAATTCACTAAGAATTTTGCGTTAAATACCGAATGCGGTATTTGTACGATTTAGCAATACTTACCGCATTATTTATTGCAGTAATTTACCGCATTGAGCTGGTTGCTAAGGAGCGGGTCGGGAAGCCAGCCGACACGTCCTTAACAACAGATGACTCATGATAGCAGAGTGTAAAAGAAAGATGCCAACAATGCAATTAAAAATGATGAGAAAAAAAAACAGCATGGGGCCCCCCAATGCATACCAGACCCTTGTTATGGGTTTTAAGGGCCCCCCTTATCGGAGCATGCAGCCCAGCAGGTCAAGAAAGGGAGGGGAGCCTGAACCATTCCTGCTGCCTTCTTCTACAGAGACACATCATCTCCTGCATTGCAGACACTCACACCCGTTCATTCCTTATCCCATTCTGTGAATGACTAAACAGGGAACCCCTCATTTTGGGGCTCATAAGTACAAGTGAGCTGGGAAAAAAGGCAGAACAGCACGCATTCTGAAACTCAGAACACTACTCGAGTGGTAGCTGTTTCTCTGTCCTAGAGAAATCTCCTATCATGACACAAATTCCTCGCGGGTGGCAACCATGCTGCCTATCTGACAAAAGCAGAGTTCTAAAACATTTTGTCTAAGGTCTTTGGAAAATTTTTGGCTGGCCTGGAACCTTTGGTTTCCATGGGCCAAAAGTGCTACAGTGACAGCGACAGGATACATATATTATATAAGCTGCAAGGATTTTCCAAACAGGAATTTTGTGACCCACAAGCTATGGCTTCTTGTCCAATTCCCTCCACTGTGATTGATGCAGTGCAAATGAATCTTGCCTATCAGAACCTGACTCTCCACAGCCAAAGCAAGCCTTTATAGCCACAAAGAGACTGACTAAATCACCCATCGCATAACTTAAAACAAATTGTGCACAAAATGAGGATTGGCCTAATCTTTAAATTATATTAACTCCCAACAATTTTACTGAAATCTATTCTATAGAAAAGATATTTAGGAAAAAAATGGGCTGTCCCAGTGGTAGATTTGCTTTTTTATGTCTATTTGCCGTACTATTGTACTTAAATTCTCTAAACAGATTTCTTTGTGTACCAAAATTCCATATGGAATCAGCAAAACTTGTCATTGCTTCTCTCAGACAAAGAGAATTTCTGGTATTAGTAGATAACAAGATGTCTATCTACACATCCCCATTTTCCCCACACAGCAACTCTTTCTGCATTTTGCTGTGGGAAACCAAAACTTCCAATTTGTGTCATTACTATTCGGACCCTCCTCTACACCCGGGGTGTTTACAAAAGTGCTTGCCTGACTTCTTAATCTTCTGTGAACCCGGGGCATTCATATCACAGGGTACTTGGACAACCTTCTGCTGAGGGACTTCTCAGCCACAAACTTGTCTGCAACCCCAGAGCACCCAATAAGAAGATAGAATGCGACTGGTCTAAACTACATGGTATGTTAATCAATGGCAGGAGTCTGGTGGACAAGATGGGAGAACTAGAGCTACTGTTGTACGAGGAGGATTTAGATTTTGTAGGAATTTCAGAGACTTGGTTCGACAGCTCTCATGATTGGCTGGAAGCCATTCAAGGGTATTTCCTATATCGCAGGGATAGAGAGGGTAAAAAAGGGGGAAGGGTATGCCTGTATATCAAAAATGATGTACAAATGGGGGTGGAATCCTTATGGGTAGAGCTGCAAAGGGAGGAAACTAAGGGGAAAGTAATACTGGGAGTATGCTAAAGGCCCCCTAACCAGAGGGGAGAGGTGGAGGCGGACCTCCTATCACAATTTAGATTAGAGGCAAGAATGGGGAGTGTCATTATAATGGGGGATTTTAATTATCCAGACAGCGGTGGAAGGAAACCGGGCATTCATCTAAGGCTCGCTAGTTCCTAAATGCAGGACAATTTAATGAGTCAGATGGTAAATGCACCAACTAGAAACAAAGCGTTACTAGACTTACTGACTACCAACAATACAGACCTGATCACTGATGTGGAAATACAGGGCAATTTAGGAAACAGCGATCCCAGGTCAATTCGTTTTAGTATAAATCACACAAATAAGAAACATAAGGCGAATATAAAGACACTGAATTTCAAAAGAGCCAACTTTCCTAAATTTACGATCCTTGCTAGAAGATAATAATTGGGTTAACATCTTAAGAACAAAGAACATGGAGGAAAAATGGGTATGCTTTAAGAGCATATTAAATAAGGCCATTAGCCAGTGCATCCCAATGAGAAACACATTTAACCTCCCTGGCGGTATGATTATTTCGGATTTTAGGTGCTGAAAGCGGTACAATTATTTTGCATGGAAATTTGGCGTTTTATATTGTAGGTCTGTAAATCTTAACAATAACACACTTAAATCTGTCCAAACCAGAGTCTAGTAGATATCCTGGGTATGATAAAGATTGAAACACAAAAACATAAATTATAATATAATAAATAAAAATAAATAATTAAAAAAAATAAAAATAAATAGTAATAAAATAAATTTCCCCACGATTCACTATCGCTCAATTCTGCAAGTGTTCTAATTTACTATCGCTGTTTTCTAGCTGGTCTAAAGCCACTTTTGACGTAAAGGGACACTTTTTGGTTGCTATGGACAATCTCCAGTTTCCAGGCAGAAAGAATAGTATATATCATATAAAACTGCATGCAGAGCATGGGCCAAAGCACTGGGGACAAAAGGGAAGTGAAATCATTTCATACAGTACTGTAATCTGTAAGATTACAGTACTGTATGTGTTATGATTTTGACTTTTTTTTTAATTTGCCGCCAGGCTCCGCCCCCCTGCGTCGCGACGCTCGCAGGGAACGGAGCCTGGCACGGAGAGGCTTCGGAGGAGGACGGAGCCCTCGGACACTGCAGGGGACATCGAAGGATCCCGGGGACAAGGTAAGTAAGGAGGCACCAGGATCCTGCGATGTAATCCCGAGTGTGGCTCATGGTTACCGCTAATGGTCCTGAATTTTAACCCCGAGCCACACTCGGGAAAACCGCCAAGGAGGCTACAAGAGCTAATAAAAGTCCTGGGTGGATTAACTCCAACATAAAAATGCATATAAGAGCAGAGGAGAAAGCCTTCAAAAAAATACAAGGCTGAGGGATCATCATCCGCATTCAAACTTTACAAAGAATGTAACAAGAAATGTAAGGGTTCAATCAGGGCGGCTAAGATAGAACACAAAAGGCATATAGCGGAGGAGATTAAAAAAAATCCCAAGAAATTCTTTAAGTACATAAATAGTAAGAAATGGAGGTCAGATCATATTGGTCCCATAAAGAATGATGGTTACTAAGGATTGAGAGATGGCGAAGGTATTGAATTTATTCTTCTCCTCAGTCTTCACGAGGGAATCGGGGGCTTCAGTAACCAAAACTGCAAAGTTTATCCTCATAACATGTTACAGGAAGCACCCTCATGGCTAACAGAGGACAGAATTAGAAATAGACTTGAAAAACTTAACATTAATAAGTCGCCGGGGCCAGATGGCTTACACCTGTGGGTCTTTAAGGAACTCAGTCAAGTAATTGCCAGACCTTTGTTCGTAATTTTACGAACAGTCTACTGACTGGAATGGTACCAGATGATTGGAGAAAAGCCAATGTATCACCAATTATTAAAAAAGGGCTAAGATACATCCCTGGGAATTACAGACCAGTTAGCCTAACATCAATTGTATGCAAGCTCTTGGAGGGGATAATAAGGGACTATATACAAGATTTTAGTAATGACAACAGTATCATTAGCAGTAATCAGCATAGATTCACGAAGATTCGTTCTTGCCAAACCAATCTACCTTCTATGAGGAGGTAAGCTGCCATCTAGATAAAGGAAGGACCGTAGAGGTGGTGTATCTGGATTTTGCAATAGCATTTGATACAGTTCCCCATAAACATTTACTGTACAAAGTAAGGTCAGTTGGCATGGACCATAGGGGGAGTACATGGATTGAAAACTGGCTACAGGGGCGAGTTCAGAGGGTAGTGATACTTAGGGGAGTACTCGGAATGGTCCGGGGTGGAAAGTGGGGTCCCCCAGGGTTCTGTTCTATTTAATTTATTCATAAGCGACCTGGAGGATGGGATAAACAGCTCAATCTCTGTATTTGCGGGCCATACTAAGCTAAGTAGGGCAATAACTTCTCCATAGGATGTGGAAACTTTGCAAGAAGATCTGAACAAATTAATGAGGTGGACAACTACCTGGCAAATGAGGTTTAATGTAGAAAAATGTAAATGAATGCATTTGGGTGGCAAAAATATGAATGTAATCTACTCACTAGGGGGAGATCCTCTGGGGGAATCCAGGATGGAAAAGGACCTGGGAGTCCTAGTAGATGACAGGCTCAGCAATGGCATGCAATGCCAAGCTGTTGCAAGCAAAGCAAATAGAATATTGGCATGTATTAAAAAGGGGATTAACTCCAGAGATAAAACTATAATTCTGCCACTCTACAAAACTCTGGTCCGGCTGCACCTGGAGTATGCTGTCCAGTTCTGGGCACCAGTCCTCAGGAATGAGGTGCTGGAACTGGAGAGAGTCCAGAGAAGGGCAACAAAACTAATAAAGGGACTAGAGGACCTTAGTTATGAGGAACGGTTTTGAGCACTGAACGTATTCTCTCTGGAGAAGAGACACTTGAGAGGGGATATGATTTCAATGTACAAATACCGTACTGGTGACCCCACAATAGGCATAAAGCTTTTCCATGAAAGGGAATTTAATAAGACACGTGGCCATTCACTAAGATTAGAAGAGAAGCGGTTTAACCTTAAACTGCGTAGAGGGTTCTTTACTGTAAGAGCGTTTAGGATGTGGAATTCTCTCCACAGGCAGTGGTTTCAGCGGGGAGCATCGATAATTTAAAAAAAACTATTAGATAGGCACCTGAGCGACCACAACATACAGGGATATACAGTGTAATACTGACATAAAATCACACACATAGGTTGGACTTGATGGACTTTTTTTAACCTCACCTACTATGTAGCTATGTAACATCCAAAGAATAATTAATTTCCTTCAAACCTTGGGCTAGTTAATCAACTTCAAAAGTCTGCCCTCGAGTCCTCTCACTGTCTTAAGAGTTTTCCTTCCTCCAGAATTTTAAGAAGATTACTGCTTTAAAGAGGAGTTTCACCCTTCCCCTCCCAAAAAAAAAGTCAGCAGCTACAAATACTGTAGATGCTGACTTTTAATATAAGTACACTTATCTGTCCAGGGATCCAGTGATGTCTGCACTCAAGCTCATTCTTCAGTTGACTTCGGGAGTAGGCATCAGCATCTTCACTAAGGGAAATCAGCAGTGAATCCTTCAGGCTTCACAGCCAGTTCCCTACTGCACATGCGCAAGTCGCGCAGCGCTTTGCAAATGGTCCTGCTGTCTTCTGGGACCTGTGTGTCCCAGAAGGCAGTGGGGGGAAAGAGAAGGGGCTGGACATACTCGTAGATTGCCACGGCGACCTTACACAGAAGTGGGAATGGGTACCTGTCAAAATCAGGTACCCCCCCCAAAAAAAAAGTGCTAAATGTGGCAGTGGAGGGGGGGGGAGTGGAGCTCCACTTTAAGGTCTCACACATGGAAGCCGAGCTGCCCTAAGAGAAAGAAATTTGATCCTCTCCTGGTTGAAAATTCACACTCCAGCTTTTTCTTTTCTCTTTCGTCCACATCGCTGGTGTGCACAATTGGCAGGCAGACTTTCTAAGTCACCAGTGCCTAGACCCAGGGGAGTGGTCTCTGCACCCCAAGATCTTCTAGAATCTTTTTCGATAGTGGAGAAAACCAAATGTGGACATCCTGGCCTTCAGGTTCTAGAACAAACAAAAGAGATTTGGCCCAGAAGGGTGTGGTACCCAGACACACTGAAATGAATGGGAGGCAGTTTTCAGGCGTTATTCAGAGGCTATTTCTCCGACAGAAGCTGGCAAAATGGCTTGTGTTGAACAGGATGGCATACACATGGGTCGAATGTCAGACGGTTTTTATTGAACCGCCGATGTCTCCCAACGGGGCTTAACCCTTGTCTTTTTCTATCCCAACTATGCCCCTGACCCTAGAGTGGGAGAGGGATAGGTTTACATTAACATTTTTCTACTCTGTCCAAAGCCAGATGTTATAGCTAGAGTTGGGCTTGAATACCATATTTCTAGAAATGAGTTACTTATTACCAGTAGTTTAGACCCCTTTCACACAGAGCCGCAGGTGCGTTAGTGCTAAAGCGTCGCTCGTTTTAGTGGCGCTTTAGAGTTGTTTAAGCGGCGCTTTTTGCCTGCTGGCGGAGCACTTTTATTCCCAAAGAAGGGGTTAAAAACTCCCGTGTTGCGGCGCTTTTCAGGCACTTTGGAAGCGCTGCCCATTCATTTCAATGGGCAGGGCGTTTTGGGAGCGGTGTATACACCGCTCCCAAAGCGCCCCAAAGATGCAGCTTGCAAGACTTTTCCTAACGTCCCGCAAGCGCACCACCCCAGTGTGAAAAGACACACTGAAATGAATGGGAGGCAGTTTTCAGGCGTTATTCAGAGGCTATTTCTAGAGCTAAAACGCCTGAAAACCGCCTCAGTGTGAAAGGGGTAGTGAAACGCATCTGTTTCTCACAATTTAACAGTTGACTACCACATCTGCTTGTTAGCAGGGATAGCCAACATACATGTGAGAATAGCAGGCAACCAGAATTAAGTAGGTGTTTGGACAAATTACTATGGAAACTGTTGTCAATGCTGGACTTGCTATTGTTTCAAATATACTCTTGCACTGAAGAAGTAAAGATGTTCAGTTGGGTTCTAAAGTCTTTTAAGTGACCCGCCATGTGAAAGCAATGTGATCATTTCTTAACAAGATACTTCTGTGAGTTTTTCATACATAACAGACCCTGATCTATCTTTCAGAAACCCGTGAAGATCGGACAAAGCGTCTATTCAGGCACTACACAGTTGGCTCATATGATTCTTTCACTTCCCACAGGTAATATATTGATTCCATTAGTCTGCTCATGCATATATAAAAATGTATGGTAAAAAGAATTAACCAATGAAGAATGTAACATCTTCATCTTCTACGTAAGTAGTTAATAGTAGACAACTAAATTACAGTAATACCTTGGATTGCGAGTAACACGGTTTACAATACAAGCTACTATTTTAAAAAAAAAATCCTGTCTCGGTTTGCGAGCGTTGCCTCGCAAGACGAGCAGGATTCAAGCCTCTGGGGTGTGCAGTACCGCATTTGGCCAGAGGTGCGGGGGCCCCGGTGACACTCGGAGCCTCTCGGCGGCACTTAGAAACACTTGGAAACACATCATCGCTGAGTGTCTCTGAGCCTCTCCGAGTGTTTCCGAGTGCATCCAAGTGGTCTCCGAGTGTTTCCGAGTGTCTCTGGCACCCCCCACCTCTGGCCACATGTGGTACTGCAAACAATAGCAGTGGCTGTGGAATGGATTATCTGAGTTTCCATTATTTTCTATGGGGAAACTCGCTTCGATATACGAATGCTTTGGATTACAAGCATTCTTCTAGAATGAATTATGCTCATAATCCAAGGTACCACTGTATAGGTGCTTTTCTGTAATTACAGAACTCCAATTATAACAAAAAAAGACAGATTAGGTCCTGTAATATTTGTCATACTAATGTCCTGGGTTTCTGCATATAAGGCACACTTTGTGTCACTTGGTGCAGACTTCAGTAGGGAATACACTCTATTGGGCTGGCTATGCTGGCTAATGTCATAGTATATTTAATATTTGAAGGAAATGTGGGACAGAATGGATTTTTAATATTGTAAGGAGGGATAGTGCTTTAACCGTAAGAGAGCTATTATTAGTTTGCACTGCTGCTTACAGCTATATAGCCTTGGGTTAAATTCAACTGGAGTACCACATGCAACAGATCTAGTGCTTTCATTCCTGTGCTTGTTAGTGTGGTTATAGACCTAAATGGGTCTAAATAACATATCTGATACATAACTGTAAGCACAATCCAGTACCTGCCACCTTAAAGACACCTGTCATGAAAAAAATCCATAGGCTGCGGTTGCTGACCTCCTTCTGAAAAGGCTAATTGCCTAGCTACCTCTGATTCTGTTCTGACCTGAAAGAATGTCACAAGTAAAGTCAGGACTCCTGATCTACACAATTATTCTGGGATAGTGACTCAAAAAATATTGAAGCTAAAAGATCAGCATTACAGTCAAATGCACATAATACACTGGTACTATATAACTGTCTATTGTATGTTACCCTCAGATTTAAAATGCATCCATGGTAGAGGTGCAGACTGCTGAATAAACTGGGTTGTTACCAAAAAGAAAGTTTATGTATAAATGTATTGAGTTAACATTTGAGAGTATACTTCAGCATGGCAGAGAGTTAATGAAATATAGTGCTTGTGTCTAAGTGGATGATTATGCACATTATTTACCAGCAAAATCAGTTATTTGAGCAGTGGCAGATTTCACTTTTACCTCTTTTGCTCATTTTTGCAGTGATTATGTCATCCAAGAGAAAGTTGCCCGGTTGCAGAAGAGAGAATTGGAAGGATTTGGCTTTGTGTTACGTGGAGCAAAAGGTACTTCTGCTGACGTGCTATTTTGCTTGGTTGTTATCTCCTGTACAACACTGCCATAGTGCTTATAGATCAGGTTTTCTCAACCTTTTTAACATGAAGGAACCCTTGAAGTAACATTACAGTCTCAGGGAACTCCTGCTAATATTTTTTTACGTATATCTACTGTACATGGTACATTTGCATGAGGGTCATTGGGAAAAATGCTCCTTACATTTGTGGTCATTGGAAAGAATCCTGCTATTATAGGTACACTATATTACCAAAAGTATTGGAACACGTGCCTTTACACGCACATGAACTTTAATAGTTTCCCAGTCTTAGTTCAGAGTGTTTATTATTGAGTTTGCCCACTATTTGCAGCTATAACAGCTTCAACACTTCTGGGAAGGCTGTCCACAAGATTTAGAAGTGGGTCTATGGGAATGTTTGACCATTCTTCCAGAAGCGCATTTGTGAGGTCAGGCACTGATGTGGACGAGAAGATCGGTCTCACAGTCTCCTCTCTAATTCATGCCAAAGGTGTTCTATTGGGTTGAGGTCAGGACTCCACCCCAAACTCGCTCATCCATGTCTTTATGGACCTTGTTTGTGCACTTCTGCGCAGTCATGTTGGAACAGGCAGGGGTCATCCCCAAACTGTTCCCACAAAGTTGGGAGTATAAAATTGTCCTAAATGTCTTGGTATGCTGACGCCTTAATAGTTCCCTTCACTGGAACTAAGGGGCCAAGCCCAACCGCTAAAAATCAACCCCACACCATAATCCCCCCTCCACCAAATGATTTGGACCAGTGCAACAAAGCAAGTTCCTTAAAGAAATGAATGAGCGGGTTTGGGGTGGAGGAACTTGACTGGTCTGCACAGAGTCCTGACCTCAAGCCGATAGAACACCTTTGGGATGAATTAGAGCGGAGTCAGGCCTTCTTGTCCACAACAGTGCCTGACCTCACAAATGCGCTTCTGGAAGAATGGTCAAACATTCCCATAGACACACTCTTAAACCTTGTGGACAGATCGGAGTCCTAATACTTTTGGTAATATAGTGCAGCTAAAAAGATCATTGTTGTCAATGGTTACTTATCTGTGAGGCAGAAATTTCTCACTGCTCTAGTAACCCTGACTAACCTCTCATGGAACCATGGTTGAGAAAGGCTGTTGAGAAAAGCTTGCTAGAAAGCCTCAATCACAAGTTGATGCTAGACTGTAACACTTGCTTATAACAGATTTACAGCACTGGTGATGGCATTTTGAATGGTTTAGTGAGTTAGTGTTAATTTTCTTTAATAGCTGTACATTATGTATGTGTATATGTCATCACTGCCTTGCACAATTAACACAAACATAATGCAATCCTATGAAAGTATCATTAAATAACACTGAGTCACGCTGCTAACATAAAGCTAATCAATATGACTCTTCTTACAGCAGAGACACCGATTGAGGAGTTCACACCTACACCAGCTTTCCCTGCTCTGCAGTATCTGGAGTCTGTGGATGTGGATGGTGTGGCATGGAGAGCAGGCCTTAGGACAGGTGACTTCCTAATTGAGGTGTGTGGAATCAGCAAAAATGTATAATACTGCACTACCGCATTTAATCATAGAACATGGAGTGAGAGAGGGGAGGTAACAAGACTTTAACGGTGTTATGAATAGAAGGAGTATGAAAGGACAATTGCACAATCAATAAAATTTATTATTTTAATACAAAGATAAAAAACATGAGGAAATTAAACCATCCATATCACGAATTGCAAGTTTCATTAAAAGGCACATATACCAACACTACCACTCAACATGTTTCGCTTTTTTAAGCTTCTTCAGGAGATTCAGGTAGAATGTATAATATGCTACGGATCAAAAAAGACAGGAATGAGACCTCATGTTGGTTGTTTTGATCAAAAGAAGAAAACAAACAAGTCAATACTGTAATGCTGGCATAACATAAGTATGCAAGTAATCAAAGAGTACAATAGTGGCCAAATAGGGCAAATATACAAAAAATATATTAATGTGAGAAGAGATGAATCTTTCCCAGGCTGCATAAAATTGTATACAAAAACGGGATTTAAGTTGGAATATTGTACGTCCCATATATGTTCAAAGTGCCCCGCCCAGAAGTTTGCTTTCTTGTGGTCGCAGGAGGAAATGAATTTAGAAACAAAAAGAGGGGAACAAGAAGGTACGTGGAAGAGGAATTAGGTATCAATTAATGATATTCAAAAGCTATCAAAAATAAACACAAAGGAAAATTAAAAAAACTAAGGTTAATGACATAAGAGTTACCTCAAGTGCATACTGATAAGGTTGAATAAATATTAAAGACCTGCTGGTCACTGGTCAAGTCCAAAAGGGGATATACATCTAGGGAATGTCCAGCTGGAGTATGAAAGAAACATCTACAGCTAGACCCACTTAGTATAGATAGCACTATTCAGGTGGTGCTCATAACTAGGAAATCTAAAGAGTCATAAAAACAAAAAGCAAACACTAAGTATCAAGATAAGTACATAACTGAATCTGGTATTTTACGGAACAGATGCAGAGCAGTAGCTTACCTGCGTTGAAAAGGCTCAGATGTATAGAGAGAGGTGGGAGAGATGTTCACACTCCCACTCACAAGGCGTCTCTGACAGATCGTTGCGGCTGATGGTCGCATTGATATATTCCTCCCGTCCCGGCGGCATCTGACATCACCGCCGGGACACGGACGTGAAAAGAAGATGCCCACGCGCATGCGCCAGGTCTCAAAAGCGGCGCACAGTATGTGAAGCTATCAGCGTCAGAAACCAACACACCATTTTGATTTAGGGAAAATGGTCCAGATGCGCAAGTCAGGGACTAAAACTTCCAGGGCTCCAGTCAGCTGAATGATTGATTATACACACAGCTTGACTGGTGCCCGGGGCGTCCGTACGGCCACCAGAAAAACAAAACCAAAAGAGGGAATGCAAACAGAGAAGCAATACATAAGGGACTTTTTCACATGTTAAAGCACTGTCAATATAAATAATACATAAAGTACAAATATAGTAGAAAATAATTTTTAATTTAATTTGCAGCCCAGAGAGAGTTCAAGTATGCCCACATATTGAAAAGGAAATATACAAGTACATAGCACAAAAATATCCAAAACCTCACAACAGTCATTTAACTTTGCCAGACATTGAATACATTACATATAGAAAATAAATCAAGCAAAAGAAAAACAAACCAAAACAAAGGGGAAAAAAGAAAAGGAGTCAGAAAAATCATTAGACAAAAGGTTTAAAGCTAAAAGCATCATTTAGACCAGGATACTTTAGGGCAGATAGATCACGTATTCAGCGTGTCTCGCGCTGTAATAGTGTTTTGTCATAGTCACCACCTCTTTCACCTGGGGGGATATGCTCCAAAGCAAAAAAAGTGCATTTTGGAGCAGTGAAAATTGTGAAACAGGCCCATATGGTGGCTTATCGGTGTCTCCATTTTCTGTTTCGATACAAGGGAAACATGGTCCCTAATGCGGTGGGAAAATGGTCGCTTGGTTTTTCCCACGTAAAAAGCCTCACATTCATGCAGCATTACATACACGACTCCAATTGATTTGCAAGTTGCCGTAAATTTGGGTTTGTATAAACGACCATTTGGGAAGGTAATCTGTCGTGCGGCATGAATGTAACGACAGAATTTGCATTTGTGACAAGGTCTTGTACCTTTAGCCTCCTTAGAAATTCCTGTCTGAGAGGTATAGTGACTATGTACAAAGTTATCCCAAAGAGATTGGTATCTTCTGAAGGTGATCTCTGGGTGTTTCTTAAGATGTTTTGATACATTGTCATCTCCCATCAGGAGATACCAATGTTTTTGCATGATGTCACGCACTTGATGGTGCTGACCCGAGAAACAAGTAATCAGCCTGACCCCTGGTTTAGGTTTGACAGGTTTAGAATCATGAATTAGAGAAATTCTATTTCGTTTTTTTGCCCTAATGTAATCTTTTTAAGACATTTATTACTGTATCTATGTTGGTTTAGACGTAGTTGCAACGCTTTTGCTTCCTTTTCAAAGGATACGTTTGAGTCTCAAGTATTGCCCATATGGCACACTGGGTATAAGGGAAGCAGGATGGGAACTGGCAGCATGGAACAAAGAATTTCCTGCAGATGGTTTGCGGAAAAGGGTTGATCCAATGCTGCCATCGTTGTGGACCAATATTTGGATGTCCAGAAAGGTTAATTTCTGCTGATTTAATTCAAAAGTTAATTTTAGATTGTAGTGGTTACTCTTAAGGCTGTCCAAAAATACAAGGTTCCTGTCCAGACAAAAAAGATGTCATCGATGAAGCACCTCCAAACAGGTATTTGCTCAAAAGATGACAGCATGTCATCTCTAAAGAATAGATCACGCTCCCACCCCCCCAGATACAGGTTGGCATAGGAGGGGGCACACTTGGTCCCCATAGGCACCCCCTGTATCTGGAGGTAGTGGGAGCCTCCAAACAAGAAAATATTGTTAGTCAAAATTAATCTGAGTAAATCCAAAATAAATTGGTTGTATAGTTTGGGCGCATCATTGTTTTCGGAATTGAAGCCCCCCCCAAACGCCACCCCCAATTCATGGGGGATGGAGTTGTAGAGGGCTTCTACATCCAGCGCAACCAACCAAGATCCCTTTCGAATAGTGATTCCATCTAGGGTTCAGAGGAGATCACTGGTGTCCTGGAGATAGGACACGAGGCTCTCCACATGAGGTCTGAGAAAATCATCAATGAGTTGGCTGGCTCTCTCGGTGAGGCAGCCATTGCCAGAAACTATGGGACGTCCAGGAGGGTTAGTGGAGTTTTTATGGATCTTTGGAAGTGCATATAGTGTCGATGTTCGCGGTGACACATTAAGGAATTCCCAGGTTTTTTAATTGATCAAGCCTTGGTGGTAGGCTCAACCAATAAGTTGCCGATAAGGAATTGCAGTTAGCTTAACGTGGCTTGCTGGCATTTTTTGATACCATTCTCGATTCTGCATGACAGCCAGAACCATAGATTCGTATTGATAATTGTCCATCACAACCAAATTGCCTCCCTTATCTAAAGGTTTTATAATCAGATTTTTATTCTGTAATTGGGGGGTGGCGGTTGTGGGGGGCTTCATTTCTGAAAACAATGATGCAGTCATCTTTTGAGCAAATACCTGTTTGGAAGCGCTTCATCAATGACATCTTTTTTGTCTGGACAGAAACCAGGGACAATCTCCTTGTATTTTTGGACAGCCTTAAGAGTAACCACTACAATCTAAAATTCACTTTTGAATTAAATCAGCAGAAATTAACCTTTCTGGACATCCAAATATTGGTCCACAACGATGGCAGCATTGGATCAACCCTTTTCCACAAACCATCTGCGGGAAATTCTTTGCTTCATGCTGCCAGTTCCCATCCTGCTTCCCTTATACCCAGTGTGCCCTATGGGCAATACTTGAGACTCAAACGTAACTGCAGTGAAGACAGTTACTTTGAAAAGGAAGCAAAAGCGTTGCAGCTACGTCTAAAACAATGTGGATACAGTAATAAATGTCTTAAAAAGGCTCACATTAGGGCAAAAAACGAAAATAGAATCTCTCTAATACATGACTCTAAACCTGTGAAACCTAATCGAGGGGTCAGGCTGATTACTCATTTCTCGGGTCTGCACCGTCAGGTGCGTGACATCATGCAAAAGCATTGGTATCTCCTGATGGGAGATGACAGTGTATCAAATCATCTTAAGAAACACCCAGAGACCACCTTCAGAAGATCCTGATCTCTTAGGGATAACTTTGTACATAGTCACTACACCTCTCAGACAGGAATTTCTAAGGAGGCTAAAGGTACAAGACCTTGTCACAAATGCAACTTCTGTCGTTACATTCATGCTGCATGACAGATTACCCTCCCAGATGGGCGTTTATACAAACCCAAATTTACGGCAACTTATCCGTATGCACGTGAGGTAACTCTTATGTCATTAGCCTTAGTTTTTTTCAATTTTCCTTTGTGTTTATTTTTGATACTTTTTTAATATCATTAATTGATACCTAATTCCTCTTCCACGTACCTTCTTGTTCCAATCTTCAGGAACATTTGTTTTTAAATTCATTTCCTCCTGCAACCACAAGAAAGCAAACTTCTGGGCGGGGCACTTTGAACATATATGAGACGTACGATATTCTATCTTAAATCCCATTTTTGTATACAGTTTTATGCAGCCTGGGTAAGATTCATGTATTCCCACATTAACATATATTTTTTTGTATTTTTGCCCTATTTGACCACTATTGTACTCTTTGATTACTTGCATACTTACAGTATGTTATGCCAACATTACAGTATTGACTTGTTTGTTTTCTTCTTTTGATCAACACAACAAACATGAGGTCTCCTTCCTGTCTTGTCATCAGCAGCATATTATACATTCTACCTGATTCTCCTGAAGAAGCTTAAAAAAGCGAAACATGTTGAGTGATAGTGTTGGTATATGTGCCTTTTAATGGAACTTACAATTCGTGATATGGATGGTTTAATTTCCTCGTGTTATTTATCTTTGTAATAAAATTATTAATTGTATTGATTGTGCAATTGTCCTTTCATACTCCTTCTATTCATAACACCGTTAAAGTCCCAGGGTTTGTTACCCCCCTTCCCTCACTCCATGTTCTAGATAATAATTGGAATGTTGGTATTTAATCTGACTTCTTTACCTTACCATTCTTTTGCTTTTGATCATACATTATGTCTGTATCCTCCATATGTCAGTTCTGCATTTCTTCTTTATCTTACATTCCTGAAAAATTTAGTAGATATGGGACTTTTTACTAATGACTTCCTATTTTATGTTTACACCCAAATTATTTTGTTTTACATTTTACATGATCAACATAAGCAATGTGATAGTAAAGTGTGGAAGAAAAAAAAACATCCCCCTGAAAGTTAATGTCATATGGTTCTAGTATGCATCGCATACTAGCACATTATGAGAGATTTATATTAAAATAAAGCCCTCAAGCTGAATGGTGTTACTGCTGACAGGTCTTTCATCTTCACCCAGTCTTCTTTCCAGGTTCATATGAATGGCCGAGCTGCGATGACATCACTCCTACGCATTCGTATGGGAGCCATGATCGCGGGGCAGCGCTCTGGCATACTCAATATGCTGCCCCTCAGAGCACAGTGTGCATGCGCCTGTGATGTCACCTGCTGCAGAAATTGAGAACATCTCCTAAACAGTGTATGATTAGGAGATATTCCTTGTACCTTGTACCTCCTATGATGTACCCATATCCATGATTGTCTTACATTGGTGCAAGTTTAGCAGCATGTTGGGGGTACACAGTAAGTGGTATTGATGAGTTGAAATGTTGTCAGAATCAGTAACCATCCAAAATAATATAAATTGTATTACTGTACAAGATTTTTAAAGTGTGCTTTGTATAAGATTTTATGTAATATGTGTAGATTGATAAAACTTTTTTAATGGGGTAAGCATTATAACATTCTTTTATGTGCTTTATTCCCAGGTGAATGGTGTCAATGTAGTGAAGGTTGGCCATAAGCAAGTGGTAAATCTGATTCGCCAGGGAGGGGGCATCTTGAGTATGAAGGTTGTGTCTGTGAGTCGTAAACCAGAAAGTGAAGAGGCTATGCGTAGGAGGGGTAGGTGTACATTCCAAGGCCTAATTTGTTCCTACCTGGTTTTGAGAAGAAAATGTGTTATGGCTGCTCTTAAACTTGAAACAAAACTGTGCTGTTTCTATTGAAGCTGTGTAGATTTAGGCTTTTTGTAGTAAAATGCAAATCTAAATGTGAATTTATTGATCTTGCATGGGAAAATTGGATTTCTTGTCAACGGACTGGAAATGAGTTTCAAGACTGCTGAGTATGCTCTTTACAACAGTGTTCTCAGATTATCTTGTAGCCACAGCAGGTTTTTATTGTTTTACATATGCTCTGGAGGGCCATGCTGTTAAAAGTTATTTTGAACTTGGTTATACATGGGATGAGGATTATATTCCGTGAAAAACAATTAAGATAGATGAATCCCTTGAAGAAAAAAAAAATTGGACAGAAAGTCGTTTGCCTGGATTATAAATCTTCTGTTGATTTCACCTTGAAGAATGAGTGCCTTGTTCACAGGTTATGACCTGTTCATATGTCAGCCAATGGCATAAATGAATGACTTGTATATCTCAGCCTATTACCCTACCATAAGGAAAAAATAAAATGCTTGTTCTTGGATTTGTAATGTAAGCAAGGTTATGTATGTAAATATCTTATGTTTCAAGCTGAAAATGCCGTACTTCACAATCTTCACAGTACTTCAGTGGATGGTGTTTTTCTACTCGTGTGCATAACCTAATTGATCTCTTTCTCATTGCTCCCAAAGACGTACTCTGTAGATACCCCTTTTCCACTGGGGTTTTTTTCAGGCACCTGAAAAAATGCCTCTTCTGCAGTCCCAGTGTGAAAGCCTAAGTGCTTTCACACTGGGGCGGTACACTTACAGGACGTTAGAAAAAGTCCTGCAAGCAGCATCTTTGGGGCAGTTTGCGAGCTGTGTATACACCGCTCCTCCACCGCCCCTGCCCATTGGAAAGCATGGGCAGCGCTGTTGAAGGGGTTAAAAGCGCCCTGCTCCCACCCGAATAGCGGTCGCCAAAGCGCCACTATAACAGCAGTAAAGTGCAATTAAGACTAGCGACGGTTTACCGCTACTACCCCCACCGCCCCAGTGTGAAAGGGCATCAATAATGAATGTAAGCAACATAATACACTTTTTTGTATTTTTATCAATCTGGTGTGTAATTCGCCTATTTTGCCACAACTAAAGTCCCATAATTACTGTATTGTCTCTTCATCCCTGGAAGTTTCTTTAGAAGATAGAGGATCTCTATTTTTCACATATATGCAGAGTTGTCCGTATAACATATAATAATGACTTTCATCTTCATATTTACTATGTTTGAATAAAAATAAATCTTTTGTTGACTGGACTGAAGTTATGACATAAATAGCATCTTTTTTGTGTATCTAAACCCAAAAACAAAAATGTAATATATTGCATCTGGTTTAGTACTAGGAATTCATATTACAATGCTCATAAATTACATCCCTTACATTAATTAGTTCTGACAGATATCTATGATTATCACAAATGTGTGAAGTTCATTCCTTTCATGTTTAAACATCAACTGTAGAAACTTAATCTTATACATCTAATAAAAATGCTGTGTTACTACTTTCTAATAGGGGAATAGTATGTAAATGCTGCTGCTTGCAATTATCAGAGTCTATACAAATGCCAGAATTTATTAAGAAAAAAAAAAGTAGCCAATGACATAGTAGCAGAGTTGACCATTTTTTATTGTATTTCATGAAAACATGTGGTAGTATTCAATAAACTGGATGAAGCATTTTATATCATTCTTTTTTATATGTATGTATCTTTTTGAATGACCTTATAATAAGAAGAATTAGGTGTACATGGAAGAAACGCTAGTAACGTTGGCCCTAGGGAAATAAAAACTGGGCTAGATTTTATCCCTTTATCAAGGACCTGTAGCTTGAGTGAATGTGCACCTACAAGGGAGCCTTTTCTATGAATAGTCAGAAGCAAATTGGGGCAATTGACCAATTTCAAAATTAATTACGATAAATTGGAAATGTTACCTATCAATATCCCTGGGGAACTTTCCTCTCTTTTGTGCCAATCCTACTCATTCATATTGTGAACTGAGTATCTAAAACACTATCCACATCTTTCTAAAAGGTTATATGACCCTAACTACATGGCCCTTCTTGACAGAGTAAATTCAGAACTCCGCATGTGGTATCCCCTTACTTGGCTGGGGATAATAAATGTCATTAAAATGACTGTCCTTCCATATTTTATTTACCTATTACATACTTTTCTGATCCCCCTCCCTTGGTCCTTCTTCTGGCGTATGAGACGACTGTTTTTGACATTTGTGTTACACAGGAAGAACCCCAGATTAGCGTACATGCTATTTTGTAGATTGAAAATGGATGGTGGTCTGGGCCTCCCTGACATAGCTTTATAATATAAAGCGATGGTTCTGATAAGCATAACCAATTGGCATCGTAATAAGCTATGGGTGCTGTTAAAAAAAAGGGGGGGGGGGGGGGGCTTTTGCTGGCAGACCATGGATCCCGGCCACACATAATAGTCTTTCAGGCTGGACATTACCTCACACAATAACGATTTTAACTGTCTGGGATAGACTGAATGCAAATGGGGGGCTGGCCCCAAAGACTTCTCCTTTGGCTCAGTCAGGGAGTTTCCTCTGATTCACACTGGGGGAGGATGTGTGTTTCTTTAGAATGTGGGGGAAATACAGGAACTTGTGCTAAGTTTGTGCTTACTGCCAAATTGCTACCCTTGGAAACTTTGAGAAATGCATTAGGGACTTTCCTATGGATCTCTGGAAATACCAAGAACTCTCTGACTTCAGCTGGAAATTAACCCCTAAACAACGTGTGAAGTACAATCCTTCAACATTTGAGTCTTTATGCGCTACTGTCCCAGATACAAGACTACTCCTTTCCCAGCTGTATGAACTATTACTGGGGTTCTCTGCTACACAGCCCCCATACTTTATTAGAGAATGGGAGAAAGAACTTGAGACTGCCGGAGCATGTTACATGTTACACCCTACATATGGGTGTAACGTATAGCATGCTCCCAAAAGAGAACTTATTCTTTAAGTTATACAAGAACCCTTCACTTACTTAAAGACGAACTCCAGCTTTTGTTAGACTTTACATAGTTAGTTTGGGCTATTCAAGCAATGAATACAAAGCTCCCTCTGATTGGCTGAGTTAGAGATTGTGACATCATCAGCCCGCCTATCTGACTCAGTTAATCAGAGGAAGCTTTGTATTCATTTGCTAGAATACATTGCTTTCTCTGAATGGCTGAGCGCCGTTCATATAGACTCTACTGTGTTCCGGGTATGAGATAGGAAGTCTCGGCTTGAACCCGGAACACAGTGCGGTATGCTCTTTGTAGCCTCAGCTACATACAGTTTAAATTGCACATCCATCGGCCCCACACGTTAGTGAGGAACATAGTTTGTTTGTGCCAAGCTGGCCTAACAAACTGTGCAAAGTCTAACAAAAGCTGGAGTTCAGCTTTTAACCACTTCAGCCCCGGAAGGTTTTACCCCCTTCCTGACCAGAGCACTTTTTACAATTTGGCACTGCGTCGCTTTAACTGCTAATTGCGCGGCCATGCAGTGTTGTACCCAAACAAAATTTGTGTCCTTTTTTCCCACAAATAGAGCCTTCTTTTGATGGTATTTGATCACCTCTGCGGTTTTTATTTTTTGCGCTATAAACAGGAAAAGACCAAAAATTTTGAAAAAAAATGATATTTTCTACTTTTTGTTATAAAAAAAATCCAGTAAACTCAATTTTAGTCATACATTTAGGCCAAAATGTATTCAGCCACATGTCTTTGGTAAAAAAAGGTCAATAAGTGTATATTTATTGGTTTGCGCAAAAGTTTTACGTCTACAAACTAGGGTACATTTTCCGGAATTTACACAGCTTTTAGTTTATGACTGCCTATCTCATTTCTTGAGGTGCTAAAATGGCAGGGCAGTGCAAACCCCCCCCCCCCCAATGACCCCATTTTGGAAAGTAGACACCCCAAGGAAATTGCTGAGAGGCATGTTGAGCCCATTGAATATTTTATTTTTTTGTCCCAAGTGATTGAATATTGACAAAAAAATATATATATATATATATATTTTACAAAAAGTTGTCACTAAATGATATACTGCCCATACATGCCATGGTTATATGCGGAATTGCACCCCAAAATACATTTTGCTGCTTCTCCTGAGTATGGAGATACCACATGTGTGGGACTTTTTGGGAGCCTAGCCGCGTATGGGGCCTCCGAAAACCAATCACCACCTTCAGGATTTCTAAGGACGTAAATTTTTTATTTCACTCCTCACTACCTATTACAGTTTTGAAGGTCATAAAATGCCCACATGGCACAAAACCCCCCAAATGACCCCATTTTGGAAAGTAGACACCCCAAGCTATTTGCTGAGAGGCATGTTGAGTCCATGGAATATTTTATATTTTGCCACAAGTTGCGGGAAAATTACAAACTTTTTTTTTTTTGCACAAAGTTTTCACTAAATGATATATTGCTCAAACATGCCATGGGCATATGTGGAATTACACCCCAAAATACATTCTGTTGCTTCTCCTGAGTATGGGGATACCACATGTGTGGGACTTTTTGGGAGCCTACGGGGCCCCGGAAACCAAGCACCGCCTTCAGGATTTGTAAGGTCGTAAATTTTGATTTCACTCCTCACTACCTATCACAGTTTTGAAGTCCATAAAACGCCCAGATGGCACACAACCCTCCCAAATGACTCAATTTTGGAAAATAGACACCCCAAGCTATTTGCTAAGAGGCAGGTTGAGTCTATGGAATATTTTATATTTTGCCACAAGTTGCGGGAAAATGACAAACTTTTTTCTTTTTTTTTTTGCACAAAGTTGTCACTAAATGATATATTGCTCAAACATGCCATGAGCATAATACATTCTGCTGCTTCTCCTGAGTACGGGGATACCACATGTGTGGGACTTTTTGGGAGCCTAGCTGTGGATGGGGCCCCGAAAACCAATCACCGCCTTCAGGATTTCTAAGGCCGCGTACACACGGTCGGACTTTTCGACCGGACTGGTCCAACAGACTTTCCAGCAGACTTTCGACAGACTTTTGACGGACTTCTGATGGACTTTTTAACAAACGGACTTGCCTACACACGATCACACCAAAGTCCGACGGATTTGTACGTGATGATGTACACCAGACTAACATAAGGAAGTTGATAGCCAGTAGCCAATAGCTGCCCTAGCGTCGTTTTTTGTCCGTCGGACTAGCATACAGACGAGCGGACTTCTGGATCCGGCGGAGTTACAACCTAAAGATTTGAAGAATGTTCCAAATCTAAAGTCTGTCAGATTTGCGACTGGAAAAGTCAGCTGAAGGTCCGGTGAAGCCCACACACGATCGGATTGTCCGCCAGATTTGGTCCGTCGGCGTCCGGTCGAAAAGTTAGACCTGCATAAGGGCGTAAATCTTTTATTTCACTCCTTACTACCTATCACAGTTTCAAAGGCCATAAAATGCCAAGATGGCACAAACCCCCCCAAATGACACCATTTTGGAAAGTAGACACCCCAAGCTATTTGCTGAGAGGCATGGTGAGTATTTTGCAGCTCTCATTTGTTTTTGAAAATGAAGAAAGAAAAGAAAAATGTGTTTTTTTTTTCCTTTTTTCAATTCTCAAAACTTTGTGACAAAAAGCGAGGTCTGCAAAATACTCACCATACCTCTCAGCAAATACGGTAGCTTGGGGTGTGTACTTTCCAAAATGGGGTCATTTGGGGGGAGGGGGGTTGTGCCATCTGGGCATTCCATGGCCTCTGAAACTGTAAGTATAAGACAATGTTGCGCTACTAGTGATGCAATTTATAAAATAGAATAATAAAGCATAAACAGTATAGTGGACTGCACAGATAAGTGAGAAAATAAAAAATATGAATGCAGCGCTAATGTGTAACAAAGTGATAAAGTAAAGTGTCACTGTAATAGGGCGTACACACGGTCGGACTTTGTTCGGACATTCCGACAACAAAATCCTAGGATTTTTTCCGACGGATGTTGGCTCAAACTTGTCTTGCATACACACGGTCACACAAAGTTGTCGGAAAATCTGATCGTTCTAAACGCGGTGACGTAAAACATGTACATCGGGACTATAAACGGGGCAGTGGCCAATAGCTTTCATCTCTTTATTTATTCTGAGCATGCGTGGCACTTTGTCCGTCGGATTTGTGTACACACGATCGGAATTTCCGACAACGGATTTTGTTGTCGGAAAATTTTATCTCCTGCTCTCCAACTTTGTGTGTCGGAAAATCCGATGGAAAATGTCCGATGGAGCCCACACACGGTCGGAATTTCCGACAACATGCTCCGATCGGACATTTTCCATCGGAAAATCCGACCGTGTGTACGGGGCATAAGTGTAAAGCTGATGGTGACTCATAGGTCCAACACCAGCGTGAACAATATACAACATAAGCAAATCAAAAAGTATGTCAAGTAAAAAAGTGATAGGTGAAATGTCCATAAAAGACAGCAAAAAAACTGCAAAAAAAAAAAAAAAACTGCAACAAAAACTGTCCGTGGTGAGCCAAAAAAACAGGAGGTTCCTCACTGGATAAAATGAAGTCCCATGTGTAGATGTTGCATGAAGATGGTAACTAATCGACCACTATATGTAACAGGAATAACCTCTTCATAAGATATTTTGCAGCATAAAGATGGAAATGATTGAAGAAATGGGTACTCTTACCATGAGAAGTGGACACACTCACCATACGGCAGTGAGTCAATCAGGCATTTGGATTCATCAATCCAGCAGATGTTTGATGGAAGAAGCCAGTGTGGAAATACACCTCCATAATTTCATCCAAAGCCATGATAAACAAATGTTGTAGCTAGGACCCCCAAGCCAGCGGGCTCGAACTCCCATGGAGTGGTCACACTTGATGAGATGTGCGGACTCCAGATGATATCACATCAGACCATGAAAAAAAGGAAAGAAGAAAAAGACCTCCACATAGTGCGTGAATCCAAAAAATAAAAATTTATTAAAAAATGCCAAAGCTCAACAGTACAATCCACCTAGTCGGGTGGGTACAAGAAGTGATCACATATAAAAAGTAAAAACCAGTATCGCGTGGTTTCAAAAAGCACAAAGGCTTAGCAATCCGACATGTTTCGGACAAAAGTCCTTCAACTGGGGCATAAAACCTAGTGTTAAGCACCATGCTATATAAAGACCCTAAAATTAACAAAACCGCGGTTCAGCTGAAAGTGCTGACACTGGGCAGGTATGATCATGATCATTAGATCATCTAAGCACACACCTTCCTCGTCGGATGGTCATGTGACTATATGGGCCAATCACAGCCATAAAACACTCTCCATGCATGATCACATGTACGACACTGCCGTAGCAACGTCATCGCGCACTAGTGTTTGCGCTCCAAGCCTCCTTCTCATTGCAGGCATCAGCCTGTGAGCTGACAGGGCTAGGGGTGAGATAACCACACCCACTCTCCCAATATGGGCAGAAGCGTCATCACAATCTGGAAAAACAGCGCTCGTAACCTAATAGCCACTCCTATAACAGGAGAGGCATTTACAGGGTTGGCTCAGCAGCGGCACATAGGAGGATGAAAGAAGAGGATGCCTATAGTCACAGACCAAACCTAAATACAAAACAGCGGTGTGAGGATCCGAAACTGTGATAGGCAGTGAGGAGTGAAATCAAAAATTTACACCCTTAGAAACCCTGAAGGTGGTGCTTGGTTTTCGGGGTCCTGTAGGTGGCTAGGCTCCCAAAAAAGTCTCACACATGTGGTATCCCTGTACTCAGGAGAAGCAACAGAATGTATTTTGGGGTGTAATTTTACATATGCCATGGCATGTTTGAGCAATATATCATTTAGTGACAACTTTGTGCAAAAAAAAAAAAAATTGTCTTTTTCCCGCAACTTGTGTCACAATATAAAATATTCCATGGACTCGACATGCCTCTCAGAAAATAGCTTGGGGTGTCTACTTTCCAAAATGGGGTCATTTTTGGGCGGTTTTGAACTGTCCTGGCATTTTATGCACAACATTAGAAGCTTATGTCACACATCACCCACTCTTCTAACCACTAGAAGACAAAGCCCTTTCTGACACTTTTTGTTTACATGAAAAAAAAAATTTTTTTTGCAAGAAATTTACTTTGAACTCCCAAACATTATATATATTTTTAAAGCAAAGGCCCTACAGATTAAAATGGTGGGTGTTTGATTTTCTTTTTCACACAGTATTTGCGCAGCGATTTTTCAAAGGCATTTTTTTGGGAAAAAACACACTTTTTAAAGTTTTAATGCACTAAAACACACTATTTGCCCAAATGTTTGATGAAATAAAAAAGATGATCTTAGGCCGAGTACATGGATACCAAACATGACATGCTTTAAAATTGCGCACAAACGTGCAGTGGCGACAAACTACATACATTTTTAAAAGCCTTTAAAAGCCTTTACAGGTTACCACTTTAGATTTACAGAGGAGGTCTACTGCTACTCTACTTCCCTCGATCTTACCTTCGCGGTGATACCTCACATGCATGGTGCAATTGCTGTTTACATTTGACGCCAGTCCGGCGCTGGCGTTCGCCTTTGCGTGAGAGCAGGGGGGGACAGGGGTGCTTTTTTTTTTCTTTCTTTCTTTTTTTTATTTTTTTGCTTTTTTTATCTTATTTTTAAACTGTTCCTTTCATTTTTTTTTTTTTTATCATTTTTATTGTTATCTCAGGGAATTTAAATATCCCCTATGATAGCAATAGGTAGTGACAGGTACTCTTTTTTGAAAAAATTGGGGTCTATTAGACCCTAGATCTCTCCTCTGCCCTCAAAGCATCTGACCACACCAAGATCGGTGTGATAAAATGCTTTCCCAATTTCCCAATGGCGCTGTTTACATCCGGCAAAATCTAAGTCATGAAATGCTTGTAGCTTCCAGTTTCTTAGGCCATAGAGATGATTGGAGCCATTCTGGTCTCTGATCAGCCCTATGGTCAGCTGGCCGAATCACCGGCTGCATTCTCAGGTTCCCTGTTGGGACAGGAGAGCCAGAGAAAACCATGGAAGACGGTGGGGGGGACATTAGCCGCTAGGATTGCTTTTACATGAAAGCCGACCGTTGGCTGAAAAGAATGACACCAAGATGATACCTAAACCTGCAGGCATCATCCTGGTATAACCACTCAAACTCCAGCAACATACCAGTACGTTGCTGGTCCTTGTTGGGCATATATTGTAATTTTTTTGTCATGCAGCCTGTGGGCTGAAGGAAAAAAAGAGATTGATCTGTGGGTGTGCCCACCATTAGAATACCTCCCTTCATCCACCCACTTCTAATGATGGGCATACATGCACCATTTATATATGCCGAAGCATGGGGGCATCCACCCCAAAAGTTAGGAGCAAATGGCTCCTCCGCCCTTGCTGCCCCCATGCTTTGGCATATATGCTCTTTTTTTTAACTGTGGTGGTGAAATCACCCCCTACAGCGCTGGAGTCACGGGTTTATGTATCGTGGGAGCAAAAGCTGTTGCTGTCAAGATAAATAAATCTGCGCTGCAACTGAATGGCGTACCTGCTAAGCAAATGATGGTTAACAATAAAACAAAGTAACATTACAGTATAACAGTAAGACTTACCATACCTGCAAAGCAAATACAAAAAAAAATAGTAAAAAAATAAAACATTTTTTAACGCAACCTGTGCCTAAAATATATATATGCCGAAGAATGGGGGCATCCACCCGCAAAAGGTAGGAGCAAATCGCTCCTCTGCCCCTGCTGCCCCCATGCTTGGGCATATATGCTCTTTTTTTAACTGTGGTGGTGAAATCACCTTCAACAGCCCTGGAGTCACGGCTTTATGGGAGCAAACGCTGTTGCTGTCAAGATAAATAAATCCGCGCTGCAGCTGAATGGCGTACCTGAAAACAAAAAAAATGGTTAACAATAAAACACAGTAAACAGGAAAGTATAAAAAATTACATACCTGAAAAGCAAACATGATAAAACATAACAATAAAACATTGCAGAATAGAATACAGTAAAAAAGAGCAGAACAATAGAGAGAGAATAGAGAGAGAGAGAACAATAAAATGACAACTATTTATGTTTTTTTTATTATATATTTTTTTTTTACTTTTTTTTTTTTTTTTTTACATTTTTGTTATAACTGTAACTTTCGTAACTGTAACCAGTTCCAGGTTCGGGTCTCCCAAAATGCAATGGCATCTTGGGAGACCCTGTGAAAGTGTGCCTAGTCTGTGCAATGCTGTACCGTATGCTAAAACTCAACTAGTGTATGGTAGCACTCAAAACATTCACCAATGCAAAGATCAGGATTGTCAGGACAGGAGGGACAATAATAGCGGGTGTCACGTCTATATCCGCGTTTTCTACAGACACGGCATTTTCTTTGAGGGGCTCGTTGGGTAGGGGTACTCAGGAGGACATAAGAAAAATGCCTCTCATGCAGCCGACTTACTGCATTTGGTTGGGGAAGGTGAGGTGGAGCACCGTCAGGAAACAGAAGGGCTCTGACGATCTCTTCCTGGAATTTAAGGAAGGATCCAGTCCGTCCTGAAGCTCTGTATAGCACATGAGCATTCAGCAAAGCCAATTGAAACAAGTATACAGACACTTTTTTTATACCAGTGTCTGGCCTTACGGGCAACTAGGTACGGCGCCAACAACTGGTCATTGAGGTCCACCCCTCCCATATTTTGGTTATATTTGTGGACACAGAGGGGTTTTTCCACAACACCAGTCGCTGTAGTAATTTGGACAGTCGTGTCTGCATGAAGGGAGGTAAGAACTAAAACATTCTTATTATTCCTCCACTTCATAGTGAGCAAGTTGAAGCAGGCTCTCTTCACCAGCCTAAGACGGGAATCTACAAGCCGCTGGGGAAAGCCCCGGCGATTAGATCGCACGGTGCCACATGCTCCAATCTGATGATCAAACAAGTGACTAAAAAGCGGCACGCTCGTGTAATAATTGTCCACATTGTCCTTTCCGAATAAGGGTGACACCAATTCCCACACAATCTTGTCAGCGCTTCCTATGTAGTCAGGGCAGTTTGTCGGCTCTACGTGACTATTTCTTCCCTCATAAACCATAAAACTACATGTATAGCCTGTGGCCCTGTCACAGAGCTTATACATCTTGACCCCGTATCTGGCACGCTTGCTGGTAAGGTACTGTTTGAATGACAAGCGGCCAGAAAACTTAATCAGGGACTCATCAACACAGACAACTTGATGGGGAGTAAACAAGTCTGTAAAACGCTGGTTGAAGTGGTTTACGAGGGGCCGAATTTTGTAGAGCCGATCATATCCAGGGTCTCCACGAGGACAACAGAGTTCATTGTGGTTGAAGTGCATGAACCGCAAAATCTGCTTGTATCGTGCCCTGGCCATGGAAGCAGAGAATACGGGCATATTGTGAATTGGGTCAGTGGACCAATATGACCACAACTCACTCTTTTTGGTTATGTTATGCCCATGAGGAGGGATAGGCCCAGAAAGATCTTAAATTGTGCTAGATTTCCCTAAGCTCCTGTGTCATCCATGTGGCTCCAGCCTCCAGGTACTGTCAATTTTTTAATCCAAGTCTCTGCATGACCATCAATTGACTGCTGTATGCCTTGGCGAACATTTAATAATTTTTTTATCATTAATAAAAAGTTTTTACTTTGCCTCTGAGGGTCCTATTTATGTCTGCTGATCAGCGCTGTTCACCCCTTTGATTATATTTCGCACAAAGCGCATCCTCTGGAAGGTACATTTTGAATACTTTAATCTAATGCTGGCCATACACTATACGTAAAATCGGTTGAACCCATTTTTGAAAACTGAACATTCGGCCGTGAGAGTAAACGATAGTGCCATCATGTAGTGACCGATAAATCGTTCAGTGGACATAAATTAATTAATTTTTTTGTTTGTTTTTTTACAAATACCTAGCGCAAACATGTTCGGACAGGAAACACATTAAGCTTTCAATTTATCATTCATTCGGCAGAAAATTTCCAAACTTGTCCTTCGTTTTTTCGGCTCAAAAATGTCCCAACGATTATCGATTTTGTGCCCATTAACTGGACAAAAAATGAACGAACTGTCTAAATGACCGAATTTTGGCTGATTTTTCGTATAGTGTATGGCCAGCATAATCCCACCTACAAATTTTCCTAAAGTTGCTGTCTACAGTGTATTGTCACAGATCTGGATATCATGGCTTAGAGCATATAAGCAATTTTTCACTGTACAAATGACTTTGCCATGTATTTATTCTGTCGCCAATTCTTCAGGAACTTGTGAGACAGTTTGCTTGAGAGATACAATGTATGACAATGAACGATTTTCTGTCTTCTGATAATTTTTTCTACTACACACTAAATTTCAATAAAAATTTGATTATAAAAATTTTTTTTAAAAAAAGAATTCATTGCTAAGGTTCAGCATTTCAGTACTCTAGCAGTTAGTGACATCTTTAGCCTTATATTTGCAGTTCCTAAAACCTTGGCAACCAATAAGAAATAATCTTTATCTAACCCGAACACAATAAACTGAAATCTGGTTGCTAGGAATTTCTGTACTTTGTGCAGTGTAACAGCAGTGCTCCTAATGATTAATGACTACATTCTATGAAAATCTGATATAGCTTAATGGTGATATGAGAATGTTATTTTATGCTGGATTATATAGACATTTTTAAGGGAAATCAAGTTTGTAATATTTTTAAGATAGTAGTAAGCAAAGAAGAAATTCAGTTAATGACAGAAAAACACATGTGTGCATTAAGTAAAATTTACATGCGTTCGTGTTGCAGTAAAACAAACTTATAAATGTACAAGTAGGTAATTCATTACAGATACTCATCATCTGCAGTAAGTAGAGGGATACATAAATAATGTATCTCTAAAGCAGCTATTATATAGCAACAGTTTTTTGACTATGGAATAGTAGAGTATTTGTACTGTGTTAGCTTTTGACATTACACCGAGTTTGGATTTAAGTGATACAATTTTTTGGCTAATTTAAGTTATTAAAAATGCAAGCTTTTAGGGTAACTTAGATCCCTTCTTCAAAACGTATAAAGCCTTAAGAAGGGGTCAAATTGTCCTGAAAGCTTGCATCTATAGTAACTTAAATTAACCATTACTGTGAAATATTAGGGTACCTCCAACAGCCTGGTTTGTTTCCACCAAATGTGGCTGTATTGCTGAAATTATCTTTGTTACTTAAAAGTTTACCTATTACGATTAACATATTTCACTTGTTTCTGGCTTCAGCATTTTGTATTTAGGATGAATTCTTTTCATTCCATTTACCTCAAGGAAACTGACATGGCTGTAAATATAAGTGCAAATTCATTATAACTTAGTATTTATTTATTTTGAAAACATTTCTGCTTTCCTATTACATCCGTTTTGTCTAAAGGATGCAACTCATAAATGCTTAATTTTTCTTTTAGTAACAGTATTTTGGCATTCATGATATGGTATGTACCTGGATAGAAACCTGGTTACAGGAGCGCATCCAGAGAATAGTGATTAATGACATATTTTCTGAAGTGGCTAGAGTTGTGAGTGGTGTGCCCAAGGGCTCTGTTCTGGAACCAGTTCTGTTTATAAAGTTCATATTTAGTATTAAAGTTCATATTTAGTTCATAAACTATATAGATTTTGGAGTAAGTAGTTCAATCTCAGTGCTTGCTGTTGATACAAAGCTAAGCAGGGCAACAACTTCACAACAGGATGTGACATCTTTACGAGAAGACCCAGTTAAATTAGAAGGATGGACAGGTAAATGGCAGATGAGGTTTAATACTGAGAAATGTAAAATAATGCACTTGAGAACTAAAATAATGAATGCAAGTCCCTCGCTAGGGGGAAAACCTTTGGGGGAATCGAGGATGGAAAAGATTCTGAGGGTCCTAGTAGATCACAGACTGGGCAAAAGTATGCAGTGCCAAGCTGCAGCAAGCAAACTAACAGACCATTATCATATGTTAAAAAAAGTATTTAGGGGATAAAACTATAATTCTACCAATTTACAAAACTCTGGTTCAGCCACATCTTGAATATGCAGTACAGTTTTGGTCACCAATCTTCAGGAAGGATGACTTTGAACTGGATAGAATCCTGAGAAGGGCAACAAAGCTAATAAGAGCTGGAGGATCACAGTTATGACTGCAAAAATTAAACGTATTGTCTATGGAGAAGAGGCTCTGAAGAGCAAATTTGTTCACAATATACAAATTCTTAAATGGTGACCCAAGGTAGCAGATGCACCATGGCAACAGCAAATCTTAATAGAGGTTAAGATTGTATTGTTTTCAGTTTTAAAGGATGGGGGGATTTTGTTTCTCTTTAAAGCATTTGCATTCTGAGTTTGTGATTCAAAAGTACTTAAGTCAGACACAATCAGGCAACTAGCATTTTTTAGGTAGGCCAGCAAAGACAGCCCCCCTACTTTCCTCAAATAGAGTAATATCCTCATGCAGAGATATGTTGGCCAAAGACAATGAAAACATTAGTGTAGTAATGTGAGTTATTGTTTAGTCTCTTTGGATACCAAGGAACTGAACAATAACTATTTTACAACATCATGTATCAAAGTTTATTATTAACAAAGTCTTTTGATGGACCTTCTCTCCATGTGTAAACACAATAAATGCCCCTCCTGCCTATGTAAAAAATAGCCTGTCATTTACACACAAAATGTGTGCTAATCATAGTATAAGATCAGACTCTTAGGCATTAAAGTCCTTGCCTGTCCAAGCAGATTTTTTTAGCCAGCATCATACAACATAGAAAAAAACAACATGTCCAAGAGCATGAATGTTGAATGTTTATCAGTAGGTATGACTGTGTGGTAATCTGTAATTCTGCTGCAAAGAATAAAAAGTGCATGAATTTTCACATTTTTCTAATGCTAAATCTGAGGTTAACCATAGGGGTCCAATTATTCCTCCTACTCACATAATTGTTGCTCTTCAACAGACCTGTCTGTCCATGTGCAAGAACCTCAGAGGTCTGCTCTTTACATTGCTTTCTCTAGTTGTTTGCTTGTCTTCTATTCATCACTATAAAAGAAACAGCTAAACTGAGTCAACGGGTATAGATTGGTTATGAATCCATTGTCTCTAATTGTTTTTGGCACTGACTGTTATCATGTTATGCACATGGTGAAGTACTTAGATTTAGGAATACATTTGATACCTCAGATTTTTTTTTTTTTTACTGAATTGTATTATTTGAGGCTTTTGGATAACATACAAGGACATATTCATTCATACAGAAAGGGATAAGGAGAGAGCTCTACTTAGCCGTGTCACTCGAGGTGTTAAAATGATCACACTGCAGTTTGTTTCCATTATTTTGTAATGACTAGCAAGGATTAGCTGGTAATATCAATGTACCTCTTTTGTAGACAGAAGCTCCACGTGGATTCTATTGTGTTTTTGGTTCAGGGGGAAATTGAAAGGGAAATGTTGATTCATAATTTTTAAATGTTATGCTGTACCACAAATCAGCATGCTTAAAGGAATCTGCCACAAACCTGGGCACTTCAAACAGTATACGATGAAAAAATGCAAAAGCAGAGAAAAACCACCAGACAAAACGATTAGTGAATCCAAAGATATTGGTTATTTTATGCAAATCCTAACTTTTCCTGGCAGAGTTAAGTCTTACTCTTCGTCCTTTATCGGAGTAGACAGATATGCTGAGCAAGAGGGAGCTTGGGAAGTGGGAGAGGCCAGGGCCAAGCCTAACTTTAACATGAAAAGTCAGTATTTGCATATACAGTTGTGTTTATAAGTTTAAATACCCTGGCAGAATTTATGATTTCTTGGCCATTTTTCAGAGAATATGAATGATAACACAAAAACTTTTCTTTCACTCATGGTTAGTGTTTGGCTGAAGCCATTTATTATCAATCAACTGTGTTTACTCTTTTTAAATCATAAACAGAACAGAAACTACCCAAATGACTCAGATCAAAAGTTCACATACCCCAGTTCTTAATACAGTGTATTACCCCCTTTAACATCAATGACAGCTTGAAGCCTGTTGTGGTATTTGTAGATGGGGCTCTTTATCTTCTCAGGTGGTAAAACTGCCCATTCCTCTTGGCAAAAAGCCTCCAGTTCCTGTAAATTCTTGGGCTGTCTTGCATAAACTGCATGTTTGAGATCTCCCCAGAGTGGCTCAATGATATTGAGGTCAGGAGACTGAGATGGCCACTCCAGAACCTTCACTTTATTCTGCTGTAGCCAATGATAGGATGACTTGGCCTTGTGTTTTGGATTATTGTCATGTTGGAATGTCCAAGTACGTCCCATGCGCAGCTTCCTTGCTGATGAATGCAAATGTTCCTCCAGTATTTTTCCATTGAAGTATTATGTGGGTATGCTCTTTGTTATCGTGGTTCAGTCTTTGTCTAGTCCTGCTCGTAGCCTTGATCTTTTTATGTTATATAGATAATGGCCTTCCTGTGTTTAAGCTTAAGTACTAAGATCTCTCCTAATTGTTCTACAGTAACTGTTTAGATTCAAATATATGACTTTCTAGGACCAATTGGAATCGAAATGGAGGGTACATGGGATATCCAGACAGTTTCTAGTAGTGAGATTTCCTTTTACTTCCTGTCCCATATCCAACAACAGTAAGTGAGAGGAAATCCTTCCAAAGTACCAGAATCCCTTGTTATCTTCACAGTCACCAGAACTAGTGTCCCTATTGGTTGTTTCCCCTCTATTTCTGTTCTGGTGATAACTGAACAAATAAAGCGGGTGAATATCCCCAATGAGGACACAGACAACAATAAAAAAAAATGACAGGTGTTCCTTTTTGAAAGACAGGTTCCTGCGGCCTGGGAAATAAAACTGCTTAAATGAGCACCTAACCCCTGCAGTGCAGGGGCAGCTCCACTGCAATGGGGCATGTTTTCCTTTCCCTGGAGATGTACTTTAAAATGTGGTTTAGTGGGTTAGATGCCCTGTAGATTGTAAATACTTTCACCTGTAAACATTCCAGATCATGCTCCAAACTTACATGTGCTCCAATGTCATTTCTGCTGTGCATCTGACACTTTTCTGGGTGTTGACTCATTTTATTTATTTTTTGTTTTTTTTGCTTTTTTATGTTTGCGTGTGTGTTGTTTTTGGTGCTTTTATATATTTATTTAAATTATTACTGATCATTTTTAAGAATTCCTTATCTGGCCACTTATTTTTCTGTATTACACTGGTGAACTTGGCAAAACACTAGTAACCAGTGGCGGACGGTCCACAAGGGGCGCAGAAGTGCCGCTCCCCACAGCCCACACCATCTGTGTGGCCATGTACTGTGTGGGGTGCCGGACCAACAGGTCTCTACCTGGTCTGTCACCCCCTCACAAGCACATGACCACAGCCCGAGGCCCCAATTGGCCAGGTTTATATTGTCCTCTGGGCGCAGAGCACTGCGCCTTGAGCCCTCCCACCCTGCGATACCAGCGAATTGGCATCTGGCTTCCTGCCAATCAGTACAGGAGGCGAGGACTAAGTCAATGCAGAACCAGGCGCCGGGCACCAGGGGAACTGCTGGCTGCTGGATGGCTCTGCCCGTAGGGTGAGTGCGGAGTCCAAAGTCCCTGATTTTTTGTATTAATAGTACTTACCAGGGGATAGACATCTTCTACATTATCTGTTAAAAAATGAAAACCTTATGATGTGTGAGAGCGTACATAAATTACTGTTACTTTTTTCTTGCACCTGCAGTAAAGCAAAAACAGAGAGTGTGATTTATTTTTTGTATCTTAGCTAGATTTCTTTGTTACTGTAGGGAGCTGGAAGGGCCCAACCGCTACCCCCACCCCCCCACCAAAATGCTCCAGTACCAGCCACCACTGCTAGCAACAGTTCCATTTTGTAGGACACCCGCTACTTTTTCACCAACAATTTAATTGTATAGTTATTAGAAAAACTGAAATCAGATAGTGGTACTGTAGTCAGGATAGTATCTACTTTATATACAGAGCTACCACTGCACTATACAATCCACAAGTAGAGAACTTGCACTGAGAGAGAGGAAATGGTTGCATGTTACTTGAGCTGCAGCCCTGTCATTGTCAGTATTTATTAGTCCTGGCCCCTTCACATTTTAGATCCTCATTTGACTTTACCTACAGTTTTTCTGGATAAACACAAATAAAATGCCCAGTGTGAAAGATCATTTTAAATGTTCTGCTTGTGTGATGGGCCCTGTTAACTTCCCACATTAGGGGTGAGTGAAAGGCGTCATGGTAAATGTAATGCTTGTTCTGTATGGCATTTACACATTGGTTGCCCTCACATTGATTTTAAACCAGTCTCATGAGCCATTTGTGACTCTTAGTTCCCTAAGGTTTGCTCGCAGCAGCCTTTCTGAAGGTGCACAGCTTTGAATTTCACATCTATCTATATATATAGCAACTGTAAAATTAATTTCCTTAAAGCATTTGAGGAATACTGTCCCTCATGCATGTCAATTTATAGGAGGCATTAATAAACATTATGAAAGCTCTATAATTACTTACAGTAGTTAAGTTGGTTAAAAAAGACATATTTACATTAAATCCAACCTCCAGAAAAATAGAAAAAGATCTGTATTGTCAGAAGCCCTAGCTGATTCAAGGAACATTTTATAAAGCTTGATTTAACAGGGGAAATTTAGCAAATTCCTGGATCAAAATTCTGTCAGAGCATGCACAATGGAAAAATGTTCCAATACCACCACAGGCCTAAGTTTAATTCACACATGCTGCCATCATTGCCATCTTCTGTCTCCTTGAGCACAACTGACCACCATTAACACCTCTTTCAAACAATGCTGCTCTGGCACAGATAACATCTGCTCCCACAATGGTAAGCCTGCTACCATTACCTTTTCATACTGGGGCCATTGCTGTTGTTCTTTGTAATGGCACCTAATTTTTTGCAGCTGTTTTACAGTTGCAAATACTGTGAATGTTTTGTAAGCAAGATCCACACTGTGCTTTGCAGGATTCTTTCTGTCAGGTTGCAGTGTTTGGGCACTATTAAAACCCTGAATATACAAATAAAAATACTATCAAAAATATGTATAAATGTAAATCAAATGTGAAATTGTTATATAGGTTCTTAGAAATTATACTTATGTATTATTTTTTGGCTGAAAAGCCAACTCTCTGTCTCCAAATGCTACTTTTTTCAAAAAGAATGAAATTCTGTTCAGCCAATATGTACAATTCCTATAATCTTGGTGCACAAAATTACAATTTCATTTACAATTTCTGGTTAAAATAAGCTACCTCTCCGCCTCTAAAGTGGACTCTACAGTATCTGCCACAAATTTTTTAAATATATTTCTACCAAACAAGATTTTTTTGGGGTTTTTTTATGATATCTGCCCACTCTTTCCCTCAAAAATAGTGGCCTGTCCAAAAAGGTATAAATTGAATTGTAAAATGCAATCTGCTTGTTCTCCCTCTCTCTCTCTTTTTCTCACAGAAATAGTGGACAGTCTAAAATGGATTAAAATTTTGTAGCAAATCTGTAAAAATTTTTACTTCAATCTGTGAAAAAAGGAGCCTATTTTTTATTGCAAAATGCAATTTGCCTACCCTCTCCTAATAAATTGTGAAGTTAACAATCAAGGGTTCAAAATTATGGTGCAAAGCTGTATGCTTCTTCAAACTCCAGTGAAGAAAAGTCTATTTTTAAATTGTAGATGCCATTGGTCTACTCAATCAGGGAATTGCAGCTGTTCTGTACAAGCCTTATAACTCTAATGCAAACGGTATGCCTTTTCAATGTTCTGTATCCAAAAAAGACACCATTGTTTATTTCCAGATGCAATTTCCCTGCTCAATCACTCAGAAATGGTGACTTATCAAAACTGCTGACTAGCTGTGGTACAAAGCTGTATGATTTTTCCATCTTTATTGTCCAAAAAATGACACACGTTTATAAATTCCAGGCTCGGTTTTCCTGCTCAGTCACTCAGACATTGTGGCCCGTCCATAGAGGCAGTGTTCAAAAGAAGACACTTTTTTAATTTATGTTTTCTTACTCCCTCAAATAAGTATCAATAAAAGTTTAAAAGATGTCTTACAAAACTGTACGATTTCTCAAACTTAGAAAATACGCAATTTTTTTACATGAAAGCACCCTGCTCTCTCCCTCTGAAATAGTGGCATATGAGAAAGGCTTCAAAAGGCTGCAAATATGTACATTTTTTCCATCTTCAGTCTCAAAATAGACATTCTTATTTTTCATTATTTCATTAGCTTATGCTTGCTCTCTTCCTTTGACATATAGAAGGAAAAGGAGTATGTATTGTTTAGCAAATCAGTACATTTCTTCTGGCTTGTGCCTCTAAGAAAGCATTCTCTAAATTTGATTTCATGATAAAACCTGCTTAGTCTAGCCATCTTTTATTGCAGCCTAGTAAAAATGCTTATACAGTGGGGAAAATTATTATTTGATCCTCTGCAGATGTTGCCCACTTACAAAGAAATGAAGGGTCTATAATTTTTTATTATAGGTGTATTTTAAATGATAGAGGCAGAATATCAACCAAAAATCAATAAAAAAAACATGAAACAAATGTTAATAAATTGAGTTGCAGTTCAGTGAGTAAAACAAGTATTTGATCCCCAAGCAAAACATGACTTAGTACTTGGTGCAGAAACCCTTGTTGGCAAGCACATGGGTAAGATGTTTCTTGTAGTTGTTGACCAGGTTTGCACACAACTCAGGAGGGATTTTGGGCCACTCTTCTTTATAGATCTTCTCTAAATCCTTAAGGTTTCTTGGCTGTTGCTTGGCAACTTAAAGTTTTAGCTCCCTCCATACATTTTTTATAGGATTAAGGTCTGGAGACTGGCTAGGCCACTCCGTGAACTGAATGTGGTTCTTCTTGAGCCACTCCTTTGTTGCCTTGGCAGTAAGTTTTGGATCATTGTCATGCTGGAAGACCTATCCATGACCCATCTTCAGTGTTCTGGCTGTGGGAAGAAGGTTTTACAATACATGGCCCTGTTCATTGGCCCCTCAATGCGGCAAAGTCAGCCTATACCTTTAGCAGAGAGACAGCCCCAAAGCATAATGTTTCCACCTCCATGATGGTGAGTTTGAATGGAAGAAAGAGATTCTGTGCACAGGTGTATATTATACACATAACGAGTTGTTAGGAGCACCTTCTTGAATTGACAGGACTGGGTACTGCATGAGCACATACTGTAGCCAGTCTGTGTGAGCCAGAATTTTTGTTGGTTGGAAGGGGATCAAATACTTATTTTACTCACTGAACTGCAACTCAATTTATAACATTTGTATTGTGTTTTTTCTGGATTTTTGGTTGATATTCTGTCTCTATCGTTTAAAATACACCTATGATAAAATTTATAGAACCTTCATTTCTTTGTAAGTGCGCAAACTTACAAAATCTACAGGGGATCAAATAATTGTTTTCCCCACTGTATGGTGTGCAGCGCAACCAAGCCATATATGAAATATTTGGCTTTTGACTGTGACATTACAAACAGACTTTTTTTCCAAAATAAATATGCCTCATCTTCTCCTCTAACATAGTGATCAAGTACAAATGTTGCATAATGTGGAATGCATCTCTAGAATATTTATGGATGCTGTGTTTAAAATATCATAATTGTTTGCTTGAAAAATATTGACTCATCTCTCTTTACATTGCTGCCCAAGGCCCCAATAAAGCTGCTTACACGCTCCAGTCATTGTGTGAGAATTTTAGCTTTTGTCTCTGAAATACTGTGATTTTTTTTCTTTGGCCAAACAACTGACTAAGCTCTCGACTGTGGGTTTGTGCTATGCTGCACTCTAGGTTGACAATTTGTTAAACTTTGTATATAATACAGTGTGTTACTGAAAAGAAGATCAGCACAAGCTATGTTATGTGACTTCTTTTGCAACTACTTGGCATTTTTATAGCCTTAACTTAATTTTTTTCCAATGCATGTACCTTTCCAAAGATTTTAGCTCGCTTGCTGCTACCAAAACTCAATTCTGTCCTGTCACTGCTTAACAAAAAATCAGTTTCTTTTGCAAAAACTAAAGCCCCACACACACGGGCAGAATGCTGGTACAAAAATCACCAGATGATATGTCGGCTGGCTTCTGTCAGACATGCATGCTGGAAAACCAGCAGCTAACCGACTCCCAATCAGCGCTCTCAGCCAATGGCAGAAAGCACTGATCAGAGTGTTCTGGTGGGGGGAGCCGTCCCCCCGTCAGAAGACAACAGCTCAGCGGGGGAGATCGGTGAACTAACCTCACATGGGAGCTGTCAGGTTTTTTTTCGTGCAACCTGATGTAGTGTAGTTTGTACAAGGCTTAGCTAATAAAAATTATTTTGGGATAAAAATCAGTTATATTGGGTTGCTGCTTCTGTATGTAAGCCAATGAATAATGTAAAAGTAAAGTAAATTAACACGCATGCAATTTATGTGATGCCAGAATACAATGTAGCTGATGCTGTCCCTGAGAATCGTAACATTCTGTAATTCCACATACGGCTTTAAAGCGTTTGTTACCCCAAAACTTCATATTCCTGATATGTGCCTGCTGTACTATGTCTAAAATTATAAATTAACTTGCGTAGAGCGCTACCCAGAATTGGTGAACCTACCCCCTATTAAACTCTGTGATTAATATTAATGTGTAAACCAAGTAATTCCTAGTAATCAACAATATATAAATGAATAATACATAAGTACTTCATTGAAAAGTCAGTGATATTAAATCTTCATTATTGTCAAATAAAGTTATCCATCATGCAATAATGCCAAAGTGCTGTAGATTCAAATAAAGTGCAGTTCATGCTTCCCTTCAGTATGTCCACTCACTCACCAGCTGCTATGTACCCTCAAAGACAGGAGTCAAATGCGCTTTCTAAGTATCCTGGGTCTGCTGGTCCATGTTGTCCTCCTCACTAGCTTGGCTCCTCAGTAAAGTGCTCATGCATATGTGTGGATAAAATGGCAAAAGAGATCTACATAGTGTAATTCCATTTATTAACAAAAATCAACAGGTTAAAAACATATCCACTCACATTTTTATGATGGTATACAAGCATAAAAAAACAAAACCGGTTTTCTTTTTATCATCGGTCGGATATGACGTCATCACCTGTGATCACCTGTTGTGGTTGGCCCCTCCCACAGGGCGTTATCAAAGAACCTTGACACACTAACCCCACAAGATACTTGGCAAATCCTGCACCCTATCGTCAAGAATTTTACCTTTTCCTCACCCTCACACCAAAATTAATTCAAGATCGTTTACTTTTTTCACTATCATTTAGGCCTAACATTTTTCCAGACAGTGACTAGAAGTGGGTGGGAAGTTGTACTGGGTATATGCTGATGGTTGGGGTTAGCGAGATATGATGGATACATGCTGTAAGTGGGAGTAGGTGTGATGTGCTGGATGCCTGCTCTGTGTGTGTGCTGCTGCATCCAACATATTCCCCCCACTTTCACAGGAGGGATAGAGATGTGCTGGAGACATTCTATGAGGGGAAGGAGGGTGGGATGGTGTGCCACCTTCTCTGGCTGACGGCACTTGTAGTTCATTCTTTCACAGGAAACTGAATGAATGATGCAGCTGTGTGTGGTAAAACATGTACGGGTGGAACATATACCATGTTCCAAAAGGTGAACTTAGCCTTTAACCTTTAATTTTATTTTCAATAATTTTTATTAGTTTTGTAGGTACATAAGCAGTAAACATTCAATACAAGAAAAATTGGGGGGGGGGACGTTTCGTATACAAAATGCAAAATAACATCACAACATGGCCAGCAAGGACCAAGAATCATTAAAATAATATGAGGCATGTCTCAAGATACCGAATGGGTTATACAATCGAAAAAATAAAGGAAAATTAGATCAGCAAACCAAGTCAATCCTTTCAAGAGTCTAGATCAGTATTATAAGCTTGTTGATGGATAAAGGAGCATCTGGTCATATTATCATTAAGCTAATGGAGAGGCGAACAGGAGGAAGCACCCCCACCCACCCCTAAAGGGATCAAGCTGTGGGCAAGGGGTCTCCCTCCCCCCCAGCTCACCAGACACCAGACCAAAGCCACCTCTAAGAAGCTGATGTGCTAACAATTATTAAATGGAAATAACAATTCAGGTTTGGCTAGATCATAGAACATTCGCTATGAAACAGTGGGAAGAGAGGTTGGAAAACAGAAGATAGAAGAGAAGGAGAAAAGAAGAGAGAAGGGAATAATTGAGAAATGGGAAGTTCCATTAGGGTCACTCAGAGCTCCATCAAGTGGAGGAGATAACGCCTGGATATAAGGGGACATGGCAGTATTTGGCCCAGGGTTCCCAGGTAAGTTCAAATGTCCGGGTTTTATCTTGTATGATTCTGACTATTTTCTCTTGTGCCATGATCCAGGATATTTTATGCTTCACCGCTGTGATAGGAACCGTAGTTTTTTTCCAACGGGCAGCTATTGTAATTTTGGTGCCCAAAAGGATAAAGAAAATCAGATTTTGCGTATATTTATCAACCTTGCTCACTTTAAGGTTGAGGAGTGCTATGTCTGGTGTTTGGGGGACCTTAACAGACGTTACTTTGCGTATCAGAGAGAATACTTTGACTTTGACTCCTTATACGAGAGCAGGACCACCATATGTGATACATTGTTCCTATATGATTACAGTTTCGGAAGCACAGCGGGGAGGCATCCGGGTAAATCTTTGCAAGAAGGGAGGGAACTCTGTACCATCGGATTATTATCTTAAGGCTGGCTTCAACTAGAGATATATTCAATATACCTTTAAACGAGCGTTGAAAGCAGGAAAACCACTTGTCCTGATCCCAGGAAATATTAAGATCACTTTCCCAAGATAGGGCGTAGGGAGGTTTAGCCGTGCCTGAGGCAAGAGAGGAATAAATGATGGAGATCCCGCCCCTCTGATCCGTGGCGTCTGAACACCATGATTCATAGCTCGTAACCTGAGGAGGATCTGGTTTATTAGGCCAAATGGAATGGAGGAAGTGTAGTAATTGTGTGTATCTGAAGCGCTCAGAGGGAGGCATCTCAAGTTTACTTGTGCAGAATGCTATAGATATGGGGTCTGTAGATGTGAAATAATTTCCAATTCTAGACCTTTATTAAGCCACCAGCTAAATGCTAAGATGTTCATTCCTGGCAAAAAGTCAGGATTATGGAATATATGTGTTAGTGGTCGAAGAGTAGAGATCAGGGATGGGTTTTTATGTAATTGATCGCACAGAGCCAATGAGTGGGAAAGAGTGGGAGATAATATGGGGGGTCTAAGCTTAGCAGGAGACCATAGTAAGAAGCCAATGGTGTGGAGAGGGACTGCTTGGCGTTCCATTGAGACCCAATCAGGTTTGCGGCCCTGTGAGTATACAGTGGAGATCTGGGCCAGCTGAGCGGCTTGGTAGTACCACCAAATGTTAGGTAAGGCTAAACCCCCTTGTGATTTAAGTCTAAATAGAATGTGTTTCGAACATCGTCTTCCCTTGGATCCCCAAATAAATTGTAGAATTTTGGATTGCAAAGCATGTAATTATGATTTCCGAATTGGAATAGGTAAAGACCTGAAAAAATAAAGTAGGCGAGGGAGGAGGGTCATTTTGATTGCATTAATACGACCTAGCCAAGATAAATTATGCTTAGCCCAGTTGGTAAGGTCTAAAGACATTTTATAAAAGATGGGCGGATATTTGGAGGAGTATAAGGAATCTATACTGGAGGAGAGATTAACCCCTAAATAAGGAACGGACATTGAGCTCCAGGAGAAAGGGAAATGGTTTTGTAGGTTACCTAGTAGGTTAGGGGGAACCGTGATGTTTAGCGCTAGTGATTTGGAGACATTTACGCGAAGGCCTGAGATTTCACTGCATTTGTCAAGCAGGGAGAAAATGTTGGGGGTTGAGATCAGGGGAGATGTTACAAATAAGAGCAAGTCAATAGCAAATAGAGCACATTTGTGTTCTTGTTTACCACAAAACACCCCCCTAATGTCCGGATGAGATCTGATAGCAATGGCCAAGGTCTCGATTGCTATAGCAAAAAGGAGGGGGGAAGTGGGCAACCTTGCCTAGTGCCTTTTTCTATAGTGAGGGGTTCAGAGTAGCAGCCCTGGAGTCTAACCTGTGCACAGAGTACAGGGCTTGTAGGGTTCCTAGAAAGTGTGGACCAAAGCCCCATCTCTCCAACACACTGAATAAGTATGGCCATGTTACTGTATCAAAAGCTTTTTGGAGGTCGATCGATAACAAGAATCCTTCCTGCCGGGAACCTCCATCCCAATGGGAATTAAGGATGAATATGATGTCCACTGCTCTCCTTATCTGGTCAGGTCCCTGTCTCCCCGGGATAAAGCCCACCTGGTCCTTATGAATATACAGAGCTTATGAATATACAGAGAATTTTTGGTAGTAACCAACAGAAAATCCATCTGGTCCCGGGGCTGAATTTTGTTTAAGCTGCTTTATCACCTTGAGGACTTCCGATTCAGTAATCGGGTCATCTAGGAGGTCAGAATGTTCCGAGGATAGTTTTGGGAGAGGGACATTGTTCAGAAATTCCGCTATGGGAGGCTGAGTTCCTGAATGCTCAATTTTATATAGCGAGGTGTAAAATTCATGGAATGTTTCCATGATGCGGCATGGGTTTTGTGTGAGCTTCCCCGTCTGAGATCGTATTTTGAGGAAAGTATGGGAGCGAGTCCGAGGGGAAAGTTTTGCTGCTAATTTGGCTCCTATTTTGTCAGCCTGGTAGTAAAATGAAGCTCCTGACCATCTTAGGTGTTTCTCAGCCTCAATGGTGAGTGCAAGATTTAGCGACGTCCGAATTGACTCCAGGGATTCTAAAGACTCCCTAGTGGGGTGTCGTTTATGTGCCTTACTCAATGATTGATATTCCCTATTAAGGTTGCTGATGTCTACTTTACGTACTTTTTTAAGTCATGAGGTAATTTGGATAATCTTTCCTCTAATAACTGCTTTGTGGGCTGCCCACAATGTTTCTGGAGAGACTTCATCATTATTGTTTAAGCGGAAGTATTCTTGAATTTCCTGTGTAATAATCGTACATTGGACTGGGTCGCTTAATAGCCCTTCATTAAGGCGCCAAATGAATTTTTTGCAAGGGTTGTGGGAGTGTTGCATGTATAATAGAACCATGGAGTGGTCCGAGATGGAGGTGTCTCTGATGACTGCTTTAACAGCTGAAGGGATGTTGTGGGTATGGATAAAAATATGATCAATTCTAGTGTACAGGTGGGTGGGGGGCAGAGTAGTGAGTATAATCTTTGGATCTAGGGTTTAATTCTCTCCAGATGTCCACCAGGCCCAAGGAATACAACGTGGAGGCTATCTTGGTGCTCTGTTTCAGAGGTTTCCTTGATTGAGAAGGGCCTGACCTCGATTTGTCAAGGGAGAGATCGAAGGGGAGATTCGTGTCTCCACCCATGATTATTTTCCCCTCTAGCAGCAGGTCTAATGTGGACATCATAGAGGAAAAAAAAGAAACTTGGCCTTTGTTTGGGGTGATACAAATGAGTACTGGATACCCTCAATGGAGCCTTTTACTAATAGATATCTGCCTGCTTGATCACGTATGATATCGGTTGGAGAGAATTTCAGGTGTTTTGCAAAACATATGGCTACACCTTTAGTTTTATTGTCTGCTTTGGATAGATAAAATTGGGGATAGTTCCCATGCAAAAAGGAAGGGTTATATGATGACAGGAAATGTGTTTCCTGTAATAATAGAACCTCAACCTTTTGTGATTTATAGAGGTTAAACAGTTTTCGTCTCTTAACTGGGGAATTTATCCCTTGAACGTTGTGTGTAGCGATACAAATGGGAGAAGATGTATGGGTGTCAGAAACCACGGATCAGAGGGGGGGATATACGCATCTTCCCATAGACTCTTACCTTTATCTTCAGATGAGGGTTATATGTCACAACCACTGATACCTGGGGATTTTGATGATGTATCTGCAGGCGTTGTGAAAAGTGTCTAAATGACCCTATGGAGAAGTGAGAAAGGAGAAGATAGGAAGTAAAAGAGGCCGAACCTGAGGAAGAGAGACACGACAAGTCAAGAACACTGAGTGTAACTATGAAACAAGCAATAAAATTACAACATATGTAGAACCTAAGTTTCCTTGCAGGAGAGTGAGGCAACATGCCACCCCCCCCCCCACGTTTTTCCCAGAAAAAGGAACCCCAAACAGAGGGGTTGTTATGCAGTCTCCAAGTGGGGGAAAATGCCACTCCGAGACAAGTGGAGGCGAAGTGCTGCCGCTCCAGCCATTCTGCCAAGAAAAATAGAAAAATGTTTTGGAGGAAAAAGAAAACAATAACTCCAGGGGAAAAAAAAAAGGGGGGAAGAGGGGGTTGGCAGTCAGTAACGAACAGGGAATCAGGGATGTGGGGAAAAATGTCATTCTAACGCCGTAGTATGTGGGTCAGATCCGAACCCAGCAAGATCGGTAATGGTGACATACAGAGTCAATGACCCAAAAGCTGACGGTGAAGTCTCAAAAGTGGGAAAAAGGTTTGATTGCAGATTTCTCGTTAAGGTGGGCGACCATCTTTAGATCTCTTAGCTTGTTGCTTGTACCACAGGGGTTTGATGGGACTCATGGGTGGAGGTCTTTTCGCTGAGATTGGGGTCCTGGGGTCCAGAGCTGGAGCAGAAGAAGGAGTGAGGGATATGAGGCCCAGTTGAAGGATCAGACGTTCTCCATCTGCAAATTTGTGAAGCCGTAAGATTTGTTCAAGTAGGTAAATTTAAGGCGAAGGGGAAACGACCATCTGTAAATGATCGATTTTTAAAACAGGATTTGCAAGAGTGGTTTTAAGGATCTCCGTTTTTGTATTGTATAAGGAGAAAGGTCGGCAAATACTTGAATGGGGTGTCCTTGTATGAAAAGGTTTTCTGCTTCCCTGGCTTTATGCATGACCTCCTCTTTAACTCTGAAAAAGTGAGGTTTCACCACTATGTCTCTGGGCAGACCGTCTTGGCGAGGTGGTTGGAGAGCCCGGACCAACTCCAGCCGGTAATCTGGTATGTCAGGAATCAGATTTTTAATGAATGAACGAACGATTTTGTCGGTTTCCTTGAACGACTCAGGAAGGCCTCTCAGTCTGAAATTATGTCTGCGCAATCTATTTTTGAGATCGTCAATTTTTGAGAACGCTATGTCTAGCTGTTCATGTAGTTCTTGGATCCTGTCAGTATTTTGATTGGCAATGGCAACTGTTTGATCGGTCTTGGCTTCAATCGCCTCAGTTCTGGCTTCCAGGTGATGCAGGTCGTCCTGTATCGTGGATGTAATTTGTGAAGCAGTATGGGCCAGACCTCTGGAGTGCATTTTAGAGAAAGTCTCCATTAAAGATGAAAAGTCTGTGGGGATACAGGTGGGAGAACCAGCATGAGCTCCTGGATGGTCTGGAGTGTTAATGAAATCATCCATTGGGGTAGGGGGGGACCATCTAGAGTCCTGCCAATCAGGGATTCCGTATTTGAGGGGGATAATAGCATGTCTTGAAGGTTACTCACTGTTGGGAGAAGCGATCCCTCTGTGTGTGAGTCTTGGGCTGGAGAATTCGCCATGGATTCCTCTGTATTCTGTGCTGGGCCTCGTGGAGGGATGGCAGCCGCCATTTTGGCCGGGGTCGGAGGTCCGGAGTTGAGATGTCGGGATAAATCCCCTCTAGCAGAGCCCCCGATCATGCAGGGGGGACCCTGGAGTCTTAGGGGAGAGATGTGGGGGCCTGATTGGCGAAATCCTCCGCTGTTGATCGCTGTGGCAGAGAACGCAGGCTGGAGCGGTGCGGAGCTCTCAGAACATGCGACTGTTTTTGGAGCTGCCGCGCATGCGCCTCTAACCTTTAATTTTAAAGTTATACCAGTTGGATTGCTTTGAAAAATAAGTGTAAATGCACCAAATGTGTTTTTAGCATAGATTAAACAAATTTAACATAAGATAATCATTATTACTCAGATTTACATTATATAAAACACCTGTGATATGCTTGGCATTGTATGAGATTTAGGTATGGATAAGTGCAGCGCTAGTTATGTACAAGAGGTGAGGGTGTATTTATATATATCTATTTTCTGTGATGATGCGGTACATTAGTGGCAATGATGACATCTGTCTGGCTCTTCATAGCGAGGCTTGGCTGTTAATGTTAGAACCATATGCCCCTCCGCTGACTGGTTTGTGGACGGAATGTAACTGGCAGTGATAACATCCGTTCGTCTCCCCCATAGCGAGGCTTGGTTGTCATCGTTGTAATCATATGCCGTCCGCCGATTGGTCTGTGAGCGGAAGTTATGACATCTAGCCTCGTTTTCACAAAGAGGCTTGAATGTTGGATTTTTTTTTATATAGTTTGCTGCTACAGATTGCTTGATCATAATTACAATGGATGCCGTTCATTTATACATGTGGTGTCTTCGCTATATATGGTTTATTTATTGCCTTTTGGTTCGGCAGCTGAATCAATTAACTACCTTATGCAATTGCTTTCCGCAATTGAAACGAAAGTGACATCGTGCGGAGCTTTTTCCGGCGTCATGTACATTTTGGGGTCACCATTTCTATTTAGCGGTGTAGATTTAGGGGGGTCCATACCTCAGATGACGACTGGTTAGTCGAAACGCGTCATCTGGACCTTCTTACACACATCGCTCTTGTACCTGTATCCAATCATGATAAGCCTATTTACGTTCTTCGAAATGTGAGTGTTCATTTTAACATTATAATAAATACTACTTTTTTAAACGGTATCACACTATACAAGCTTTTTTTCTCATTCTATGACGCTTGTCACGTGGTACCAAGCCTCTGTCATCTACATAAAGTTGTGAGGTCCATATTCCATATCCCATTGATGTTTTGACCTGTGATGCTGATCAACCGATGTGGATCCAGGATACCAGCTGCATCCATTTGGTTTATGAAACCTAACAAACCTTTAATGACTTGGGTGGTATAAGCCTCTCCAAGCCATTACAATCTGGTAAGCCTCCTCCTATCTATGGTGGTGGTGTTTCTGGCTATCTTTTCATCTCGAGGGTCACACCTGTGGTTGGATTTCTACATATGTTTGCTGGATCATATATACATATTTGGACTTTTTGAATTGTGCATTTATGCTTTGGACTGTTCATTTATCTATTAAGGCGTAGGCACATATTAGCACAGTTAAATTCATTTACTCACATGCAGTGGATTTAACAGTATTGTTTTGAGTTACTACATTTCAAAGGTGTTCATACATTGTGATATTTATAAATACACCCTCACCTGTTGTACATAACTAGCGCTGCACCATACCTACATTATTGCTTTTTTCTACAGCTGTGTTGGCTGCTAGTTTGTAAATCTTTTTCACAGCGCAGTATTTTTTTCCATTTTTTTACATTGTATGAGATTTACCTACAGTTGTGCTCATAAGTTTACACACCCTGGCAGAATTTATGATTTCTTGGCCATTTTTCAGAGAATATGAATGATAACACAAAAAAACATTTTCACTCATGGTTAGTGTTTGGCTGAAGCCATTTATTATCAATCAACAGTGTTTACTCTTTTTAAATCATAATGAAAACAGAAACTACCCAAATGACCCTGATCACAATTTTATATACCCCAGTTCTTAATACTGTATTGACCCCTTTAACATCAATGGCAGCTTAAAGTCTTTTGTGGGGTTTTTGGATGAGGCTCTTTATCTTCTCAGATTTTAAAGCTGTCCATTCCTCTTGGAAAAAGCCTCCAGTTTCTATAAATTCTGGGCTTGCATGAACTGCATGTTTGAGATCTTCCCAGAGTAGCTCAATGATATTGAGGTCAGGAGACTGAGATGGCCACTCCATAACTTTCACTTTATTCTGCTGTAGCCAATGACAGGTCGACTTGGCCTTGTGTTTTGGATCATTGTCATGTTAGACAGTCCAAGTACGTTCCATGCGCAGCTTCCTGGCTGATGAATGCAAATGTTCCTCCAATATTTTTTGATAACATACTGCATTCATCATCAATTTTGACCAAATTTCCTGTGCCTTTGTAGCTCACACATCCCTAAACATCAGCGATCCACCTCCGTGTTTCACAGTAGGAATGGTGTACCTTTCCTCATAGGCCTTGTTAACTCCTCTCCAAATGAAGCGTTTATGGTTGTGGCCAAAAAGCTCAGTTTTGGTCTCATTACTTCAAATTACTGTACCAGAAGGTTTGAGGCTTGTCTCTGTGCTGTTTGGCATATTGTAAGTTGGATACTTTGTGGCATTTGCGTAGTAATGGCTTTCTCCTGGCGACACGACCATGTAGCCCATCTTTCTTCAAGTGCCTCCTTATTGTGCATTTTGAAACAGCCACACCACATGTTTTCAGAGAGTCCTGTACTTCCCCTGAAGTTATTTGTGGGTTTTTCTTTGTATCCCGAACAAGTTTCCTGGCAGTTGTGGCTGGAATTTCAGTTGGCCTACCTGACCATAGTTTGGTTTCAACAGAACCCCTAATTTTCCACTTCTTGAATTCCTTGGATACCTTTTTATATCCCTTTCCTGTTTTATACAGTTCAACTACCTTTTCCTGCAGATCCTTTGACAATTCTTTTGCTTTCCCCATGACCCAGAATCCAGAAACATCAGTGCAGCTCTGGATGAAAGAGCCCCTTGGGACATGACGTGCTGCTACACACTGCCAGCCAGATGAGTACATTCAGTGCTGTTTTGTAGCCTTTCCAAGTCCCTTGGTTTTCAAGTTCCTTTTGGGTCCACATTCTGGTCCTTTTGTTCCCTCTGTGACCCCCAGTTGCTTGTGGTCCCGACTTGCATTGTTAGCCTCTGGGGAGACGGCGGTGGGACCTTCGCCCCCATTTTCTGGGTGAACTGGGCTAGAAGTATTGCCTGGGAGTGGAGACACAGTCAATCTACTGTGTACAAAGATATTAAGAACGAACGAGCATCTAAAAAATGTAAAGGAGATTCTAACACCTCTTTCTCTGACAATACCAACTACGCACCGGCTTCAACGCATGAACATGAATCATCGAAGGTCTGTACTTCCATAAAGACAGCTCCCCTGAAGAAGCCTGATCTATGGGCAAAACATGTCGGGATTCTCTATTATGCTGTCCTGTTTAACATCCTAATATCAGTATTGTACATGCCTGTGTCATTTGTTTTTATATCTTTTTTGTTTTGCTCCTCAAAATAATAAATAAATCTTTTTTTTACTGAATATATTTGACAATATATTTTTGCACCACCTAAAATCCCCACTCCACTTTCCTATTGTTTCTATGTCAATTTGGGGATTGGTGCTATTATCTAGCTGTACTCTCCACGACCAATTACCTGTTCATCTGGATGAAAGATGCAAGGGTCTGCCAGGAGTCCAGAAACTCATTGACCTTATATACACACACACTAATTACAAGCAAACAGATCACAGGTGAGGCTGGTTACCTTTAATAGCCATTCAAACCCCATTGTGTCAACGTGTGTGCATGTTATCAGGCCAAAATCACCAGGGTATGTAAACTTTTGATCGGGGTCATTTGGATAGTTTCTGTTTTCATTATGATTGAAAAAGAGTAAACACAGTTGATTGATAATAAATGGCTTCAGCCAAACCTTAACTATGAGTGAAAGAAAAGTTTTTGTGTTATCATTCATATTCTCTGAAAAATGACCAAGAAATCATAAATTCTGCCAGGGTATGTAAACTTATGAGCACAACTGTATATGTCCAGAGCAGCAACATTTATTTGCAATGCTCTATATAAACTACCATCCTGCAGTAAGTTTACAAGTTATTGAATGCATTTTGTAGTTGCTGAAATTGCATTACACTAATCAGGTGAATGGTAATTGAAACTCCTATTGTTATCATTATCCTGGCCTATTCAGCCCTTTTACATAAGGAACTGGGTTTTTGTATCTTCAATAATATTAAGGAAAAGCAATGTACTCCAGTAGGTAATCAGTTTGTAAACTGTTATGTAATTCCATTTATACATCAGCAGCATCACAAACGAATTCTACAAGATCATAATTCATACACTCATCACCTCCCTACCTAAATTAATGTTCAAACCCCAGTCATGTTTTCAGTCACAGCACCCTTTAAAAGTATAAAAAATCTTGAGTAACTACAGTTTGAAATGTAAAAATTAGGGCTGGGGAAATTAAAGATTAAGTCCTCGATTAATCAGTGATTTTTTTGATCGATCAAAAACCTTTTGATCGGTACTCACCTCTCCGCCGGCTTCCGGGTCTTCAGGGAGTTCCATCGGAGATCCAGTGATGTCACGGACATCGACGTCACCGGACTCCTCCCCCCTTCCCCAAGTGCCTCCGTCTGCTAACGAAGGGAAGGGGGGAAGAGTCCAGTGACATCGATGTCCGTGGCGTTACCGGACAGCCTGGACAGTGATGGTAAATATGGAGGTGGTTAACTGGGATCATTCAGTGATCTAAGTGTAGGTTAATTTGCTAACCTCCGTTTTTAACATTGTTGTCCTTAGAGGCCGATAAGCTGTGATATTTTTGTCCTGTGGATCGGCTTCTGCTGTTGCCATGATGGCGGCGCTTGCTTTTGATTGACGCGGTACCAAGTAGAAGCTCCCATTCCAGAAACAGAGGATCCTCTGATGTGGTGGAAACTTAATAACCATTGTTTTCCTGTCCTAAGCAGTTTTGTGCAGACACTTCTTTGTGTACCGGCAACATCTGTTCCGTGCGAAAGACTGTTCAGTTCTTCAGGGTATATCGTCAATAAAATGCGATCATGTCTGCTTCCAGAAAATGTAAACACTCTGGTATCTCTGCGTGACTGGCTAAAGTGATGCCTACTTGCCTACTATAAAGTGACAGACAGTCAATATATTAGATAAGTTTTATACTTAAAGTTAAACTACATTTCTATGATTTTCTTAAAGTTTAATTTAAAAAATTACGTCAGTGCTACAGTTTGAATTTAAAACGTATTTGTGTTAACTGTGAAGTTAAGTCATGGATTGTGGAAACTAACTAGTGTCGGGTGATTGTATATTGTGTATACCACATTTACCACTGACTAATGCAGAGTTGCAATGCAAGGAGATCAGCTAAAAGTAGTTGGATCTGTATATGTGTTATAATTCATCGAAATTAGTCATTTTAATCAGTAACAGCCCTAGTAAAAAATTGTAATGGTTACTTATGATTGGGAAACCTGAACCTGGGATGATGCACACGACTGCCTTGATGAACCTCCCCCTCACATCAGAGGTCCCCCTATCACATAAGAGCCCCCTTCACATAAGATATCCCCTTTATGTCAGAGTGCCCCCATCACAACAAAGTCCCTCCATACACCAGAGGCGCCCGTTATTTCACAGTCCCCTATCACAGAGTTAGAGTCCCCTCATCACATCAGAGCCACCTCTGTGCATGATAGCTCCCCCTTCACATCGAGGTATATCCATCACAAAGTCTCTCCATCACATCAGAGTCCACCATTAGGACTGAGTTTCCCTCTCCCCATCTCTGATCCAGGGCACACTGGGTTTCATGTTTGTGGCACCTCGGAGGAAACCGAATGGTATCCCAGGGTGTCATGGCACCTTGGTTGAAAAATACTGGTCTAAGATCTTCCCTTTGCTCCAAAAACTACCCTTATGCCGCATACACACGAGCGGAATTTCCGTCAGAAAAATCTTGGACCGTTTTTCGGGTGGAATTCCGCTCAAGCTTGCCTTGCATACACACGATCACACAAAAGTTCTCTGAACTTTGGACTGTCAAGAACGCGGTGACGTACAACACTACGACGACCTGAGAAAATGAAGTTTAATGCTTCCAAGCATGCGTCGAAGTGTTTCGAGCATGCTTGATTTTTTGCGCGTCCGAATTGCATACAGACGAACGCATTTTCGGATAGGAACTTTTTCCGACCGAAAAATAGAGAACCTGCTCTCAATCTTTTGCTGGCTGGAACCTCTCATCGGAGTTTTGTTGGTGGCATTTCCGATCGTGTGTACAGGGCATAAGGAAGTAAATAGCTAGTTGACCTATTCTCCAGGAATCTAGAACCCAGAGATGAATGAATGTATTGAGAGGTTTGAGTGAAATGAAATATTTCAACTTGAGGAACATCAAATTGCTGCTGATTAAGGTAAATTAACATATTTAACAGAACTTAGATAAAACTATAAAATTATTTATTTAAAAAAATCTATTTTTGATTTAGCATGATATATCTTATGAATAATGCCAGATTTAGAAACAAAATTCCCTTTGTTGGTAACAAAATGTATATTTCAAAATAAAGCTCTTAAAGATTATTCCATGCTTTACTAGCTCATCCAAATATAAAGGGATCCCCAACAGAGCTGTGAAGTAAAGCAATACCTCATAAAATGATTATTAGGCCAAGGAAAAAAATATCAAAACAGTGATACTATGGAACCATAACTACGTCTACTTATTTTTGGAATTTGTGTGGATACAAGAGTTAAGATTGCTGGACTTATTCCGCGCACACACTAGCGTATTTTCCGTCGGAAAAAACTTGGATGGCTTTTCCGACGGAATTCCGCTCAAGCTTGCCTTGCATACACACGGTCACACAAAAGTTCTCTGAACTTTCGGCCGTCAAGAACGCGGTGACGTACAACACTACGACGAGCCAAGAAAATGTAGTTCAATGCTTCCGAGCATGCATCGAATTGTTTCCGAGCATGCGTAGGAGTTTTGCACGTCGGAATTTGTACAGACGATCGCATTTTCGGATAGGAACTTTTTCCGACTGAAAAATTGAGAACCTGCTCTCAATCTTTTGCTGGCGGGCCAAACTTCCAATCGTGCGTACGCGGCATTAGGGTGCAGTGTGACTTTTCCTTAAGATAAATTGTATAATCATCGAGTACATGTACGTGTAATAATAACTAGACCATTTGCAAGAAAGACTTCTCGCCATGCTTGCTTAAAAGTGCAGGGATCTGCTGCATTGTCTCTATTTATTTTAGAGTGATAAATAATAGAAGTTTCAAACTACTTTTTGACTATTTCTATACTAGCCTGTGTAAAGCCTTTCCTTACCAGGCAGTTTGCTGTGATAGTTTGTCTGACAATTACTCAATAATCGTGGAACACTGCATGAAAACAAAATGATATAATTTTTGAGACAGATCTTTTATTTGGTGGCATTTAACCTCTTCACACACATATAGTATTGTGAAAAAGTTTTAGGCGGTTGTTTTTTGTTTTTTTTAATCAATTTACAAAATGCAAAGAGAGAATAGAAGAAAAACTGAAATCAAATCAATATTTGGTGTGACTACCCTTTGGTTTCAAACCAGCATCAGTTCTTAAACTTGCACACTTTGTATGCTTGCACAAAGTGAGGGATTTCGTAGGATGTATGATTAACCAATTATACCAAGCAGGCGCTAAAGATCATCAATTTCATATTTTGGTTAAAACACAGTCATTAACCACTCCAGCCCCTGAAGGATTTGCCCCCTTAATGATCAGGCCATTTTTTGCAATACGCCACTGTATCGCTTTAACGGACAATTGAGCGGTTGTGCGACTCTGTACCCAAACAAAATTGATGTCCTTTTTTTCCACAAACAGAGCTTTCTTTTGGTGGTATTTGATCACGTCTGCGGTTTTTTGTTTTTGCGCTATAAACAAAGAGCGACAATTTTGAAAAAAAATAAAACTATTTTTACTTTTTGCTATAATACATATCCAAAAAAACACATTTATTCATCAGTTTAGGCCAATATATATTCTTCTACATATTTTTGGGAAAAATATCACAATAGGTGTATATTGATTAGTTTGCGCAAAAGTTATCGAGTCTACAAACTATGGGATAGATTTAGGGACTTTTATTTTTTTTTATATAATCAAGAGGGGGAATGATATGTGTATGTTCTAATGAGTGTTATGTGTGTATAAATATACATACACACACAATAGTACATGGGTGTATTGCATGTGTCAAAAAAGGGGAAGAAAACATTTTTTTAAAATTGTTTTTACTAGTAATGGCGGACAAATCTGACCCCAAATGACACTTTTTGGGGACCAGTGACATTATTAAATTGATCAGTGCTATGGAAATGCACTGATCACTGTAAAAATGACACTGGCAGGGAAGGGGTTAACACCTAGGCGTTGTTCCCTAGGGGTTGTTCCCCAGGCAGGTTCTAACTGTAGGGGGGATGGGCTCACTGGGACATGACAGAGATCACTGTTCCTGATCACTGGGAACAGAAGATCTCTGACATGTCCCCTGTCAGAACAGGGATCCGCCTTGTTTACAATGGCAGATCCCCGTTCTGCCTCTATACTAGGCGATCGCGGGTCGTCGACGGACAACGAGTCCGCCCGACCTGCGGGCACATTCCCGCCCGCAACTGTGCCTGCGCATTGCTGCCAATCTGCTGCAGTATATCTGCGTGAGCTGGTCGGCAAGTGGTTAACTGAAACAGAAACAACTGTGTAGGAGGCTTAAAAATAGGTGAGGAACAGCCAAACTCTGCTACTCAGGTGAGGTTGTGGAAGACCGTTTCATGTCACAGGTCATACACCATGGCAAGACTGAGCACAGCAACAAGACACAAGATAGTTATACTACATCAGCAAGGTCTCTCCCAGGCAAAGATTTCAAAACAGCCTGAGGTTTCAAGATGTGCTGTTCAAGCTCTTTTAAGAAGCAAAAAGACACGGGCAACGTTGAGGACCATAGACACAATGGTTGGCCAAGGAAACTTAATGCATCAGATTAAAGACACATCATTCTAATCTGAATACACCACTCTCTTAAAAGTCATACCTGTGCAAAAAACATGACATTTCAAATGAACATATGTGTGTCACTGGCGCAAAATGTTAAATGGAAAATACTTATATAGTGTTTTAAACCTGTAAGCCTTAGATACCTGAAAAATCGATAACTGCTATAAAAAAATAAAAAATCGGTTGCTGCAATCAAAAAGTTCACCAATAAGTGAAAAACTAAAACTAAAAATTGAATTTGTGTTGACTGCGCTACTCTAATCTGAATACACCACTCTCTTAAAAGTCATACCTGTGCAAAAAACATTACAAAAAATATATGCTTAAACCATATACTTTAAAAGTCCTTTAACTTATATTAATTGTTATTTATTAGACCTACGTATAAGCAAAACAATTTATATTTAATTACAAAAAAAAACACCAGAAAAACATAAACTTTTATTTTAATAAAAAATGAATGAAAAAAATATGAAAAAATATTCAAAAATGAATAAAAATAAAAATAATATTAAAAAATAAATTAAAAAATATAAAAATAAAATAAATAATAAAAATAAAATTAAAAATAAAAATAATAAAAAATAAAAAATGAAAAATGAAATAAAAAATAAAATAAAAATAAAAAAAAATAATAATTAAAAAAAATATATATTAATAGAAAATAATAAAAATAAAAATAAAGAATAAAAAAAAAAAAAAATATATATATATATATATATATATATATATATATATATATATATATATAAATGAATCAAAACATATACATAAAGTGCCTAGTAAACCTCTATGAAACAGTTCACGTCAAGTTCAACATTCAACCCCAATGGCCTCATTTTATTTAATTTGAATATCCAGTCTCATTTTTTGACACCTCCCTTCGCATATTCAAGTTCCTCCAGTTTTGTTCTATCCCGTAGAACTTCAAATGTTGGGGATCCCTTCTATGTACATCCCTAAAGTGTTTCGACACGCTGTGGTGTTTGAACCCTTTCTTTAGGTTTCTGACATGTTCCCCTGTTCTTGCCGAGAGTGCCCTTGTAGTTCTGCCTACGTACTGCAGTCCGCAATTACATTCTAACACGTAGGTAACGTGGGTACTGCAACACGTAATTAATCGTATCTATTATAGCCCATATCCACAAATCTTTCAATCAAAATATTAGTTTGTGTGAAAAAATCTTCTATCAGGTCACAATTGTGTCTAATCCTAATGAATTGGTCCTTGGGTATGGCCTTCTTCCACTGAGGGTGGTGGCAGCTTCTTATTGGTATATAACCGCTTTGATCGGTTTCTTTAAAATGCGTTCTAGTACTTAGTTTGTTTATATTTTTAAAAAACTTCTAAATCGAAGAATTTTATACTGTCCTGATCGATATTGGCAGTGAATTTTATTCCATATTGGTTCACACCTATATGTTTAACAAACTGATCTAATTTTTCCCGACTGCCTTTCCAGACGATCAGGATGTCATCAATTAATCTTTTATATAACAGCAAGTGTGGCCAACATCTTCCAAAGAGATCTCTTCCTCCTTCCACTTATTAAGGAAGATGTTGGCCACACTTGGTGCATATTTATTCCCCATTCCCCCCCCCCCTTAATCTGTCTGTAGTAGCTGTGATTATACCAAAAAAAGTTATTACCCATGGCCATTCTGAGTCCTTCCAATATAAATCTCCTTTGTTTTAATCTCAATTCTGACAGGTTTTTCATTGCCCATGCCACTGCTGCCAGGGCATCTGTTTGTTTGATGTTAGTGTACAACGACTCCACATCCGATGTTACTAGTAATGTGGAGTCGTCTACATGGATCTTAGAGAATTGATTACATCTTTACTATCCTTAATAAAGGCTTTACCCTTCCCTGCCATTGGTTGGAGGAATACATCCAGGTACTCACCTAACCTGGAGTGTACTGATCCAATACCACTAATTATGGGCCTACCCGGTGGTTTTGTTTTATTTTTGTGGATCTTGGGAACTTAATATATTACTGGGACTTTTGGTGCTTCAGGTAATAAATATCTCCCCTCCTTCTTATTAATAATTCTATCCACAATGCCCTTATTCAAAAATTGTTTTCATTTAGATTTTAATTCTTTATTTGGGTGCTTTTTTAGTAGTTGGTATGTGCTAGTGTCTGCTACCAATCTGTCTAATTCTGTATTATAGTCTTTTTTTGTCAGAATTACTACCCCCCTCCCTTATCAGCGGGTCTTACCACTATATTCTTTCATTTTTCTAATTTCTTAATGCCTTGCCATATTCTATCATTTTTGGGATTTTCTGGTTCAATATTCTTGATTTCTTTCTCTACCATTCTTTTAAATACATCAATGTGTTGATTAGTACTAGATTTGGAATTGAATGCGGACTTATTCCTCAATTGGCTATGTTTGTATATTGTATTACCCTGTTGTGTAATAAAATATTCTCTCCCTTTTCTAAAAAATTGGTTCTTTAGATTGAGTTTTCTAATAAATTTTTGTAGGTCTATAAATGCTTCAAATTGATTAAAAGGTTTGCTGGGTGCGTATTTTATTCCACCGTCTAATACCAATAGTTCCTCCTTGATTGAAAGGAAATAGTTATAGAAAGGAAATCAAATAGTTCCTCTTTGATTGAAAGATTTGTGGATAATGGCTATAATAGATACGATTTAGAGTACACCCGTGAAAAAGTTGGAAATATGGATAGGTAGATTATATTAAAAAATAAAAGTAGGGAACAAAACCAAAAGGATAAAATACCATTTATAACGGGATTCAATAAACAGTATAAAGCATTGGAAGGAATTATTAAGAAAAATTGGCCCATAATTAGCAATGACCCACAGTTGAATAAAGTTTTGCAATCAAAACCGACATTTATATACAGAAGGGCAAAAAGGATTAGAGATCAAATAGTAAAGAATGTACCTGACCCCCCAAAGAAGATGTCAACTTTTTTTTTAGCCAGAAGGGATTTTTTAGATGTGGCAAATGCAAGCCCTGCAGGCTCACTAATAGGGAAGGAAGAAAGATAACAGGTTTTCAGTCCAATTCAACTAAACAAAAATATACGATCAATAAATTAACTACGTGTTGCAGTACCCACGTTACCTACCTGTTAGAATGTAGTTGCGGACTGCAGTATGTAGGCAGAACTACAAGGGCACTCTCGGTAAGAATAGGGGAACATGTCAGAAACATAAAGAAAGGGTTCAAACACCACAGCATGTCGAAACATTTTAGGGATGTACATAGAAGGGATCCTCAACATTTGAAGTTCTATGGGATAGACAAAATAGAACAAAACTGGAGGAACTTAAATATGCGAAGGGAGGTGTCAAAAAATGAGACTTACTGGATATTCAAATTAAATACAATGAGGCCATTGGGGTTGAATGTTGAACTTGACGTGAACTGTTTCATAGAGGATTACTAGGCACTTTATGTATATGTTTTTATTCATTTTTATATATATATATTTTTATTTTATTCTTTATTTTTATTTTTATTATTTTCTATTATTATTTTTTTTATTATTTTTTTATTATTTTTATTTATTTATTTTTTTTATTTCATTTTTTATTATTTTTATTTTTAATTTTATTTTTATTTTCATTTTTTATTTTATTTTTATATTTTTTTAATTTATTTTTTATTAAAATAAAAGTTTATGTTTTTTGGGGGTTTTTTTTGTAATTAAATATATATTGTTTTGCTTATATGTAGGTATAATAAATAGCAATTAATATAAGTTTAGGGATTTTTAAAGTTTTAAATTTACATAAAGATATTAAGAGTGTAATTTTGTTGTTATTAAATTTGTAAAAGCTTCTCCAGCCGTTTCAGATGGGTGACCCCGGCGAGAAAAAGGAACTAATTACACCTTAGTCAAGTTATTAATAAGGGAGAGCGCTAAACAAACAAACAAGTTTGGGGGGCCTATGCAAATTATAATAGATTAGGTGTGGGCAAATAACCATAGTTAAAATGGCGGCGAATTAACTTCCGGTAGAAAACTACCGATTGGCTTAAATAACAAGCTTAAGGTATAAATAGCTCGTACTAATGAGCCAAAAAAGATCCTGTCCCCCTTTCCAACAAGCTGGACTGGTCAAATGAACATCTGTTGATGGAGAAGAATTTGGATGGAGCCTAGTGACAGTTTAAAACACTCTGGGGACAATGAGTGATGGAGAGGGGGGGCTATATTTGAGTCTTATTGAATTCCAGTCAGTTCTACTGTTTATACATCTGAGGTGCTTTTTCACGCAGCTTCTCCATTGTTTTGGTACAACGTATATTCCCATCTGTGGGTATTGTATTGTGATTGTATGTACCATTTCTCACTGTTTGTAACCTTAAAGTATATAACCTGACTTGCCAACTAATAGTGGCAGAATGCAAACTGAGCTTTGGACATTTGACCAAGTGCTGGCCATTTTTATGTTTCAAATAAAACTGATTTAAACATTTTTTTCTGTATTAGACGCTCACATAAATATATACTTTCATTTTACATCAGCTAAATACATTCAAGGTGCAAAAAATCACAATATGGTCAAATTCAAACAGTTGGTTTTCCTTAACAAGCAGTCAGAACCTGAGTCCTGCTCTGTAGCTGCATGCAGTTGACAGACTTTGGAAAGATAAGGAACTGTAGTGCTCCTTTCACACGAGGCGGACTCCGCTTCCATGGAGTCCGCCTCTGTCCGCCGTCTCAGTGGGAGATCAGTCTGTTGATCTCCACTGAGCCGGTGGATGGCAGGTCCCTCTCTGCTCACTGAGCGGGGAGGGGCTTGTCAGGCGCCGCTGCTGCCTATGGAGGGATCGGATGAAAACGGACAGCATGTCCGTTTTCATCAGCTCTCACCTGATCCGATCCGCCAGCGACGGACCTGGACGTAGGGCCATCCGTCTGCTTTTAGCAGATCGGACGGGGTCGGATGTCAGCGGACATGTCTTCGCTGACATCTGTCGCTCCATAGGCTAACATGGAGCGCCCGTTCAGGTCCGCCGTCAAAACTGACAGGCGGAACGGTCCGATCATGTGAAAGGGGCCTAAGACATTGAACATGTGCTACATGTAATGAATATTGATGCATTTGCTTAAGTGATTTAAACTGAAAGTTTGAGTGGGCATAAAAGGTGGTTCCATTTTGCTAGTTTGGGCAAAGAAAAGCATTGTCCACAGGATCTTGCCAAATATTGAAAACATGCACTGAATTTTCTTTTCTGAAGTTTATTTTCTAAAGTGTCTGTCTCTCACTCTCGTTCTCTCGTTCTCTCGTTCTCTCTCTCTCTCTCTCTCTCTCTCTCTCTCTCTCTCTCTCTCTCTCTCTCTCTCTCCATACAGTATCTAACAAAAGTGAGTACAGAAATTAATGGCTGTGTTGAGTTATTTTGAGGGGACAGCAAATTTACACTGTTATACAAGCTGTACGCTCACTACTTTACATTGTAGCAAAGTTTCATTTCTTCAGTGTTGTCACATTATTATTATTATACAGGATTTATATAGCGCCCACAGTTTACGCAGCGCTTTACAACATTAGGGCAGCTAGTACAATTACAATACAATTCAATACAGGGGGGAATCAGAGAGCCCTGCTCCTTAGAGCTTACAATCTAGGAGGGAAGGTCAAGTTATACAAAAGGGTAATAGCTGTGGGGGATGAGCTGATGGAGAAAATAGTGCAGTTGTTAGATGGCTGAAGAGGAAGGTTTTCAGGGATCGCCTAAAAGTCAATAAATGTGGAGACAGTCTGACATCTTGGGGTAGTGAATTCCAGAGGATGGGCGAGGCTCGGGAGAAGTCCTGGAGGCGGATATGGGAGGAGGTGATGACGGAGCTAGAGAGCAGGAGGTCTTGGGAGGAACGAAGAGGGTGATTAGGTTGGTATTTTGAGACTGGGCTAGTGATGTAGCTGGGGGCAGAGTTGTGGATGGCTTTGTAACTAATTGTTAGTATTTTGAATTTTATTTGTTGGGTGAGTGGCAGCCAATGGAGGGATTGGCAGTAGGGGGGTAGCAGACACTAAGCGGTTTGTAAGGTAGATGAGTCTGGCAGCAGCATTCATGATGGACTGAAAGGGGATAATCTATTTAAAGGTAAGCCAATGAGGAGGGAGTTGCAGTAATCAAGAGATAACCAGGGCGTGAATCAGGAGCTTTGTGGTTTCATTGGTTAGAAAGGGAAGTAGTTTAGAGATGTTGCGGTGGTTGAGGCCGCAAGCTTTGGAAAGTGATTGGATGTGGGGCCGAAAGGAGAGTTCAGAGTCCAGGATAACACCTAGCACCCTGACATGTGGGGACCTGTGGATGGTTGTGCCATTGCTCTTAACAGAGAAGTCAGGGGAAGAGGCACGTGGGGGAGGAAATATTATAAGCTCGGTTTTGGACAAGTTGATTTTGAGGAAGTGGTGTGACATCCATACAGATATGTCTGTTAGTAAGTAGTGAGGCGTGAGGAGACTGATGGAGTGAGTTTAGGGGTGGAGAAAAAGACATGAAAGATATAATAAAATATTTACAAAAATGTGAGGGGTGTACTCACTTTTGTGAGATACTGTGTGTATATATATATATATATATATATATATATATATATATATATATATATATATATATATATGTATAAATATACAGTGCCTTGAAAAAGTATTCATACCCCTTGAAATTTTCCACATTTTGTCATGTTACAACCAAAAAAGTATTTTATTGGGATTTTATGTGATGGACCAACACAGAGTGGCACATAATTGTGAAGTGGAAGGAAAATGATAAATGCTTTTCACATTTTTTTACATATAAATATCTGAAAACTGTGGCGTGCATTTGTATTCCGCTCCCCTGAGTCAATACTTTGTAGAACCACATTTTGCTGCAATTACAGCTGCAAGTCTTTTTGGGCTTCTCTCTACCAGCTTTGCACCTAGAGAGTGAAATTTTTGCCCATTTGTCTCTGCAAAATAGCTCAAGCTCTGTCAGATTGCATGGAGAGCTTCTGAGAACAGCAATTTTTGCTTTGATCTAAACCATTCCATTGTAGCTCTGTCTGTATGTTTAGTCGTTGTCCTGCTGGAAGGTGAACCTCTGCCCCATTCTTAAGACTTTTGCAGACTCTAACAAGTTTTCTTCTAAGATTGCCATGTATTTGGCTCCATCCATCTTCCCATAAACTCTGACCAGCTTCCCTGCCCCTGCTGAAGAAAAGCATCCCCACAACATGATGCTGCAACCACCATGCTTCACGGTGGGGATGGTGTGTTCAGGATGATGTGCATTGTTAGTTTTCCACCAACTGTAGCGTTTTGCCTTTAGGTTAAAATTTTTGGTCTCAACTGACCAGAGTACCTTCTTCCACATGTTTGCTGTCCCCCACATGGCTTCTTGCAAAGTGCAAATGCGCCTTCTTATGGATTTCTTTCAACAATGGCTTTCTTCTTGCCACTCTTCCATAAAGGCCAGATTTGTGGAGTGCATGACTAATAGTTGTCCTGTGGACAGATTCTCCCACCTGAGCTGCGGATCTCTGCAGCTCCTCCAGAGTTACCATGGGCCTCTTGGCTGCTTCTCTGATTAATGCTCTCCTTGCCCAGCCTGTCAGTTTAGATGGATGGCCATGTCTTGGTAGGTCTGCAGTTGTGCAATACTCTTCCCATTTTCGGATTATGATTTGAACAGTGCTCCATTAGATGTTCAAAGCTTAGGATATTTTTTTTATAACCTAACCCTGCTTTAAACTTCTCCCCAACTTTATCTCTGACCTGTCTGGTGTGTTCCTTGGTCTTCATGATGCTGTTTGTTCACTAAGGTTTTCTAATAAACCTCTGAGAGCTTCACAGAACAGCTGTATTTATACTAAGATTAAATTACACACAGGTGGACTCTATTTACTAATTAGGTGACTTTTGATGGCGATTGGTTCCACTAGATTTTAGTTAGTTGTATCGGAGTAAAGGGGGCTGATTACAAATGCATGCCACACTTTTCACATATTTATTTGTAAAAAAAAAATGAAAACCATTTATCATTTTCCTTCCACTTCACAATTATGTGCCACTTTGTGTTGGTTTATCACATAAAATCCCAATAAAATACATTTACGTTTTTGGTTGTAACAAAATGTGCAAAATTTCAAGGGGTATAAATACTTTCTCAAGGCACTCTATATACACACAATTATACCTCATCAGCCTATATAGTTTTCAGAGCCTTTTACAATATGCATACAACTGGCAAAATAATCTGGTCTCATTTTAGAGCAAGATCTCTTCCACTTTATGTTTAGTATCTTATTATTGGTAAATTTTATTGCATTCTTTTTGCTTCCCATTTCATGGCAATTTTTGCATTTTGGATTACAAATTAAATTATTTGGAGGCGTTTAATTTTTTTTTTCTGTAATCTCTACATAGCTCAGTCTTTTTGTCTCTGCATAGTGTGAGCTCTTAACTCTCACTGTCTCTTTGTGGCATAGCCTGTCTCTCTCCCTCCCTCTGAAGCGTGAAGCGAGGGTTGCCATGGCAACGCAGCAAGAACAGAGAACTGCATCCCAGAGCATTGAGAATAGAGGGAGGGAGAGACAGCAAGAGAAGATGACCATAAAGAGAGACAGAGTGAATGGATTAAGAAAGATAGAAGTTAAAGAGTAATAGATAGGGAGAAATAGATGAATGATAACATAGAGCAGAGTAGAAAGCAGCTGGCAGTAAGCACTACTGAGACCGCAGCTACTACAGGAGACACTGAATTTGTATTACAGGAATCTGTTGCTATAGATAGATAAATGCTAGTGAAGATGTCCTAAGTAGCTTCAGTGCAATCTTCACCCTATATGGCTGTGCCAGGGATCTTGGTGATAGGCCTCAAGAATGAAATCACGGTGCAGGGTTGGGAAGCTGCTGGCGCAGTGCGACCCCTCATCTCGGGAGTATGATGAGATGGTTGTGGAAAAACGCCGGCTCTTTCCGGATCCTCGCCGCCTGCTGGATAAGACATGTAAGGTCACTTCTCTTTTTCTTCCAGCTCCCCCACCTCCAAAGAGAGCACCCAGCACCACACTCACCCTACGATCCAAGTCCATGACAGCTGAGCTGGAGGAATTGGGTAAGTCTGGATGAACTATGACTGGGCATAATGTTTCTGAGCACTTTAATAAAGCACAGATAAAAGTGACTAGGAAATACAGAATAACATGTGAATTTAATATTTCTACAAAGACCAATAACTTGTATGGACTAATACATTTAACTCTGTCTGCAGAACAGACTCAATAGCATATGGGTGAATTACATAGCCCCGAGGGCAAGACATGAGAACTGGCTGTTTGTATGCTTGTATGCTTTGATTACACTCAATAGAAAGAAATCTGATGGGTAAAGAAGAGTGGCAAGGTGTTGAACTGTTCAGTTTCATATATAAAATATTAATTTCTTGCATGGAGATGTATACATATAAAGTATATACTTGGAGATCATTTATAACAATTTCATAAGAGATTTTTTACAAAATCCATATGCCTCCACACTACAAATGACTATATAGATAGTAGTCAATGATTCAGTGAAAGTTTTTAACGTGTAATTTTGTGGGAGGTTTTTAAACCTTTTTGCATGGCATTTTTAACATCATACTCAAGTAAATTTTTGTTTCTATGTCAACATGTTTGTCTTATCTAAGTCTTTGCATCCAGTGAATTTGTTTGTTCATTGTTTGCTGTTTATAGTGTCTACAGGCTGTTTATAGTGGTTACTATTATTATTATACAGGATTTATATAGCGCCAGCAGTTTATGCAGCGCTTTACAATGTAGAAGGGGGACAGTACAATTACAATACAGTTCAGTACAGAAGGAATAGGAGGGCCCTGCTAATGGAGCTTACAATCTAAAGGGAGGGGGAGGTGGTACAAAAGGTAATCAATGCGGGGCATGATCTGATAGAGGTGATTTGGGTACAGTTCTTAGGTAGAGATGGGAAAGGCTTCCCTGAACAAGTGAGTTTTCAGGGATCAACTAAAGGTGAACAGGGTAGGAGCTGACTGGACATACTGGAGCGGGCAGTTCCAGAGGATGGGAGAGGCTCTGGAAAAGTCCTGGAGGCTATCATAGTGATATAGATAGTAATATAGATATAGTAAAATATCTAGTGTTGAAAAATGCTAGACAAATGTTTTATTATACTGGTAGGAAATAAGGTAAAAAATAAATCTGATAGAGCTTAAATTTGTTACCTTTATTCCCTATGTCAGTGATGGCGAACCTTGGCACACCAGATGTTTTGGAACTACATTTCCCATGATGCTCATGCACTCTGCAGTGTAGTTGAGCATCATGGGAAATGTAGTTCCAAAATATCTGGAGTGCCAAGGTTCGCCATCACTGCCCTATGTGCTGCCTTAACTTACCCTAATCTAACTATCTAGGCCATACTGTAACTGGTGAGGCTGAAAGTTACTATTAGAGTAATATGATACACAAATAACATGTAATAATAATAACAACAACCTGAATAAACTAAATAGTATAAAATTTAGGTCCCCATGCAGACACTGCAATGCGCAACATTCCCAGTGTACTGAATGCTAATCGTGCATTGATATATGCTTGGAGTTATTGAAGAAATAAAGTTATTTGCTCTACAACCATCTGTTACTGGTTTCATACTTGCAGAACGACTTGATGAGATATTGGTGGCTTCTGATCCCTCTTTAAGACCAGAGATTGCCGAGGCTGACTCCAGAGCTGCTACAGTCAAACAGCGACCCACAAGCAGACGCATCACCCCAGCTGAGATAAATGTAAGAAATTGTACATACTGCTACTTTTATTTATTTTCATCATGCATTCTCTATTCGCAATGCATTTTAAATATGGAATAGGAAAAGTGAAGAAAGAGGTTTTCGTTATAACAGCATTTTAGATTTTGCATTGTCTGTAGTATGTTCTTTATAACAGAATTTTAAAGTTTTCATTGTTTACAGTATGCTCTTCATAACAGCATCTTGATTTTGTATTGTTTGCAGTATAGCTAACAGAACCTGGAACTAGTTTCAGAAATGTTATACTGTGTACTTTTTAATTAATCACCCTGATGTTCAGTTTGTGAGAGTTTGGTGAAATACTGCATATTTTTTGCAGGAGCTCAATCACTTGAGATATTTTGAGCTGTCTGCTTTTCTTACAGTCACTACTAGAAAGACAGGGGATTTCCCCACATGCAATATCACAGATCGCCAGTGAAAAGCCTCATTTTTCCCTTCACCATGGCATGTCTCGGACCAAGTCTGTTGGTAAGTAACAAAGCATAAAATTTCACACACTAATAACTGTAGTGGAATATGTGCAATATACTATCAGTATAGCATACTGTGATTGTAGTGTATATACATTTCTGCCAGTGTTAACAGTCAAGGCTTTTACATAGTAAATTAATTATTATCCACAGCCATATTGCTATGAATGTCTTATTTATGGTCCTAGTCACTGAATTGGTTAAATAATGCCCTGCTTGTGAAATAGCGCAATATATTTACGGTTGCCTCTTTTCCTTTTAAATGTAGTTAGAAATAGTTCTTTATTCCAAATATGGTCTCACAGTTTAGGATTTACTGCAAAGACTAGTATGTTATCTGTTTTGGGGCCAAAACGTTTTCTTTTGGTTTACCATAGAGCGGAAAAGAGCCAGAATCTCTGGCAGGTTTGTTTTGTTTTGCTGTCTGTTTCCTTGTTGTAATGATTTTCCCTAATTTCTTGTTGTTCCACTGCAAGAGGAAGTGAGCAGAATCTCTCTAAGGCTTCTTTCACACGGACGAACCATCTATCCGTTTTTCTTCCATCCGTCAACAGACGACAATGCATTCCTATGGGCAAACGTTTGACCATCCGTTACCATCCGTTAACCTCCGCTTCCAATTTTATCAGTTTTTTTAACATACAAGGCTACGTCCAGATCCGTGAAAACAGATATTAACTGACGTTAACGGACAATGTCCGTCAACGTCCGATCAGTTAAGATCCGTTTTGAAGAAATAATTTTTTTTTGTTTATCTGTGAACTCAACCTACGACCCAGGCAGTAGTTTGACAACAGGAAGTACATCCCCAGTACATCCCCAGTACATGCCCAAGGAGAAACATGGCAAGAGATGTCTCCCATGAGGAGCTTATAAACCTGGTGCACGAAAGGACAAAGGAAGGACACAGCAAGGACAAGTCACTCACTGAAAACTGCAATGCAGCATGGGGGGAGCAATGCTTTCTGGGTAATTTCCTTAAAGGCACAGAAACTGCTGTACACGGATCAAAACAGATACAAAAACGGATGAAAAAATGTATGTAAACGTGTACATTAACGGATGAAAACAGATATTAACGGAACGGAAGACGGATGAAGATGAATGAATGACGGATAAGAACTAATACGTTTTTAATGTGGCTAAACTGATGGTGCCCGTGTGAATGAGGCCTTACAGGGTCACAGACAGCAGTTAAAACACTTTTATTAGTTGAGGAAAGATTAGAGCCTTAATGGTAAAGGTTTTTGTTACTGTCTGGGCTCCTGTTGGTGATCCTTACTTCCAGCAGATTAATAGACAACAATATACAGTATAACAAAATGTTACTTTGTATGGCAGGTTATTCCTGGTGTTTTGGGTGCTTTTCTTCTTTTGCTGTACTGTATATTAAAAAAATATATACATATACATTATGTTATGATTAAAAAAAACTGTTCAAAGAACAGGAGTGGGGTAAGGTAACTATAACCAATCCAGTTTGAGTGTTCATCAACTTAAGACAAGAATATTTTATGCCTTTTGCATTTTTGCACATTGCTCTGTTTGACTTCCCTGGCTCACACTAATGCGATGTGGGAAACACACAAGATTCTCTGCGTTTCCGTGCATCACATCGTACTGCAGAGCAATCGCACAGTGTCGCTATCTGCTGCGGGTGTCAATGTTAGATTACCAACACCCCGAAACAAATTGCAAACGAAGTGCGATTGCCAGAATCGCATCGCATGGGTGGGAATTCAGGTCAGCTCAGGCTGGCTCAGATCGCACCGCACAGACATCGCGATTCCTGTTCGAATTACATGCAGTGTTTTCCGTGCGCACCCAGACTCAAACAAAATTCATTGTCTTGCATGAGTTGCATTTGCAAAACAACTTGAATGATACAAAGAAATATACACTTGCTTATAACTGTGCAAAGGTTTTAACTATGTGTCTCTTATTAGGTGAAGATGAAAAGCTGTCAGATTCATTCCTTGATGGACGTTTTCCACGCAGCACCTCCATGCAGGATTCTTTAAGGGAAGGTCCAATAATACCACCACCTCCTCAAAAAACTGCTCCCCCACCTCCATCCCCATATTACTTTGACACAGGACCACCACCTGCTTTCTCTCCACCGCCACCCCCAGGTAGAGGGTATGATACTGTGCATTCTAGTTTTAAACCAGGTTATGAAGCCAGGCTTCATGGCCTTCAGCATGGAATGGGATCTGCAGAGCTCTTAAGTATGGATCGTGCCCTTCCTACTCCTGATCGCCAAAAGCGTGCTCGTTCCATGATTATTCTTCAAGATACGTCTCACCTCCCTGTGGAACCAACAGGTATTCCTCGGCCTGGCCCATCACCTACCCCTCCAGAGAAATTAAAACGTAGAAGCCGGCCTATGGATAATCCTTATGCTAATATGGGTCTGTTTGCACCAATGAAGCCTCAACGCAAAAAAAGTCCACTTGTGAAACAGCTCCAAGTGGAGGATGCCCAAGAGCGAGCTGCATTAGCCATGGCTGGGGGTTATTCCCGCGATCCCTCACCATCACGACGCAGCCCACGACAAAGCATGATGGAATTGGGAACTGCACACCATGATCCACTTGGTAGTCCTTTTGCAACAGCACTTGCAGGAGTAATGAAGGATCGTGAGCGACGGCTGGATGAGAAGCGTAAATCCACAGTCTTCCTTTCGGTCGGAGCATTGGAGGGAACACCACCTTCCCCAGATCTCCCCTCCCTACAACCTTCACGCTCTGTTGATGAGCGGTTACTGGGGAGTCGTGATGTTCTTCTACCATCTCCAGGTTCTTCACTAAAGTCACTAATGTACAGTAGTCCCCATTCTACATTCATTCACCCCTTAACTGGTAAGCCCCTTGATCCCAACTCTCCTCTTGCACTTGCGCTGGCCGCAAGGGAACGTGCACTTTCTGCCCAGGCACCATCTCCCCCTCCTCCAAGGACACCCACTCCGGTAAGGAGTCCAGATTCAGACAGAGCTCCTCCACTCTTTCTGGAAATTCAAACCAAAGAGGGGGAGATGGGAATAGAATTAGAAGGATCAGCGTCACCCATATACAGTCCTTCAGGGGCACCATTAAAGGGCCAGTGGGGCACCCCCCGAAGAAGGGATGGGGAAACTCGTGCAGAGAAAAGTCCAGAACGACCAGAATTTAAAGCAGAGGAAAGGAAACCTATGATTTTAAGTATAGTTGACACATCTCAGCAGAAGACAGCAGGGCTTATAATGGTGCATGCTACCAGCAATGGAACCGACGATAAAGAACAGGAGCCACCAGCTACTACTGACCAGCAAGAAGCTACACAGCCCCAAGATACTGAAGAGAAGGCCCCCTCAAGCTCTTCTTCTGATAAAACACTTGGGCAGGGAAGCTCAGAGGAGGAAGTTGAACCATATGGGGCCAATTTGCCACCAGCCATGCTGTCCTCTAGTGATGAGGAAACTAGAGAAGAATTAGCAAAAATTGGACTATTGCCTCCTCCTGATGCTTTTGCCAATGGAGTCCTTGTCACCAAACCTGGCACCCCCATCAGCCAATTGACTCGGCCTGGTACTTTGGCTGTGCCATCTGCCAAGCAAGCTAGTAGTGTACCACCCTCAGGGAAGACTTCTGATGCCCCACTGCCCCATCCAGAGTCAGCTACTGACTCAGGTGTGGAAGAAGTGGACACCAGGAGCTCGAGTGACCACCATCTGGAGACCACGAGCACCATCTCAACTGTGTCCAGCATGTCCACTCTATCCTCAGAGAGTGGGGAGCCCACTGACACCTACACCTCGTACGCTGACGGTCAAACTTTTATACTCGAGAAGCCACCAGTGCCTCCAAAGCCCAAACTCAAGTCTCAACTGATGAAGGGCACCGTGACCTTCAGGGACCCCCTGCTCAAGCAGTCCTCAGACAGTGAGCTCATTGCCCAGCAGCAACTTGCAGCGGGCCGTCCGCGCTACCTCTTTCAGAGAAGATCTAAGCTATGGGGAGATCCAGTGGAGAGTCGGCCCCTTTCCCATGGGGGACCTGTTGAAATAGAAAAGCCGTCTATAATTGGAGAGATAAGTTCCCGACTTCAGCTGCTAAACAAGGATACGCGGTCACTGGGGGAGGAGCCATCAATTCCGGGGATGGACCCCGGCAAGAAATCTCCAGTGGTGGCGGCTCGGTAAGAATTGGGAAAATATTAGATTGAAAGGGGTGGGAATAGAGCATTTTGATTATTTATTTACATATCCTGTAAGTAGTGCAGCACTGTTTTGATTTAAGGGAATAGATCATAGGCTTAGTTTTTGAAAAAGTTATAGATATTAACTATAAAATGTTGTAGAATAAGGAAAAAGCATTAAAGTTATCACTAAAGCAATGGAGGGAAGATAATATAGGCTACAGAATAGCAATTCCGCACTGTCAAACACTTTTCAAAGTGTTATATGTCAGTCTTTCCATTACGGTATAACATTGTGCCGGCGGTGGTGTCCTTCATCTTTTACATCCTCCCTTTGGGATATAACATTGTTTTTTGCTTTTTTTTAAAGAAAACGTTTTTTATGTTACCATTTATCTTATGCCCTTATATATATAGTATTTCTTATCAACATTATACAGCGTGCTATTATAAGCCCCCACTAAAATATACTTGATTTATTAAACATTACTCTTCCCCTTTAGGTAAGATGTGCTGTACTTTTGTAAATTAAATCCTGTTCCTCACTTACTTTATAATTGATACATATAATGTTCTAAAAATATAAAAACCTCTTACTACTTTTATATGTGGAATCACAGCTCTCTCACTACCACTGTGAATGTCTTCTTGGTGTTCCTTATGTTATTGTAGTGCTTATTACACTTCCTGGTTCAACCAACAAAATGGAGTATGCTTATCAATGCTTTCACCCAAGATTCACACAACTTTCGCTGAAGATTCACGTTTTCATTCATGATTCCATTGGAAAAATGTGTAAATCCTGGGTTAAATTTGTGTGAATCGTAGGTGAAATTTTGGTTAATATACCCCTACTTATTCTTAGGTCATAATTTTTTTTTTTCCTAGTGAGATATGCAGTTTGCCTAATACGAAGGTTAGTGAGATAGTATGAGGTTGATTTACAAAAGGCAAATATATGGAGCATTTTGCAAGTGCAGTGCTCCAGAGCTTAGTAAATGAGGTGGAGCTTCACTTTGCAAAGAATACCCAATCACATGCAAGAAAAAAAAAAACAGAACATGATTTACTAACTTCTGGAACAACTGTACTTGCAGAGTGCAAAGTCTATTTGCCTTTAGTAAATCAACCCCTTTGTCCCCTTTTACACTGCCAGCGTTATTCAGGCGCTACAGCGCTAAAAATAGCGCCTGTATAGCACCTGGGTTAAAACCGCGCCGCTAAAACGAAGGTAAAGCGGCGCTAAAAATAGTGCCGCTTTACCGCCGATGCCCCCCCCGGCTCGCTGTGAAAGCCCTCTTTGTGTCTGACTGTTAATAAGGTGCATGGTTGGTGAGCTGGACAAGCCACAACTGGCTTTTATGTGTTATAGCTCATATCATCTAATTTAAAATCAGCTTTTAATTGGCTGATTTGAGTTGTTGAAGTACACTGGTTGCTTTAAAATGCAGCACTTTGTTATTAAATTACATGCAGTTGTTATGAAGCATCAACAAAAATAATTTTTAGCAAAAAAAGCAAAAAAGCCTGTCAACACAGCCCCTTTTGGAAGTTCTCCATAAGGGGCTGTGTTGACAGGCTTTTTTGCTTTTTTTTCCTAAAAATTATTTTTGCCTGTCAACACAGCCCCTTATGGAGAACTTCCATAAGGGACTGTGTTGACAGGCTTTTTTGCTTTAAATCGGAGCTCTAGGCTCCTTCAAAAAAAATAAAAAGCCAGCAGCTAAAAATATGGTAGCTGCTGACTTTTAATATTAGGACACTTACCTGTCCACAACTCCAGCGGTGTCTTCCGAATTTTCAATCGGCTCTCGGGTGCTGCTGCCGCCATCCCGCGTAGGGGAAACCGGCAGTGAAGCCCTGTGGCTTCACAACCAGTTCCCTACTACGCATGCGTGGAGCACGCTGCGCTTTGTGAAAGGGCAGGTGGCGGGGGAATGAGGAGGGGGGCCGAACTTCCGGATGAGTTTGCCACAGCAAAGTCATCCGGAAGTGGGAGCGGGTACCTGTCAAAACCAGGTACCCACTCCCCCCAAAAGGTGCCAAATGTGGCAGCGGAAGGGGGGAGGAGGCAAATAAGCGGAGTTTCCCCTTTTAAACATGTTTTAAATTCCCATATAACTCTATGGGAAGGCAAAACCTACTTGAAGTTGGTTAGAAGGAATTCAACTGCAGGTCAGATGTACCTGTCAATAAATTCTGAATTCTGATATCTCAGAAGTGTCTGAAACTGGTTCCAAGCCCAAAGTGCAGTGACACACACCCTAATGTGCATAGTATAGCCTAATTAAGGGTTTGGTTGTATTAACAACTAAAATGAAATATGAATTCTGTGAAACAAGCCACAGCAAACATTCAAATATATGTGGAAATACCTAATAAGACATAGTGGCCCCTATTATTTTATAGTGCCCAGAGCTTTACATTGCATTAAACTTCTGAGAGTGATAAGGCCTCCTGTGATTTTACAGACTTCTTTTGGCCGCACTTCAAATTGAGGTTTTTGGACCCCTCCCACGCTTTTGCTAGCAAGACATTTTGTTATTCCTGACATCAGGCTATTATCATAATGCATCATTGCTGTTCTTAGGCCCATCTAAACAATTTCTTCTTCATGTAGAGCTCTGAAAGGGGACAATTCCTAGTATTCCTGACTTTGGTAGATTCTAAGTAGCTTCTAAAAGCTTGATATAGAAACATTTACTAAATATCCATCTGCTTCTTCTACATTGAACATTACCTGAACCTTTTTAAAATGTTTTGACTCATACATTTGTAGACTTTGAAGATAATGTCATTCCTTATAATAGAAAGGAAAAAAAAGCATCTAGTTCAACAAATTATATTCACGTTATTTACTTTTATGACTTGAAACACATTAATTCAGCATTTGCTTCCTTGTTGGTAAATGCATACATATAGTGTAATCAACCTGACTAAAAGATATTACCACTTTTAGCATATAATAAAATGCTGTACTTGTAATTTACAGTTAAAAAGGGTCATTGTCAGTTATGCCCAAGTGATCTTTCAATTTAAACAAGTCTAAGTAATAGTCCATATCTTGTTTAAGATGAGCAAAAGTGGTGAGCACACAAGAGTAAATCAGTGACTTATAATAGGCAAATGTTAAACATCCTATCCTGCCAAGCTACCTTCATTCCATCAATCAAGCTAGAATGTATTTCTAGTGATTTGAATTTTGTAGGTAAGATAAGGGATTTAACTTTTATGATAAATGCATCTTCCATTTGAGAGTGTCAGGGTATGCATAAAAAAGATGAATTGTTTTCGGAAGTAGAAAAGGTGGCAGATCAGGCCAAACTGTGCAAAACAGACAAAGTATTAAAGGACAAGTTTGCAAATAATATAAACCCCCAGCCCCCCTCCAAAGCCACATAAGCCACATTAAGCTGATCAGTCCTCATCCCCAAAGAGGCATACTTATCTGCTTCAGTGATGGCAGCCTCCCTTGTTTACATCCAAGCCAGTAAAATCTAGTACTGGGCTACCTAACATTAAATAGACTTAAATGGACATTGCTCCAGCCTATACAGCCTATTCAAGTCTATAGAATATAATTGCGCGGGCTGACCAGTAGTAGCTTTTAATCTGCCAGGAAGTAAAGAATACAGGAGACCCTGAAACATTTATGGTGTTTTCTACTTTCTACACCATTACCATGGATAAGAACAATATAGCATTTAAAATGTATTAAAGAAATAGGTACACACAAAAGAGCTCAGAAAAATGTATATCTAGTACTGTACAAATTAACGAACTATAAGTTTAAATAAAACATAATAAATTAACTTAAAGTGTCCATCTAGCCAAAAATATGTTATTGGTTCTGGATAGAGTGGGAAAGGGTTAGAACCCTTGTTGATATAAAATATATATATATATATATATATATATATATATATATATATATATATATATATATATATATATATATATATATAATATAAAACTGTGCTATCTGGGGCTCTGTTAAAGCTTCCCCCCCTTTCTGTCCTGGTGACAATGATTTCTACCAGACTGGAAGTGAGGGGAAAATCTCCCAGCAGCAACAAAGACAGAAATAAAACCATTTTTAATAAAACCATTTTAAAGTAGAGTAGAGGAAAGCTGGATCCCTTATCTGCTTTTTATTAGGAAATCTCACTAATTGAGCCTCAGAGAGTAATAGAACCCCAACAGTTGTTCTAATCCTTCCCACTTACATCCAAAACTGTAAAAAAAATGTTTTAACTGGACATAAACTTTCATTATAGAAGAACTCTGTGAATCATTTAACAATAGTGTTTAAGGAGGTAAGAGAAATATGTAAGTTCCTCTTTTCTTTTTTTTTTTTCATTCTCTGCAGCTCACCACTGCCTGCATGCTTCTGGGCTTAGTAATCATCGCTTCATTATTTAAAAAACTGGGTATCCTAGAAATGGTGCTTAGACTTTCCTATTGTCATTGGAGGGCTACATCCCCAGACTAATAATGCAAACATAAACCTTCTATAGATAGAACTTTAAATGTCCTTCCAATGAACACAAACATGATCCAAAAATGTATGAAAATGTTGAAATACATGTCTTTATTCAAAACATTTTAAGAAGAACATCCGTTTGTTTAGAAAGCTACAGTTTGATCAATACATATAATCTACCACAGATCTCTCATTTAAGAGACACAGAGTTTGTTGAGCATTGAGATCTTCTGATCTCAATAGTAGATCTCACTCAGAATAAGTTGGTAGCTGCCCCATCAAACAAATATATCTTTAAAATCAGAGAAGGCTGATTTGAGGATATGCAGGCTCAATCCCACCAGCCCATGGTAGGACCACCAATCATGAAGGGGGGAGAAAAAAAAGGGGGGGGGGGTTTGGATACACTGTGAGAAAGACAGACTTGGGACTTTCCTGTGCAAATGGCATTTCAGACCTATAAGAGGATGTGGTAACATATCTGCCTATACTAAGCTGGCCCCATCTATGACTTTGGATTTCTATAGCCTATCTATCTCCACTCATCTTACTCGCACAGTTGTGACGTATACTTGGTTATAACCCACAGTGTCACTCACCTCTCTTATTATTTGTAAGGGCAATCCCCCCTTTTTCTTTTTCTCCTTCCCCCTTCATGATTGGTGATCCTCCCACGGGCCGGTGGGATTGAGCCTGCATATCCTCACATCAGCCTCCTTTGATTTCAAAGATATATTTGTTTGATGGGGCACTCACCAACTCATTCTGAGTGAGATATATTTTTGTCCGCATGAGAGATCCAAGGTCCTGATGAAATGGCCTCTGTCTGTAAAATGCGTCGACCAAATCTGTATTTACTCAAAAGATCTCCATGCTCAACAAACTCTGCGTCTCTCAAATTAGAGATCTGTGGTAGATTCTATGTATTGATCAGATGGTAGCTTTCTAAACAAATGGGTGCTGATCTTAAAATGTTTTGAATAAAGACATGTATTTAACATTTTAATACAGTTTTGGATCATGTTTGTGTTCATTGGATGGACATTTAAAGTCCTATCTATAGAAGGTTTATGCTCGCTGCATTATTTAAGTTGCAAAAGTCAGACACAGATTTTTTTGAGTACAAACACTTTATACTATTGTACCGGAATGGGACTCCAGTGGGCAGCAGATGAAATGCAGGAGAAAGGAGATTTTGCAGCAATGATTTTTGAGTAGGGTATCACTGTGGTTAGTGTAATTTAAAGATTATTCTTAACCAGATTCTGCTGTTTCACTTTTAGTGTTTAGAAGGTGGCGATAATTAAGACTTTAATCACTTTTAATATACTTTATTTGCAACATGTAAATAAAGCCCTGCTCCTATCTTGACAAATCTCATATCTACTAGGCTTTAAGCCTTTAAAAT